>NC_138311.1:42212500-42590000 GCF_965601325.2 Salmo salar
ACATTGTCATCTTTGGTGGTATAGATAGATTTTAAGGAAGGTAAGTATATCATTTTATATACATATTGCATAATTCCCATCACCTAATGAACAACCACAATACCAGTCTGGTGTTAAGCTTTCTGTGCTGTATTGACGTATCCTGAAAATGACATCTGCTGCTTTAGATTGAACGGTCATATCTCACTTATTGTTTTCATATCCACAAAAAAATAAGCTATTTTCTTTACTTTCAGAGTGCGAGCTGATCAATGTAGATATTGCCAGATGTTCACTGTCTGAGGAACAGGCCGTGGAAGCTTTATTGCTGGCAAAAGTGTCCATAACCAGAGGTAATTAAACTGTTCTGTGTTATTTTTCTCTCTTCTTCTCTGCCTGTCTTGTTGTACATGGAACCTGTCTCACATGCACAGTTTGGAGGAAGAAGGATACCTTGACCTGTCGAATTCTATTCACTTGTTCTGTGTGGGATATGTGTTCCTGTCACACCTGCTCCCACTCTTCCCCCCTGGCGCTCGAGGGAGCCAGGCTGCCCTGCATTACGCAATCCTGCCACCATCATTTACGCACACATGCCTTCCCTAGTCAAGCGCTTCAGCGATATTGGACTCACCTGGACTCACTCAATCACCTGTTTATTACCTCCCCTTTATTTGTCAGTTCCCCAGTTCTGTTCCCCGCTGCTGCATTGATTGTCATATGTCCGTGTTACCCGTGTGCTGACGCTGTTCCTGTCTTGTTCTGTGTCTTTTCCCAATTAAAGTTTGACTCCCCATACCTGCTTCCTATCTCCAGCGTCGTCCTTTATAGTTCCTACCTCGTCTGTGGGCAGATCTGCAGCATTTCACAGAGAGTTGGAATAATCACCCTTTAAGTACAGAGGCGAACCTGACACCTCACCAGCTGTGGCATATCGGAATGCTCCAAACATCTGTGCACATTTTTGTTTTTGCCTTACATTCAATTTGCAGTAAATGCTTTAGCTAGCTAGATTCTTTACATCCACTGTTTCCCAAGACGACAGCCTGGTTTGCTGGGTTTCTCAGGAGTCCCTAAAACATTAAACAACACAAATGACAATGTCACATTCATGTCATAACACCAGCTAGCTTGTCAGCTAACTTGCTAAATAGCAATTTTCGTAAATTAACTTTATGACAAAACAATATGTACAATCGTTTGTCTCTACATTAACTAACATATTCCTCTCAATTGTACATTTTTTGCTTGACTCGTTATGACGTTATAATTACTTACATTTGTTTCCACCATAATGTTTTGTCAGCCATCTTTGCTGAAGAAAGTCACCAGGGACGGGTGACTCGTGTCAAATTTGTCATTGCAACCACTCGATATGATTGGTCATCTAAAAACCTTGGGACCCAAATGCATAATGAGTGCTCTAACTCCCCCTTGTGGTACTTCCCAATTAGGATCTGGCTTAAACATACTTGAATCAGTTATAGAACCCATTGCCCTTTATGGTTGTGAAGTCTGGGGTCCGCTCACCAACCAAGAATTCACAAAATGGGACAAACACCAAATTGAAGCTGCATGCAGAATTCTGCAAAAACATCCTCTGTGTACAGCGTAAAACACCAAATAATTAATGAATAGCAGAATTAGAACGGTACTCGCTAATTATCAAAATCCAGAAAAGTGCCGTGAAATTCTACAACCACTAAAAATAAAGCGATTTCCAAACCTTCCATAACAAAGCCATCACCTACAGAGAGATTAACCTAGAGAAGAGTCCCCTCAGCCAGCTGGTTCTGTTCACAAACACAAACAGACCCCACAGAGCCCCAAGACAGCAACATTAGACCCAACCAAATCATGAGAAAACAAAAACATAATTACTTGACACATTGGAAAGAATGAACCAAACATCTGAGAAAATGTAAATGCCATTTGGCCTTAAACAGTGGCAGAATACCTGACCCCTGTGACTGACCCAAACTTAAGGAAAGCTTTGACTATGTACAGACTCAGTGAGCATTGCCTTGCTATTGAGAGAGGCCGCCATAGGCAGACCTGGCTCTCAAGAGAAGACAGGCTATGTGCACACTGCCCACAAAATGAGACGGAAACTGAGCTTCACTTCCTAACCTCCTGCCAAATGTAGACCATATTAGAGAACTTATTTCCCTCTGATTACACAGACCCACAAATAATTAGAAAACAGCAAGATTTGTGACCTGTTGACACAAGAAAAGGGCAACCAGTGAAGAACAAACACCATTGTAAATACAATCCATATTTATGTTTATTTATTTTCTCTATTTCTCCTTGCTCGCACACAATTTTTCATTTCTGGCCACAACATTTCTATAGGATTGAGGTCAGGGATTTGTGATGGCCACTCCAATACCTTGACTTTGTTGTCCTTAAGCCATTTTGCCACAACTTTGAAAGTATGCTTGGGGTCATTGTCCATTTGGAAGACCCATTTGCGACCAAACTTTAACTTCCTGACTGATGTCTTGAGATGATGCTTCAATATATCCACATAATTTTCCTCCCTCATGATGCCATCTATTTTGTGAAGTGCACCAGTCCCTCCTGCAGCAAAGCACCCCCACAACATGATGCTGCCACCCCCGTGCTTCACGGTTGGGATGGTGTTATTCGGCTTTTTCCTCCAAACATAATGATGGTCATTATGCCCAAACAGTTCTATTTTGTTTCATCAGACTAGAGGACATTTCTCCAAAAAGTACGATCTTTGTCCCATATGTGCAGTTACAAACCGTAGTCTGGCTTTTTTATGCCGGTTTTGGAGCAGTGGCTTCTTCCTTGCTGAGCGGCCTTTCAGGTTATGTCGATGTAGGACTCGTTTTACTGTGTATATAGATACTTTTGTACCTGTTTCCTCCAGCATCTTCACAAGGTCCTTTTCTGTTGTTCCGGGATTGATTTGCACTTTTCGCACCAAAGTACGTTCATCTCTAGGAGACAGAACGCGTCTCCTTCCAAAGTGGTATGACGGCTGCATGGTACCATGGTGTTTATACTTGCGTACTATTCTTTGTACAGATGAACGTGGTACCTTCAGGTATTTGTAAATTGCTCCCAAGGATGAACCAGACTTGTGGAGGTCTACAATCTTTTTTCTGAGGTCTTGGCTGATTTCTTTTGATTTTCCCATGATGTCAAGCAAAGAGGCACTGAGTTTGAAGGTAGGCCTTGAAATACATCCACAGGTACACTTCCAATTGACTCAAATGATGTCAATAAGCCTATCAGAAGCTTCTAAAGCCATGACATCATTTTCTGGAATTTTCCAAGCTGTTTAAAGGCACAGTCAACTTAGTGTATGTAAACGTCTGACCCACTGGAATTGTGATACAGTGAATTATAAGTGAAATAATCTGTTTGTAAACAATTGTTGGAAAAATCACTTGTGTGATGCACAAAGTAGATGTCCTAACCGACTTGCCAAAACTATAGTTTGTTAACAAGAAATTTGTGGAGTGGTTGAAAAATGAGTTTTAATGACTCCAACCTAAGTGTATGTAAACTTCCCACTTCAACTGTACATAACATGACATATGTAATGGCTTTATTCTTTTGGAACGTCTGTGAGTTTAATGTTTACTTTTTATTGTTTGTTTCACTTTTGTATATTATCTACTTCACTTGCTTTGGCAATGTTAACATATGTTTCCCATGCCAATAAAGCCCCTTGAATTCTGTGTTCTGCCCCTGAACAAGGCACTGTTCCTAGGCCGTCATTGAAAATAAGAATTTGTTCTTAACTGACTTGCCTAGATAAATAAAGGTAAAATAAAAGATTTAATTGAGAGAGAGAGAGAGAGAGAGAGAGAGAGAGAGAGAGAGAGAGAGAGAGAGAGAGAGAGAGAGAGAGAGAGATTGTACTGATGGACAAAGAGATGTGATGAAAGTACACACACAGAGAGATCAATAGAGGTGAAGAGATGGGAGACAAAAGAATCCAGAGACCCAGAAGAGGTTGATCTGTTTTTTTCTGCTCTAAACAGGAAGGTGTATTAAAAGCTATGTGAAGCTGCATTGACCCCTGACCATAAAACTACATAATGGCCCTCTGGAGGTCAACGGGATAAACCCCAGCTATTACAGGGGAACCCCATGAGACCTCAGTTTGGCTGGGGGAAATCTCCTGGCCCAACTCAGCAGCATTATTCATCTATTTATAGAAGAAAACAGAAGAAATACAATGAAAAACCTTGAAAATGCGTTGTAGACAACATGAGGAGGAGAGACTGTGTTAGGGTAAGGGATCCAGTTCTGAGCAGCAGATACGGTCATGTGGATGCTACACAGGGCAAGAAAAGGCCTTGTGATTGCCACTCCCTACTACTGAGATATGTAACCCAGCCCAATACTAGTAGTTGTAGCAGTAGTAGGCCAGTAGTGTCAGTAGAACAGCTGCTGAAGACAGACCAGGGCAGACTGGGGCCAGGCCTGGAGCCAGTCCAGATGAACTTATTCATCCCTCCCTCCCTCCGTCCGTCTGTGTCCGTGTGTGTCTGTCTATCTATCTGTCGTGTGTGTGTGTGTGTGGTGTGTGTGTGTGTGTGTGTGTGTGTGTGTGTGTGTGTGTGTGTGTGTGTGTGTGTGTGTGTGTGTGTGTCTGTCTGTCTGTCTGTCTGTCTGTCTGTCTGTCTGTCTGTCTGTCTGTCTGTGTGTGTGTGTGTGTGTGTGTGTTACATGCAGAGTGAACACAGTGGGCGTAACAGTAAAGAACTGCCAGAGAGCTCAGAGTTGGAACCTTCATACAGCCTTCCGGTGACATCAGTACATGTTTACCTCCGGTTCGAATAAGGCCATAATGAATCCTAATAGCTTATGTAGCCACACTTTAAACAATTTAAATATACTTACAAAAGTGTTTATAAGTCGTTTATAAACTGTAAATCATTAGTTCATAGATAGTTTATAAACCTGTAATAAACTGTTCTAAACCATTGCTTGAAATAACAGTTATGCCCTCTCCAACACCACGGCTGAGTCACAGTCTGCTTCTATTAACCATCTGTTCATATTTAACTTCAAATCAAATCACTATGGTCTTTAGGCTATTTTTACTCAAAAACAAATATAGTATTATAAATCTTACTGACCCCTTTCTCTATTTAGCAGAGGTAATAATGGAGTGAGTCAGTGAAAACTCAAACACCAAGACCCTGTTGCGTTTTTCTGTGGTCGTGTTTCTGTTTACCAAGCCATGCTAATTATCCTGCATTGGTAGTAACCAGGGAACAAGCGGAGCGCTAGCTTACCTGTGTACCTTTCTAGGTGCAACATTATTTTAGAGGTGGCAATTAAGAATTACTAGCTAGCGTCTAGGAGTCGTAAAACCCTGCAGTGTCAATATTTACCTACCCAGAATCCAGAAAGAGGGAGAGACCGAGAGACTAGCCCAAGCCAATGTCATGTACCAGATGCTCGGCAGGCTCTGTTCACACATACTGGTCTGAGGCCAAACCACACGACTAACAACATTGGACACTTTATGGAACACAAAGCCTTCACTATCTCATCCTGGAATATCCAAGGCCTGAGGTCATCTGCCTTTGTCCTAACGAGCAGGAACCTGGACTTCATCAAAGAAATCGGAAATACAGACATTGTCATCCTACAAGAAACATGATATAGAGGAGATGGACCCACTGGTTGCCCTCTAGGTTACAGAGAGCTGGTAGTCCCATCCACCAAACTACCAGGTGTGAAACAGGGAAGGGACTCAGGGGGTATGCTAATTTGGTATAGAGCAGACCTAACTCACTCTATTAAATTAATCAAAACAGGTACATTTTACATTTGGCTAGAAATTCAAAAGGAAATGATCTCAACAGAGAAAAATGTCCTCCTGTGTGCTACCTATATCCCCCACTAGAATCCCCATACTTTAATGAAGACAGCTTCTCCATCCTGGAGGGAGAAATCAATCATTTCCAGGGACAGGTACTAGTCTGTGGCGACCTAAATGCCAGAACTGGACAAGAACCTGACACCCTCAGCACACAGGGGGACAAACACCTGCCTGGAGGTGACAGCATTCCCTCCCCCATATTCCCCCCTAGGAACAACTATGACAACATAACCAACAAAAACGGGTCACAACTCCTGCAGCTCTGTCGCATGCTGGGTATGTACATAGTCAATGGTAGGCTTTGGAGGCGACTCCTATGGTAGGTACACTACAGCTCATCTCTTTGCAGTGTATATCCCCCTCAAGCAGATACCACGACGGCCCTCAAGGAACTTCACTGGACTCTATGTAAACTGGAAACCATATATCCTGAGGCTGCATTTATTGTAGCTGGGTATTTTAACAAAGCAAATTTGAGAACATGGCTACCTAAATTCTATCAGCATATTGACTGTAGCACTCGCGTGGGCAATACACTGGAACTCTACAACTCTAACTTCTGCGATGCATACAAGGCCCTCCCCCACCCTCCCTTCGGCAAATCTGAAGTGCTTTGATCATATCACCTCCACCTTACCTGCTACCCTAGACCCACTTCCGTTTGCATACCGCCCCAACAGATCCACAGACGATGCAATCGCCATCACACTGCCCACTGCCCTATCCCGTCTGGACAAGAGGAATACCTATGTAAGAATGCTGTTCATTGACTACAGCTCAGCATTCAACACCATGGTGCCATCCAAGCTCATCATTAAGCTTGAGGCCCTGGGTCTCAACCCCGCCCTGTGCAATTGGGTCCTGGACTTTCTGACGGGCCGCCCCCAGGTGGTGAAGGTAGGAAACAACATCTCCACTTCGCTGATCCTCAACACTGGGGCCCCACAAGGGTGCATGCTCAGCCCCCTCCTGCACTCCCTGTTCACCCAGAGAGTACAAGTTTGCAGACGACACAACAGTAGTGGGCTTGATTACCAACAACAATGAGACAGCCTACAGGGAGGAGGTGAGGGCACTCGGAGTGTGGTGTCAGGAAAACAACCTCTCACTCAACGTCAACAAAACAAAGGAGATGATCGTGGACTTCAGAAAAAAGCAGAGGGAGCACCCCCCTATCCACATCGACAGGACAGCAGTGGAGAAGGTGGAAAGTTTTAAGTTCATCTGCGTACGCATTACGGACAAACTGAAATGGTCCACCCACACAGACAGTGTTGTGAAGAAGTCGCAAAAATCTAAAAAAGAAATTGAGAAACCTATCCAACGAAAAACATAGAGACCCAGAAAACCTGAGCCTACGTGTTCACTATGGTGAATACCTAAAACAACACAGAAATACACTACGGAAAAAGAAGGAACAGCACGTCAGAAATCAGCTCAATGTAATTAAAGAATCCATAGACTCTAACCACGTCTGGGAAAATTGGAAAACATTAAACAAACAACAAAACGAAAAGTTATCTATCCAAAACGGAGACGTATGGGACAACCACTTCTCCAATCTTTATGGCCCTATAATAAAGAACAAACAGCAAAAACATATACATGATCAAATACAAATCTTAGAATCAACTATTAAAGACTACCAGAACACACTGGATTCTCCAATTACATTGAATGAACTACAGGACAAAATACAAACCCCACAACCCAAAAAGGCCCCTGGTTGATGGTATCCTCAATCAAATGTTAAAATATACAGACCACAAATTCCAATTGGCTATACTTAAATTCTTTAATATCATCCTTAGCTCTGGCATCTTCCCCAATATTTGGAACAAAGGACTGATCACCCCACTCCACAAAAGTGGAGACAAATTTAACCCCAATTACTCCTGGGGGATATGCGTCAACAGAAACCTTGGGGAAATCCTCTGCATTATCATTAACAGGAAACTCATACATTTCCTCAGTGAAAACAATGTACTGAGCAAATGTAAAATTGGCTTTTTACCAAATTACCATACGACAGACCACGTATTCACCAGGCACACCCTAATTGACAAACAAACAAACCGAAATAAAGGGAAAGTCTTCTCATGCTTTGTTGATTTCAAAAAAGCTTTTCACACCATTTGGCATGAGGGTCTGCTATACAAAATGATGGAAAGTGGTGTTTACTGAAAAACATACGACATTATAAAATCCATGTACACAAACAACAAGCGTACGGTTAAAATTTGCAAAAAATGCACATTTCATTCCACAGGGCCGTGGGGTGATACAGGGATGCAGCTTAAGCCCCACCCTCTTCAACATATATATCTACGAATTGGCGAGGGCACAGCAGAACAGCCTGCAGCACTCGGCCTCACCCTACAAGAATCTGAAGTAAAATGTCTACTGTTTGCTGATGATCTGGTGCTTCTGTCACCAACCAAGGAGAGCCTACAGCAGCACCTAGATCTTCTGCACAGATTTTGTCAGACCTGGGCCATGACAGTAAATCTCAGTATGACAAAAATAATGGTGTTCCAAAACAGGTCCAGTTGCCAGGACCACAAATATTAATTCCATCTAGACACCATTGCCCTAGAGCACACAAAAAACTATACATACCTCGGCCTAAACATCAGCACCACAGGTAACTTCCACAAAGCTGTGAACGATCTGAGAGACAAGGCAAGAAGGGCCTTCTATGCCATAAAAAGCAACAGAAAATTCAACATACCAATTAGGATCTGGCTAAAAATACTTGAACCAGTTATAGAATCCATTGCTCACCAACCAAGAATTCACAAAATGGGACAAACACCAAATTGAGACTCTGCATGCAGAATTCTGCAAAAATATCCTCTGTGTACAACGTAATAATGCATGAAGAGCAGAATTAGGCCGATACCCGCTAATTATCAAAATACAGAAAAGAGACGTTAAATTCTACAACCACCTAAAAGGAAGTGATTCCCAAACCTTCCATAACAAAGCCATCACTTACAGAGAGATGAACCTGGAGAAGAGTCCCCTAAGCAAGCTGTTCATGGGGCTCTGTTCACAAACATAAACAGACCCCACCGAGACCCTGGACAGTAACACAATTAGACCCAACCAAATCATGAGAAACCCAAAAGATAATTACTTGACACATTGGAAAGAATTATCAAAAAAACTGAGCAAACTAGAATGCTATTTGGCCCTAAACAGAGAGTACACAGTGGCAGAATACCTGACCACTGTGACTGACCCAAACTTAAGGAAAGCTTTGACTACGTACAGACTCAGTGAGTATAGCCTTGCTATTGAGAAATACCGCCATAGGCAGTCCTGGCTCTCAAGAGAAGACAGGCTATGTGCACACTGCCCAAAGAAATTTGTGGAAACTGAGCTGCACTTCCTAACCTCCTGGCAAATGTATGACCATATTAGAGACACATATTTCCCTCAGATTGCACAGACCCACAAAGAATTCGAAAACAAATCCAATTGTGATGAACTCCCATATCTATGAGGTAAACTACCACAGTGTGCCATCACAGCAGCAAGATTTGTGACCTGTTGCCACAAGAAAAGGGCAACCAGTGAAGAACAAACACCCATTGTAAATACAACCCATATTAATGTTTATTTATTTTCCCTTTTGTACTTTAACTATTTGCACATCGTTACAACACTGTATATAGACATAATGACATTTGAAATGTCTTTATTCTTTTGTAACTTTTGTGAGTGTAATGTTTACTGTCAATTTTATTGTTTATTTCACTTTTGTTTGTTATCTATTTCACAGATGTTTCCCATGCCAATAAAGCCCTTAAATTGAAATTGAATTGAAAGAGAAAGAGAGAAAGAGAGAGACAGAGAGAGAGAGAGAGAGAGCGAGAGAGAAATGGTGACAGAATGCCGTAGTGGATATCGCTGCTGACAGCTTTATTTGCTGTGTAGAGTTTGAAAAAAAAGTTACTTTTCTATTTGTCTTTGCGGCATTGAAAACATATTGTATTTCACCGACAGCTAGACCGATGAGCAGTTGACAAACTCTGCTGTAACTCTGCATACAGTGAACTCAAGTATACTTTGAAAAGTGGCAAACTTAGGACTCCAAGGACCCATGTTTAATTATGACCACCCAATAATTCATGCTAGGCAACACATGGGACAACATCAGCATCAGAGCTTAAAATGTCCGTTAAATGACAGTCATCAGGTTGAGAATGTATAGTGGAGAATGGTTTGATATGGTCTAAATGTGAATCCCTATGGTGTGCTACACTCCTAAGTCAACACAATGAAGTGCATTGTGTGCTAAAATAATGCAAGTCATGTGCAGGCCAGGCAGCTTGCTGCTTATTGTGAGCTGCAGTACACATCGCTGTGAAGTGCCACATGTTACCGTCATATAATCTCCTATAATGCTCTCATGTGTAAGGCAAGTATGCTGCCTTTTGTTGGTCAATGTATTATTTGAAAAGAACATTTAAAAAATGTGCAGTACATAGAATTTGATATTTTTCATTTTGCAAAAGCCCCATCAGATGTCCTACTGAAACATCTCATTCAGTTCATGTGATGATATGCTAGAACTCAACTAAATCGGTGTCATACAGTTCGTCGTCTGAGGAGGAGAAATCATCGGACCAATATGCAGCGGTTAAGGTGCTCATCTTCTTTTTATTTAGAAGAGAAAAGAATACTCATACAAAAACAAACGACGAAAAAACAGTCCCGTAAGGTGCTCAGACTATACGAGGAAACAACCACCCACAACCACAAGAGAAAACTAACCCACTTAAATATGGCCTCCAATTAGAGGCAACGACAACCAGCTGCCTCGTTCCAAACGACAACCAGCTGAGGTCATTCCAAAACCCAACATAGAAATAGAAAAACGAGATAAACACATAGAAAATATAGAACATAAACCAAAAACCCCAAAACACACTAAACAAACACCCCCTGCCAAGCCCTGACCAAACCACAATAACAAACTAGATAAACACATAGAAATAGAAAATATAGAACATAAACCAAAAACCCCAAAACACACTAAACAAACACCCCCTGCCACGCTCTGACCAAACTACAATAACAAACAACCCCTTAACTGGTCAAGACGTGACAGTACCCCCCCAAAGGTGCAGACCCCGGATGCACCCAAACACAAAAAAACCCACAAAAATAACCCCAAACTTAAAGGGAGGGTAGGGAGGGTGGCCACCGTCACCGACGGCTCCCGTGCTACACCCCCCCCCCTCCCTAATCCTCCAACTACGGAGGTGGCTCATGCTCCGGCCTTAGTCCCCCTTCTAACCTGCCCACCCCCGTTGAAGGCTCATGGCTGTAGACCACTGCTGAAGGCTCTGGGCTAAGGCGCGTCTCTGCAGGCTCCGGACTGTGGGCCGTCTCTGCAGGCTCCGGACTGTGGGCCGTCTCTGCAGGCTCCGGACTGTGGGCCGTCTCTGCAGGCTCCGGACTGTGGGCCGTCTCTGCTGGCTCCGGACTGTGGGCCGTCTCTGCTGGCTCCGGACTGTGGGCCGTCTCTGCTGGCTCCGGACTGTGGGCCGTCTCTGCTGGCTCCGGACTGTGGGACGTCTCTGTTGGTTCCGGACTGTGGGACGTCTCTGTTGGTTCCGGACTGTAGGACGTCTCTGTTGGTTCCGGACTGTTGGACGTCTCTGTTGGTTCCGGACTGTAGGACGTCTCTGTTGGTTCCGGACTGTAGGACGTCGCCGGAAGCACTGGACGGGCACTGTCGCCGGAAGCTCTGGACGGGGCACTGTCGCTGGAAGCTCTGGACGGGGCACTGTCGTCGGAAGCTCTGGACGGGGAACTGTCGTCGGAAGCTCTGGACGGGGCACTGATGTCAGAAGCTCTGGACGGGGCACTGTCGTCAGAAGCTCTGGACGGGGCACTGTCGTCGGAAGCTCTGGACGGGGCACTGTCGCCGGAAGCTCTGGACGGGGCACTGTCGCCGGAAGCTCTGGACGGGGCACTGTTGACGGAAGCACTGGACAGGGCACTGTTGCCGGAAGTTCTGGACGGGGCACTGTCGCCGGAAGCTCTGGACGGGGCACTGTCGCCGGAAGCTCTGGATGGGGAACTGTTGCCGGAAGCTCTGGACGGGGACTGCGCACTGTAGGCCTGATGCGTGGGGCTGGCTTTGGAGGCGCCAGACTATTAACACGCACCTCAGGGCTAGTGCGGGGAGCAGGAACAGGACGTACTGGACTGGGCAGGCGCACTAAAGGCTTGATGCGTGGGGCTGGCTTTGGAGGCGCCAGCCTAGTAACACGCACCTCAAGGCTAGTGCGAGGAGCAGGAACAGGATACACTGGGCCATGAACCCTCACCGGCGGTCTGATGCTTGCTACTTGCATCACCGGTCCTGGCTCGATGCTGGCTCTAACATGACCCCTGTGAGGAGTTTTCACCAAGTGCGCCAGACTGTAGCTGCACACTGGCGATACCGTGCGTATCTCCGCATAACATGGTGCTTGCTTGATCCGTCACTCCTCATAATAACCACGGGGAGTTGGTTCAGGGCTAACCCTTGGCCCAGCCAAACTACCCGTGTGCCCCCCCCCAAAAAAATTGGGGGGCTGCCTTTCAAGCTTGCTTGCCAGCCGTGTTCCCTCATACCTTCGTCATTGGTCCTTTTCTCCTGCTGCCTCCGCTCTTCTGAGTGTCTCCACCTGTTCCCATGGGAGGCGATCCCTTCCGGTCAGGATCTCTTCCCACGTGTAGGATCCCTTGCCATCCAGGATGTCCTCCCATGTCCAGTCCTCTTTACCATGCTGCTCCTTCCTCCGCTGCTTGGTCCTTCGTTGGTGGGTGGTTCTGTCATACAGTTCGTCGTCTGAGGAGGAGAAATCATCGGACCAATATGCAGCGGTTAAGGTGCTCATCTTCTTTTTATTTAGAAGAGAAAAGAATACTCATACAAAAACAAACAACGAAAAAACTGTCCCGTAAGGTGCTCAGACTATACAAGGAAACAACCACCCACAAACACAAGAGAAAACTAACCCACTTAAATATGGCCTCCAATTAGAGACAACGACAACCAGCTGCCTCTAATTGGAGGTCGTTCCAAAACCCCAACATAGAAATAGAAAAACTAGATAAACACATAGAAATAGAAAATATAGAACATAAACCAAAAAAAACAAAACACACTAAACAAACACCCCCTGCCACACCCTGACCAAACTACAATAACAAACAACCCCTTAACTGGTCAGGACGTGACAATCGGAGCATGAGGTCTGACACCAACAGGTTCAGAGATAGTTAGTATCTACAAGCCATCAGACTGCTGAACACTTGAACTGAAATGACCACCTGCTCTGATTCGCCGCACCTTAGCACACACGCACACACACACACACACACACACACACACACACACACACACACACACACACACACCACACACACACACACACACACACACACACACACACACACGCTACAGACACACCACAGATGCTGCTATCTTATTATGATTGCTTAATACTATATCATTTAAACACTTTCCCCCATCCCCCCATCCCCAAAACACGTGTAAATATTGGACTATAAATGGTGCCTTCCTGTATTACACTGATGCTAAAATGTTTCTTCTATTCTACTGAGCCATTTACTTTATGTTCATATTGATATATTTTATTATTTATTATTGTTGTTGAATTGTCCAGAAGGTACCTGCAAGTAAGCATTTCATTGCATTTCATGTGTATCCTGTACATATGACTAATAAAACATGAAACTTAAACAGAATTCATGTTCTAACTTTTTGTGATGGTGAGAAACAGTATTCTACTGTCAATTACATAGAATTACTGGGCCCTAATCATGTTGATCCAAACTAGCTCTCAGACTGAAGAATATCTCCAGAACATTGGAACATCCACCTGGGAATGGATGACAATATACAGAAGAGAATGACATTCCTCTTCTTCAGGCTGACAGTATTTATTCATTTATAGGGCACAGTGCACATTAATCAACATCAATATTACAATAATGCAACATCCATGTAAATGTGCTGGTGTTAGACAAAGCTAATGTGCACCTGCAGTCCCTGGGCAGGTAAGGGCCTTTACACAGCCACAATACAAATACAAATACTCACTAAAACAATAAAAAATACAAACACATTACATCCAATACAATATGATTATAACTACAGCAACTTATTCGTAATAAATACACTGTAGCATCAACTGTAGCAAAGTGCATCTCCAAACATAAAGTGTGACATAGTGAAAAGAGAGGGTGGGCATTCTCTATGTGGGTATTCCCCCCAAGAGCAGCATTTTCTTAAAATGTGACATGAGTTTGACCTGTTCTACATTAGCCAGCGCAGTAGATTTAACAAGAGAGTGTAAATGAATGAGTTTGCACTGAATCATGCATTCCCTTGAACATATTAGCACTGCAATGCTTCAGACTGAGGCAAAATTAGTGAATTTATTTATAAAAACACAAACGCACACACGCATACATGCCCACGCACACACACACATACACTACAAAGAACTTCTGTTCCTGGTTATATCAGCATCCTAACTTTTATATTTCTTCCAGGAACGTGTTCCTAAATCACAGATCTATCTTGTGTTCCCATTTCCACAAACACTTTGTCATGTGACACATTATGAAATGAGTGAGGCGACCACAGCAATGGAGGATCCAATTAATAACAGATATTGGAATTTCCAGAGAGAGAGAGAGCGAGAGAGAGAGAGAGAGAGAGGGAGAGAGAGAGAGAGCGAGAGAGAGAGAGAGAGAGAGAGAGAGAGAGAGAGAGAGAGAGAGATTGTACTGATGGACAAAGAGATGTGATGAAAGTACACACACAGAGAGATCAATAGAGGTGAAGAGATGGGAGACAAAAGAATCCAGAGACCCAGAAGAGGTTGATCTGTTTTTTTCTGCTCTAAACAGGAAGGTGTATTAAAAGCTATGTGAAGCTGCATTGACCCCTGACCATAAAACTACATAATGGCCCTCTGGAGGTCAACGTGATAAACCCCAGTTCTGAAGAAGTGTGTTTGATTTTCACAATAGTGTATCCCGGACCGAGGAAGGGAGTTGACACTTGATTTAGAAACTGGCAGGCTCATTAAGTGATCCATTCAGTTCTGACACAGAACCAGGTTATGAAGTAATAAAGTGCACGCAACCACACTGACTCACTGCATGAAAAAAAGGTGTTTTTGAGTATTTTCCAGCGGGAGATGAGTTAATTCTTAAAATGTGTGTGCAGATCCTAACCATGCAGTATTTCTGGGATCGTACAATCACGATTATTGTGCACCTCGCTGACCAGCAGAGGGAGCAATTGGATTAGTTTTGGTCAGGATGTGGCAGGGTTTTTGTGTGTGTGAATGGTTGTTGGTGATTAGGACTCCCAATTGAAGGCAGGTGTGTTGAGTTGCCTTTGATTGGGAGTCCTATATAGGAGTGTTTGTTTTTCTTTGGGGTTGTGGGTAATTGTTTCTTGTTTAGTGTGGTTGCACCTGACAGGACTGTTTGCTGTCAGTTTTCTCAGTTTGTTTTTGTTATAGTGTTCTTTCTATTAAATTCAAGATGACGAACACTAACTCTGCTGCATTTTGGTCCTTTCCTGAAGACAGCTGTGACACTCGCACTTAGAAATAGGAGACTTCATAGCGTCAGTACACACCGGACCAGTACCACGTGACGTTAGGGTTAATATTATATCCACAAAACATATATTTTTTAATCAACCTCCTGCTTAAAAGTATTCTGATAGACTTAATGTTTTTAATGAGTCTCTGAACTGATTAAATAATAAGAAAAGGTTGTCTACAGTCCAATATTATAACAAATTATTTTCTGAATAAGTGTCTATAACCACGTTTGCATCGACAGTTTTTATACGAGTAAAATCAATTTCGTATTTAGAAAAATAACAAAAGCTGTGACGGAAACAGGAAGTTTTGGTACCATATAAATACCGACAGATAATTAGTTCGTTCAACATGATGGGATTTTTTTGTGTCTGTAAAATATATTAAGAGAGAAATGTCGGTGAAAACGCCTTTTTGCACAAATATTGATATAATAACCATCACATCGAAGTAAACTTGGAGTTACGTGATGACATGGTGAGTGGTCCTCCCACTGCGATTCGGGAAACCATGCCGTTTAGGCTACAGATTAAATACATGATCATGAACTTCACAGGGTGGTGAAAGTGCACGGTGACCTTGACGCTCCGTTTTAATAAATATCAATTGTCTTATTCTGTTGACATGATGATCGATGCTTGACTGCTGTTTGACAAATAAACATATTCTCACTGTTATCCATAATAATCTCATCATGTAGACTAGCCTATCCGCACGGTATCTGCAAATTTAGGGTGCACGTGCCAAGACCAGAGTAGGCACAGTTGTTATTTAACTAAACAGTTTTTGTAAACAGTTGAAAATGCCATGTCAACACATTGAACTTCAGATTTTTTGGGGTCCATGAAAATTTAAGTGAAAAAGTATATTTTGTGTGCACTATGTCATCACACACTGATTTTTATCCACAACAAGTCTGTTTGGTGGAAACACACCACTGGTGGGAAAATGCCTATATCTTCTTCATGTGGATTTTAGAATATTTGCAAGAATATATGTCGCCAATTGGATGGAAACCTAGCTATTGTCACATTCTCTTATTTTGTCATAACGCATTGTTGTTAGCTTTTTTTTGTCAGATGTATTTTGGCAAACTATCTAAAGTTACTTAGCTAGCTAATTTAGCTTGCTACCAGAGGTTAATAAACATATTTTATCAAATTAACGTTAGCTAGCTAGCCACCCAGCGAGATGAGGTTTGAATAGCTAGCTAGCTAGGTTGTTTGATAATTGAGCAAGCTAACGTGCTAGCTAAATCAAACTGATAATTCTATATAGCTAGCAGCTAACAATAGCTACACATGTTAACAGAGTTTAGATATACTGGTAGCAAGTCAAGGTGAGCTGAAGTATCTAGTTATCTAACTAGCGTTACATCCTGTTAACATAGTTATCTAAAATTAGTACTATTTCTATATCAAGTGTCAACTCCCTTCATATGGAACATGTAAATCAAATACATTTCTGAAAGAGTTACTGTATCTAAACATGCAATATCTGCAATTGATTCAATCCTGGCTATAGGATTGGGGGCCAATGGGATGACAATATATTTGTAATACTTTACTTTAATACAAAATATCTTGTATGCCAAACTAAAGCTTTTAAATTGAGCTTTTCTCCTATGGGTACCGGATGCACCTTTATAATGCTCATGACATGCCATGTGACACAAGAGACGCCGGCTGAGCCCGTCGAGTCATAAATGTTGAATTCTGACTCACACCTTTGAAGAAGAAAGGTGGGGGTACCCACCAGCACCACCAAACACCGAACAGAAGAAAAAGCATTTAACATTTTTCATCTCCCTACCCACATCAAAAAAAAGAAGAGAACAGAGACTTAAAGCCATTTCATATATAGCCCCCTTTGCAAACACCAGCCACATGGGGCACAGTGGGCTCTGGAGAGCTTTGATGTCAACAGCTAGCACTCAAATCCAATTTCCTCCCACACATTAGGACCCTAATAAGAAACAAATGTATTTCTTAAAAGACGGCAGGTACAATATATATATACAAAAGTATGTGGACTCCCCTTACATTTTGTGGATTTGGCTATTTCAGTCACACCCGTTGCTGACAGGTGTATAAAATTGAGCATACAGCCATGCAATCTCCATAAACAAACATTGTCAGTAGAATAGCTTTACTGAAGATCTCAGTAACTTTCAACGTGACACCATCATAGGATGTCACCTTCCAACAAATCAGTTCGTCAAATTTCTCCTCTGCTAGAGCTGCCTCGGTCAACTGTAAGTGCTGTTATTGTGAAGTGGAAACATCTAGGAACTCAGCCACAAAGTGGTAGGCCACACAGGTTTACAGAATGGGACCACCGAGTGCTGAAGCGCGAAGCCCGTAAAAAATTGTATGTCTTCGGGTTGCAACACTCACTACCGAGTTCCAAACTGCCTCTGGAAGCAACGTCAGCACAAGAACTGCTCGTGGGAAGCTTCATGAAATGGGTTTCCATGGACGAGCCTAAGATCACCATGTGCAAAGCCAAGCCTTGGCTGGAGTGGTGTAAAACTCGGCACCTTTGGACTCTGGAGCAGTGGAAACACATTCTCTGGAGTGATGAATCACGCTTCACCATCTGACAGTCCGACGGATGAATCTGGATTTGGCGGATGCCAGGTGTACACTACCTGCCCCAATGCATAGTGCCAACTGTAAAGTTTGGTGGAGGTGGAATAATGGTCTGGGGCTGTTTTTCATGGTTCAGGCTAGGCTTCTTAGTTCCAGTGAAGGGAAATCTTAATGCTACAGCATACAATTACATTCCAGACGATTCTGTGCTTCCAACTTTGTGACAACAGTTTGGGGAAGGTCCTTTCCTGTTTCAACATGACAATACCCCCATGCACAAAGCGAGGTCCATACAGAAATGATTTGTCAAGATCGGTGTGGAAGAACTTCACTGGCCTGCACAGAACCCTGACCTCAATCCCATTGAACACCTTTGGGATGAATTGGAACACCAACTGCGAGCCAGGCCTAATCACCCAACATCAGTGCCTGACTAGTGGTCTTGTGGCTGAATAGAAGCAAGTCCCCGCAGGTACCGTGTCTCTCCAGAAAGCTGTGTCTGAGCAGAGGAGCAGGGTGGCATAACAGGCCTGGGGATGGGGAACAGATGCATCTGTCCCAAGGGCATCCAGTTATTAGGCAGGGGTGACATATGGCTCTGAGCCCAGCCTCTGACAGACCTCCAACAGGCTGCATGAAAATAGAGGCCTTCTGAGCAAGCAAAACCAAGGTAAACACCTTGAGAAGAAAACTGGCAAAGCGCTCAATGTCACCTTCCTCACCCACCCTGGAAAATAATCCGCAATGCATCTGCCACTTTGGTTTTCAGGTTGATCAATAATCCATTCAATGACATGTTTAGAGGTTATATCACATCAAAAGTGTATGATTCAAGCTATAACATTTGTCTTCAGGCACAGGTCCTGTACATGGGCAGACTGTGTCTCTGTGGGAGAGCAGGAATGCCTGCCCAGAGCTTTAAGAGAAAAGGATCAGAGGACCTAGAAGCTTCACTTGGATTATATAAACATTTGATATATTTTCTACACCAACCCAAATCGCCTTTATTGCCACCTACTTTTAGCATCTCTCCCTCTGCTCTTTTCTTTCTATCTCTCCATCTCTAACCCTTCCCCCTCCCAGTCTCTCTCCATCTCTCTCCATTAGAAGTAAATCATTGTTTAATCTCACTCCTTTCCCAGGGCCTATAACTCTCCTCTCATGTCTGGCAGCTGTAACTATGAGGCTCATTTACCATCACAACTGATCTCACCATCAGGGCCTGCATTCACAAAGAGTCTTAGAGTAGGAGTGCTGATCTACCAAGGGAGTACCCCAAGGTTCAATCTTAGGCCCCACGCTCTTCTCAATTTACAACAACAACATAGCTCTGGCAGTAGGAAGCTCTCTCATCCATTTATATGCAGATGATAGTCTTATACTCAGATGGCCCCTCCCCAGATGTTGTGTTAAATGCTCTACAACAAAGCTTTCTTAGTGTCCAACAAGCTTTCTCTACCCTTAACCTTGTTCTGAACACCTCCAAAACAAAGGTCATTAGGTTTGGTAAGAAGAATGCCCCTCTAACCACAGGTGTGATTACTACCTCTGAGGGTTTAGAGCTTGAGGTAGTCACCTCAAACAAGTACTTGGGAGTATGGCTAGAAGGTACACTGTCCTTCTCTCAGCACATATCAAAGCTGCAGGCTAAAGTTAAATCTAGGCTTGATTTCCTTTGTCATAATCGCTCCTCTTTCACCCCAGCTGCTAAACTAACCATGATTCAGATGACCATCCTACCCGTGCTAGATTACAGATAAATAATGTATAGATCAGCAGGTAAGGGTGCTCTTGAGCGGCTAGATGTTCTTTACCATTCGGCCATCAGATTTTCCATCACTGCACTCTATACTCCTCTGTAAACTGGTCATCTCTGTATACCCGTCGCAAGACCCACTAGTTGATGCTTATTTATAAAACCCTCTTAGGCCTCACTCCCCCCTATCTGAGATGTCTACTGCAGTCCTCATCCTCCACATACAACACCCGTTCTGCCAGTCACATTCTGTTAAAGGTCCCCTAAGCACACACATTCCTGGGTCGCTCCTCTATTCAGTTTGCTGCAGCTAGCGACTGGAACGAGCTGCAACAAACACTCAAACTGAACAGTTTATTCTCAATCTTTTCATTCAAAGACTCAATCATGGACACTCTTACTGACAGTTCTGGCTGCTTTGTGTGATGTATTGTTGTCTCTACCTTCTTGCCCTTTGTGCTGGTGTCTGTGCCCAATGTTTGTACCATGTTTTGTGCTGCTACCATGTTGTTGTCATGCTGTGTTGCTACCATGCTGTGTTGTCATGTGTTGCTGCCTTGCTATGTTGTTGTCTTAGGTCTCTCTTTATGTAGTGTCGTGTTGTCTCTCCTGTTGTGGTGTGTGTTTTGTCCTATATTTATATGTTATTTTTTAATTTTATTTTATTTTTAATCCCAGCTCCCGTCCCCGCAGGAGGTCTTTTGCCTTTTGGTACGCCGTCATTGTAAATAAGAATATGTTCTTAACTGACTTGCCTAGTTAAATAAAGGTTAAATAAAAAATACAAATAAGACCACAGGATGTTGATGGCACCTTAACTGGGGAGGACAGGCTTGTGTTAATAGCTAGAGCCAAATAAGTGGAATGGTATCAAATACATCAAACACATGGTTTCCATGTGTTTAATGCCATTCCATTCGCTCCATTCCAGACATTGTTATGAGCCATCCTCCCTCAGCGAACATCACTACTTCAAACCATTATCTACACATCAAAAGGCCAAAAATACAATAGCGATGGCTAGGCCGTCACTGTATACAAGGCTGTCAATGTAAACAAGGCCGTCATTGTAAACAAGGCAGTCATCATAACTGACTGGCCTGGTTAAATAAAAGGCTAAATAAAATCTAAATAATAGATGGCCAGGATCAGAGTGAAATCAAATCACTGTGTTGCTAGGAAACGCCATCCCCAGTTACTGACAATGGACATCCAGAGGTTGGCGGCTTGCTCCAACTCACACTGAGGTAACAGGTCACAGTAAAAGCTTTCAAACTGACTATTCTTCACAGGGAAAATGTCACTCTGACTGAAAAGGTGAGATGAGGACACACCAGCCTCAACAACTGGGTCCATTGTAGGCCAGATACCTGTGTGAATCATACACTTGTAAAAGCTCCCTAGCCAATCACCTCCTCTCACTCACTCACAGACAAATAGTCTTCGTTGGAGCCCTCGGGAAGCCCTGTCCTGAACTAAAAAGCATTCATCTGTGTCCAGAAAACCAGCCCATAGACTACTAATGTAAACACAACCAGCGAAACCGGATTCATCCTCTGCCATGGCGATGCATTCTAGGGCTCACCTCCTGAGGACAGATGGTGCTAGTCTGGGCTTGGGATGGAGGGACAGAACATGTGATTATGTTCCAGTTAAAATATATATATTTTCTTTGAAACAACTCGACAGTCTCATCAATAGGAGACTCTGTGTTCTCTGTGTGTCCCAAATGGCACCCTATTCCCTATGTATTGCACTACTTTTGACCAAGTAGTGCACTATATAGGGAATAGGGTGCCATTTGGGACACATCCCCTGTGTGGCTGATGTCATTATGTTGAGTTGTGCTCTGCTGTGCTCTGTGGCGCAGGGAAGCATGGCAGCATGGAGGCTGCATTCTGTCCTGTGAGGCTCAGCAGGGCTCAGGCTTAGTGTATGTTACACTGGACCAAAGGGCTCCCTCCCAGCCAGCCAGCCTCCCTACAGATACACAACTAACAGGGGGGGGGGACCTAGGAAGGAAACCTAGTAATTTGCTGAATTGAATGCATTCAACTGAAATGTGTCTTCCGCATTCATCCCAGAACCTCTGAATCAGGAGAGGGTGGTTTAGACTTAGGGTAGACGTCCACACTGAAACATCCTACCCTCTACCCTCCCATACACTTCGGTGAAATGGATATGACCACTAACACTTGGATTTAACCTCTCCAACCTATGTGTGATTGGTTGTCTTTCGGAGGGGTTAGGACAAAGCAGGATGAATACGTTGCAGACCTGGGATAACTTACGTTTTAAATATGCTTTATGGAAAGTAACTATTTACTTTGGAGGTGCCTACAACTATTTGAATACAGATCCTAAAAAAGTACTACTTTTTAAAACTATTTGAATACAGATCTGAGAAGCAACTACTTTTTTAAAATATATTTGAATCAGGGTTGGAACCGGTTCAGGGAACAGAACGACGTCAGTGCGTGCTCTGCAAGCAACGCTGTGGATGAAGACGTGGCATGAGTGTGGTGAACGGATAGATGTGGTTAGGGACACCGAGGAAGAAGAGCTGAGTGTAATGGGAAGATATGTGTTGAGGAAGAATGGCGCCAGACATGATAAAGAAAACTCTGGACCAGTAGGAGTGACATTTTTTGAGAAAGTGAACCCTTGCCTTTTGACGTATCCATTTGTGGTTTCAGGGTGTGTGAGAAAGGAGTTGGGTGCAGTTGGATCAGTAACGGTAACCTGTAGTGGACTTTTGATATTTATTTGTGTTTCTTCTGACAAGAGGGAGCAGGCGCTCCGTGGCATGCAACTTGAGTCAAGATCTGTTTCTTGCTTTGCTCTTAGGAACAGGGCACCATTGAAAGGATAGATTTCTGGGGTAGATTTAAGTGTGGAGGTGGAGCAATTGAAGTTGAAAATTCCTGGTGTTTGTGACACCCACAAATACATGATGCATATGAGGAAACAATAAATCCTTTTTGGATCCATGGCAAGATCAGCAATATCATCACATACAATGCCAGCAATATGAAGAAGGCATAACTGACATTAATTCCATTTAAACAGTCATGGTCCCCTGTAGGTTTTGTTGAGTTCCCAGTTTGTTCCAGGGACGTCCCCAAGGACATTCTTAAAACGTTGTGTCATGGTCCCCTGGATAATTTTGTCTAGTTATGGTCAAAATATGGTAAATCTACAACTACTTACTGTATTTCTACAGCTAAATTCCGGTGTGATGTCAAAGAACAGTGTGCTGCTTTTTTGGGACTCTTTTGGGACCTCACTTGGGATTTGAACTCAAAACGTATTGATTGTTAGCTACCTAAAGTTCCTGCTGCGCCACCAGGTCTGTGGACATAATGGAGATTGGCAAGAATACATTTCTGCACTTTTCTTAACGTTTGAGTAAATATATACAACAACTTGGTGTTATTTCTATAAAATGACAGTATGCTGCTGTATTCTGAAATCTTGTACTGTGACCACAATTGGGACAGCCTTATATGGGATTTGAACTCTGAATGTCTTGGTCGCTAGAAACCAAAAATGTCCTGCTACAGTGCAGCGACACCACCAGATCTGTGAGTGTGAAAGACATTTGGCCAAAGACGTATTGGCAAGAATGCATTTCTGCACTTTGTTAAAAGCTGCCCAGAATCAAGTAAATCATTTTCAAATTATCACCAACAACGTAAAACTAGCACTGCTCAAGGACGCTTGACGTAGAGTATAAATTAATTATTGCAACATAATTGCAACATCTTGATTGGGAGTGCATCAATGTTTCTGCAGTGCCACTAATTGCTTGGAACATATATTAACACAATCTAAAAACAATAAGGGTATGGTTGGGGTACACTACAGTGTTGTTAGCTGGGGTACAAAAAGGTACACTTCCCAAATTTTGGAACAATGCGGAGGGCTCTGTATAGCTCCACATTGACATGATTGGTTCATGGTACATGTAGGTAGGGGCGGTACATCCTGTATAAACACAAATTACTTTCTTGACAACTTCCTTAACAATGAACATGGAGAACTTTGATGAAAGGCTATCAGAACAAGTTCACAAATATAAAACATATTTATGATACCTCAAGTAGGGTGGTAATGGGGGTCGATGCGGTAAAGAGTTCAATTGAATGCAGACCGTGGGGGATAGAACGACGCTGGATTGGCAAACATTCAACAAATATGACCTAACAAAGTGAATATTTGTCAAATAAGTCATGATTTATGTATTGTAACAGCCCCACAATGTGGTCACTAAAATCCGATTTGGGTGTATTTGGCTGTTTTCACTGAATAATATTTAGAAGTTGTCCCTTTTCAGGTTTAGAAAAAGTCACTACTAAATTCTAACTCCCATTCGTATAAGCTGGTAGCGTAGCTAGCATACAGAAATTGGTGATGGTAGTCAAAGTAGTTTTTAACTGTAATGCAGTTGATTGATGATGATGACATGAACATGTACAGGGTTGAAATCATACAAGCATTGTACTGCTATTATTACCTAAACAAAGTGTGAAATACACATATAAACAATAGCATAAATGTAGGAATATTTTCCTGGAAGGTAATGGGGAGATTCGGGATGGAGATGCAGGTGGGAAAACGGTGCAGTATTTTTACTTCATGCTATCTTGGCTGAGCTCCTACAGTGCATTAGGAAAGTATTCAGACCCCTTCACTTTTTCCACATTTTGTTACGTTACAGCCTTATTCTAAAATGTATTAAATTGTTTTTCCCCCTCATCAATTTACACACAATACCCCATAATGACAAAGCAAAAACATGTTTTTATACGTTTTTGCTAATGTTTCAATAAAAAAAACTGAAATATCACATTTACATAAGTATTCAGACCCTTTACTCAGTACTTTGTTGAACCATCTTTGGCAGCAATTACAGCTTCGAGTCTTCTTGGGTATGACGCTACATGATCGGCACACCTGTATTTGGGGAGTTTCTCCCATTCTTCTCTGCAGATCCTCTCAAGCTCTGTCAGGTTGGATGGGGAGCATCGCTGCACAGAGATTTTCAGGTCTCTCCAGAGATGTTCGATCAGGTTCAAGTCCGGGCTCTGGCTGGGTCACTTAAGGAAATTCAGAGACTCGTCTTGAAGCCACTTCTGCGTTATTTTGGCTTTGTGCTTAGGGTCATTGTCCTGCTGGAAGGTGAACCTTCGCCCCAGTCTGAAGTCCTGAGCGCCCTGGAGTAAGGATTTCAACTGTACTTTGCTCCGTTCATCTTTCCCTTGATCCTGACTAGTCTCCTAGTCCCTGCAGCTGAAATCATCCCCACAGCATGATTCTGCCACCACCATGCTTCACCGTAGGGATGGTGCCAGGTTTTCTCCAGATGTGACACTTTGCATTCAGGCCAAAGAATTCAATCTTGGTTTCATCAGACCAGAGAATCTTGTTTTGGATGGTCTGAGAGTCCTTTAGGTGCCTTTTGGAAAACTCCAAGCAGGCTGTTAGACGGGCTTCCATCTGACCGCTATCATAAAGGACTGGTGGAGTGCTGCAGAGATGGTTGTCCTACTTGAAGATTCTTCCTTCTCCACAGAGGAACTCTGGAGCTCTGTCAGAGTGACCATCGGGTTCTTGGTCACCTCCCTGACCAAGGCCCTTCTCCTCTGATTGCTCAGTTTGGCCGGGCGGCCAGCTCTTGGAAGAGTCTTGGTGGTTCCAAACTTCTTCCATTTAAGAATGTATGAGGCCACTGTATTCTTGGGGACCTTCAATGCTGCAGAAATGTTATGGTACCCTTCCACAGATCAGTGCCTCGACACAATCCTGACAATTCCTTCGACCTCATGGCTTGGTTTTTGCTCTGACATGCACTGGCAACTGTGGGACCTTATATAGACAGGTGTGTGCCTTTCCAAATCATGTCCAATCAATTGAATTTACCACAGGTGGACTCCAATCAAGTTGTAGAAACATCTCAAGGATGATCAATGGAAACAGGATGCACCTGAGCTCAATTTCGAGTCTCATAGCAAAGGGTCTGAATACTTATGTAAATAAGGTATTTCTGTTTTTTTATTTTTAATACATTTGCAAAACCTGTTTTCACTTTGTCATTACGGGGTATTGTGTGGAGATTGATGAGGAAAAACAATTGAATCAATTTAAGAATAAGGCTGTAACATAACAAAATGTGGAAAAGTGAAGGGTTCTGAATACTTTCCAAATGCACTGTATGTACCTTTGACTTTTTTGTACACCAGGGAACAACACTGTACCGTAATTGTACTCCTATTTTTGAGTGTGTGGATATACTATATGTTCTTCCTAACAAATAACCATCTGGTGGCACTGCTGCGTCATTAATGCACTCCAGACCAAAAGGTTGCAAAATCCTGAGAGCATTTATGCACACTTAGGACTAGATGCTATCAAATCTGCGCTAGCAGACACCCGCATAGCAGTTGTTTTGTTGGGGGTGGAACTGCGTTAGAGCTGTAAAATCCACAAGCGTCTCCTGGCGTTATACCTGAAGTGGAAATTGCCATTTGCTGCACGGAGCTGCATTAAGAGATCCCATGTAGCCTAGTTTACAAGTTGGAACACTGGAATATGATATGCAATCTACACCTTGATAAGACTGATAGAATTCCTAATTATTTTCTTTAGTGATTTTCAATTTGAGTGTCATTATTTCTATATAGCCTATACTTTCTCATTCTAATGTGAGTAGGACGGGTGTGGCTTCATGACAATGACCACATGAGCAGCTGCTCACTGACTTGACAGCTCTAACGCAGTTACACCTCCGACAAAGTCAAAACACAGGCTACGCATGTTTACGCTTGATCCGATTGAATCTAGGCCTTAATGTCAAGTGTCCCTAAGCACTGCTACTTTTTAGTAGGTGTTGTCAAATAATCATACAATTATTGACTTGATTCTGGGCGACTTTTATCAAAGTGCAAAAATGTATTTTTGCCAATAAACATGGAGCCGATCTCTGTCATGGCCATCGACCTGGTGGAGAAGCAGGAAATGCAGGTTGCTGTCATCTAAGAGGTTGTGTCACGTTCTGAGCAGTAAAAGGGGTTGTTTGTTATTATAGTTTGGTCAGGGCGTGGCAGGGGGTGTTTGTTTAGGGTGTTTCGGTTTATGTTCTATTTTGTCCTTTTTCGTCATTGTTTTGTTTAAGTGTTTTGTATCACGTTTCTTTATAAATAAAGAAGAAGATGAGCACTTACATTCCCGCTGCGCCTTGGTCCCATTTTTACGACGAACATGACAGAACTACCCACCACCAACGGACCAAGCAGTGGAGGATGGAGCAGAAAAGGTATTTGGAATCATGGACATGGGAGAAAATTTTGGACGGGGCAGGACCTTGGCACCACGCTGGGGTGTACCGGCGACCTAAGGAGGAGCAGGAGGCAGCCAAGGCGGAGCGTCGTCATTATGAGGCATTATACGCGCAGATTGGCAAGTGTGAGAGGCAGCCCCAATAATTTTTTTTGTGGCTAGGTCATGTAATAGACCTAAGCCAACTCCCTGTGCTTATTATGGGGAGCAGCGGATCAAGAGAGCACCGTGCTATGCGGAAGTGTGCACGATCTCGCCCATGCGCACGCACAGTCCAGTGCGAGCAATCCCAGCCCCTCGCAAGTGCCGTGCTAGAGTGAGCACTCAGCCAGAAGGGGTTGTGTGCTCCAGACCTCCAGTGCTTACTCATGGCCCAGTGTATTCAGTTCCCGCTCCTCGCACTAGCCTTGTGGTGCGTGTCCCTAGCCTGGCGCCTCCAAAGCCAGCACCACACACTAGGCTTCCAGTGCGTCAGCCCAGTCCAGTACGTCCTGTTCCTGCTCCTCGCACTAGCCTTGGGGTGCATGTCTCCAGTCTGGTACCTCCAGTACCAGCCCCACGCACTAGGCTTCCAGTGCGTCAGCCCGTCCAGTACGTCCTGTTCCTGCTCCTCGCACTAGCCTTGTGGTGCGTGTCTCCAGTCTGGTACCTCCAGTACCAGCCCCACTCACTAGGCTTCCAGTGCGCAGTCCCCATCCAGCGCTTCCGACGACAGTACCCCATCCAGAGCTTCCGACGACAGTTCCCCGTCCAGAGCTTCCGGCGACAGTTCCCCGTTCAGAGCTTCCAGTGACAGTTCCCCGTCCAGAGCTTCCAGCGACAGTGCCCCGTCTAGAGCTTCCGGCGACAGTTTCCTGTCCAGTGCTTCCGGCAATGTTCTACAGTCCGGAGCCTGAAGAGACGGCCCACAGTCTGGAGCCTGCAGAGACGGCCCACAGTCCGGAGCCTGCAGAGACGGCCCACAGTCCGGAGCCTGCAGAGACGCCCTACAGTCCGGAACCGGCGCAGCCAGAGACGCCCTACAGTCCGGAACCGGCGCAGCCAGAGTCACCCTACAGTCCGGAACCGGCGCAGCCAGATTCGCCCTACAGTCCGGAACCGGCGCAGCCAGAGTCGCCCTACAGTCCGGAACCGGCGCAGCCAGAGTCGCCCTACAGTCGGAACCGGCGCCGCCAGAGTCGCCCTACAGTCCGGAACCGGCACAGCCAGAGTCGCCCTCCAGTCCGGAGCTCCGTGAGTCGCCCTCCAGTCCGAGGTCTCCAGCGATGCGCATCAGCCCGAGGTCTCCAGCGACGCGCATCAGCCCTCGCGAGGTCTCCAGCGACGCACATCAGCCCGAGGTCTTCAGCGACGCGCATCAGCCCGAGGTTTCCAGCGAGGCGCATCAGCCCGAGGTCTCCAGGGGGGTGTAGCACGGGAGCCGTCGGTGACGGTAGCCACCCTCCCTTCCCTCCCTTTAGTTTGGGATTCTTTTTTGTTTGGTTTTGGGGTTATTGTATTAGGTTTTGTTTTGTTGTTTCAGGTGCATCCGGGGTCTGCACCTTTGGGGGGGGTACTGTCACGTCCCGACCAGTAAAAGGGGTTGTTTGTTATTATAGTTTGGTCAGGGCGTGGCAGGGGGTGTTTGTTTAGGGTGTTTCGGGGTGTTTTGGTTTATGTTCTATGTTCGTTCTATTTGTTCTATTTCTATGCGTAGTTTATTGGGTTGACCTTCAATTAGAGGCAGCTGTTCCTCGTTGCCTCTAATTGAAGGTCCTATTTAATAGAGGTGTTTTTCTCATGGGATTTGTGGGTAGTTGTTTCTCTGTATAGTCATTTTGTCCTTACAAGACTGGTTTTTCGTCGTTGTTTTGTTTAAGTGTTTTGTGTCACTTTTCTTTTATAAATAAAGAAGAAGAGTACTTACATTCCCGCTGCGTTTTGATCCACTCCATACGACGAATGTGACAGGTTGTAAATTCAAATCCCTGGTGTAGTTGTGTGCGCTAACCAATGATGAGGTTAATTCCCTTGAAGTTGCAGTCAATTCAGAAAGAACATTTTCCAGTATTGAAAATAATTTAATTAGAATTTCTGTGTACTTACTGAATACAGTTCGTTGTTGTATATTTACTGACAAAATACAGTTCAGCTGTAGAAATACATTAAAAGTTGTTTCCACTAAATTCACCGCAACTCAGTAGACGGTAACTTACTATAAATTTACAGGATTCATTTTTTTAACAGTTTGTGCCATGAGCACATCTAAGGTATCCTGTAAGTTTAAATGCAATTGCAAGTGAGTCATGCCAAATACATTTGCAGGATGGGCCAAAAAGTACCCAAGTGCATTACGATTGACAGTAAATACAGTGCATTCGGAAAGTATTCAGACCCCTCGACTTTTCCCATATATTGTTTTGTTAACAATATAACTGTAGAAATATACCATATAATGACAAAAATATATCACAAAATTAACAGCAATAGCTAACAGTGTAGTTTCATGTTACAGTATCACATGTTGGACCACATTATTTCACATGTGGAAAATCACATGATTTCACATGTGAAAAGTGGAATTTCACATATGAAATCATGTGCAAACGTGTTTTTGGAACCCTTCACGTGACATTTAAAGTGTTTTGGAAACACTTCATGTGACATTTCACACGTGAAATCATGTGAAAACGTGTTTTTGGAACACTTCATGTGATATTTCACACATGAACAAGTGGAATTGCACATTTGAAAATGTGATCACATGTGAAGTGTTTCAAAAACACATTTTCACGTGACATTTCATGTGTTTTTGGAACACTTCACGTGACATTTCACATCTGAAAACATGTGATTTTGAAACACTTCACGTGATCACTTTTTCAAATGTGCAATTCCATGTGTTATTGCTCTTCAGCTAAAGTATGACCCCACCTGGGATTTGAACACAACCTCTGGATTTTACGCTGATATTTCTGCTCGCCACAAAGTCTGTATTATTCCCCTAAACATATCTATATTACATCTCTGCACTTAGCAAATGAGTGCCATCTGCCCTGCTATTTTAGTTATCAGTTATTCTGACTTCTCTCATCATTGATTTAATTGACTTATTTCAGCAACATGAGGGTTTTCTCTATAGTTGTCTCATGTTGCTGGTGCATATTATTCTGTTTTAATGTTACTCCTGGATCACTATGATAAATGTAGGAATACAGGTGAAATAATTTACTGACACAGAGATGATGGCATAGCAGGAAGACTGAAATGCTGTGAACCAAGAAGTTGTACGTTCAAATCCCCAGTAAGGATATGTTAAATAATGATTGTGTAAATAAACATACACAATGTAGTCAAATGTGTAAGTGGGAAACTGTACGTTAACAATTCCTTTTTGTTTGCAGTGCTTCACCTGTGAAATCTCATGTGGATATTTGAATCCACATGTGACATTTTATGTCATCATATGTGAAAACCAACATGTGAAACTTCATGTGAAATATCATCACACGTAGTGTTCCAAAAACAAATGTTTCACATGATTTCGCATGTGAAAATCCACATCACACATAGTTTCACATGAGAAAATAAAAAAATCCTGTAAGGGTATAGTCATAATTTTTCAGTTCCTATAGCTGATATAATTAACTGAACCAGCTGGGTTGGGCTGTATTGACCATGTTTTACAGTACCAGTCAAAAGCTTGGACACACCTACTCATTCCAGGGTTTTTCTTTATTTTACAATTTTTTTTAAATATTTTGTAGAATAATAGTGAAGACATCAAAACCATGAAATAACACATGGAATCATGTAGCAGCCAACACATTGTTAAACAAATCAAAATATATTTTATATTTGAGATTCTTCAAAGTAGCCACCCTTTGCCTTGATGACAGCTTTGCACACTCTTGGCATTCTCTCAACCAGCTTCATGAGGTAGTCACCTGGAATGCATTTCAATTAACAAGTATGCCTTTTAAAAGTTCATTTGTGGAATTTCTTTCCTTCTTAATGTGTTTGAGCCAATGAGTTGTGTTGTAACAAGGTAGGGGGGTATACAGAAGATAGCCCTATTTGGTAAAAGACCAAGTGCATATTATGGCAACAACAGCTCAAATGAGCAAAGAGAAATGACAGTCCATCATGAAGGTCAGTCAATCTGGAAAATGTCAAGAACTTTGAAAGTTTCTTCAAGTGCAGTCACAAAAAGAATCAAGGGCTAAGATGAAACTGGCTCTCATGAGGACCGACACAGGAAAGGAAGATCCAGAGTTACCTCTGTTGCAGAGGATAAGTTCACTAGAGTTACCAGCCTCAGAAATTGCAGCCCAAATAAATGCTTCACGGAGTTCAAGTAACAGATACATCTCAACAAAAACTGTTCAGAGGAGACTGCGTGAATCCGGCCTTCATGGTCGAATTGCTGCAAAGAAACCACTACTAAAGGACACCAATAAGAAGAAGAGACTTGCTTGGTCCAAGAAACACGAGCAAGGGACATTAGACTTGTGGAAATATGTCCTTTGGTCTGATGAATCCAAATGTGAGATTGCCGTGGCTTTGTGAGACGCAGAGTAGGTGAACAGATGATCTCTGCATGTGTGGCTCCCACCGTGAAGCATGGAGGAGGATGTGTGATGGTTTGGGGGTACTTTGCTGGTGACACTGTCTGTGATTTATTTAGAATTCAAGGCACACTTAACTAGCATGGCTACCACAGCATTCTGCAGTGATATGCCATCCCATCTGCTTTGCGCTTAGTGGGACAATCATTTGTTTTTAAACAGGACAATGACCCAACACACCTCCAGGCTGTATAAGGGATATTTGACCAAGAAGGAGAGTGATGGAGTGCTGCAACAGATGACCTGGCCTCCACAATCACCAACCCTTAACCCAATTGAGATGGTTTGGGATGAGTTGGATCGCAGAGTTAAGGAAAAGCAGCCAACAAGTGCTCAGCATATGTGGGAACTCTTTCAAGACTGTTGGAAAAGCATTCCAGGTGAAGCTGGTTGAGAGAATGCCAAGAGTGTGCAAAGCTGTCATCAAGGCAAGGGGTGGCTAATTTGAAGAATCTTAAATATAAAATATATTTTGATTTGTTTAACACTTTTTTGGTTACTACATTATTCCATATGTGTTATTTCATAGCTTTGATGTCTTGAATATTATTCTACAATGTAGAAAATAGTAAAAATAAAGAAAAACCCTGGAATGAGTAGGTGTGTCCAAACTTCTGACTGGCACTGTATCTGTTATGGTATCTGTTTTGGAAATAATATATAATATTAAGTTTTGTTAGCGCAAAATAATATTGACAGTTTAAATGTCCATCAGTGGAGTTGACCCAGTTGTGCCATACTGCATAAACTACCGTCTATGTGATCTAGTAAGTCTAGTTGAATAAATAAGTGATGACTGACCACCAAGTTAGCATGATCAAAACTGGTTTATTATGTAGCCATCTTCTCAACATGACATGAACTACAGAGACCACATAACATCCTTAACATCTGGGGTAATGACCTGCAGCTGTGTCACTGCTGGCTACAGTATGAGGCTATGAGCTAACTTTAGCAATAGTGAATTATAGGGATCTAAGGCTAGCTAGCTACCCCATAATACACTCATGATATGCACTGACAGTGGACTGACAGTGGTGTCAGTGGATAAGGTACTCTCTGTTACTTGACCTAGAACACTTAGTGGAGTGGTGGAGAGGTGAATAAATAGGATGGGATGTGTTGCTGTAGTGTGTTGCATACACACACACACATACACTCACACACACATATGCACACACTCACCCGTATACACACGCACACGCACAAAAATACACACACAAACTCACACACCCACGCACTTACACACACGCACACACTCACACACACTCACGCACACACACACTGAGTTGCAACAGTGGCAGGTTGAGTGCTCTGGCCTTGCATGTGCCTACCCAGTGGTACCTGCAATTTCAGTCCCTGTTTACTAGGAATCTAGATGAAAGCTGTTCAATTAACAAAGGTTGAACTGAATGTTTTTATTATCCTTCAAACCACTGCCACCCAAATTACTATGATAAGCAATCTGTGGATCAATCAGGGGGAAAACCATCATAATCATAAAAAAATTACCTAAATGATGCCATTTGGGCTGTTCAGCCATTTGAAAGCCATAGCCTGTATCGGAAAGGGGTATTTTCTTGTTGGATGGCCACTTGGGTCAGCTGTACTGGTGGTTTGAGATGGGTTAATTGAATCAGGCTCTTTACCCTATGGCTTTGGGGCGCTAGGCAGCTCGTTAGTGAATCTCCATTCCCCAGACACAACAGCAGTCCTCGCCACTGAAAATATACCAACGACCAATCAAATCAAATACAACTTTATTTGTCACATGCTTCGTAAACAATAGGTGTAGACTAACAGTGAAATTCTTACTTACGGGTCCTTTTCCAACAATGCAGAGTTAAGATAAAGATAAAAAATATAAATAACATTTTAAATAGTGACACAAGAAATAAATACACAGTGAATAACGAATAACAATAATGAGTAAAAACATGGCTACATACAGGGAGTACTAGTACCGAGTCGATGAACTGGACTACGAGGTAATAACATGACTATATACAGGGAGTACCAGTACTGAGTCAATGTTCAGGGATACGAGGTAATTACATGGCTATATACAGGGAGTACCAGTACTGAGTCAATGAGCAGGGGTACGAGGTAATAACATGGCTATATACAGGGAGTACCAGTACCGAGTCGATGAACTGGACTACGAGGTAATAACATGACTATATACAGGGAGTACCAGTACTGAGTCAATGAGCAGAGGTACGAGGTAATTACATGGCTATATACAGGGAGTACCAGTACTGAGTCAATGAGCAGGGGTACGAGGTAATAACATGGCTATATACAGGGAGTACCAGTACTGAGTCGATGAGCAGGACTACGAGGTAATAACATGACTATATACAGGGAGTACCAGTACTGAGTCGATGAGCAGGGGTACGAGGTAATAACATGGCTATATACAGGGAGTACCAGTACTGAGTCAATGAGCAGGGGTACGAGGTAATAACATGGCTATATACAGGGAGTACCAGTACTGAGTCAATGAACAGGACTACGAGGTAATAACATGACTATATACAGGGAGTACCAGTACTGAGTCAATGTGCAGGGGTACGAGGTAATAACATGGCTATATACAGGGAGTACCAGTACAGAGTCGATGAACAGGGGTACGAGGTAATAACATGGCTATATACAGGGAGTACCAGTACTGAGTTGATGAACAGGACTACGAGGTAATAACATGGCTATATACAGGGAGTACCAGTACTGAGTCGATGAGCAGGACTACGAGGTAATAACATGGCTATATACAGGGAGTACCAGTACTGAGTCGATGAACAGGACTACGAGGTAATAACATGGCTATATACAGGGAGTACTAGTATTGAGTCGATGAGCAGGGGTACGAGGTAATAACATGGCTATATACAGGGAGTACCAGTATTGAGTCGATGAGCAGGGGTACGAGGTAATAACATGGCTATATACAGGGAGTACTAGTATTGAGTCGATGAGCAGGGGTACGAGGTAATAACATGGCTATATACAGGGAGTACCAGTACTGAGTCGATGTGCAGGGATACGAGGTAATAACATGGTTATATACAGGGAGTACCAGTACTGAGTCGATGAGCAGGGGTACGAGGTAATAACATGGTTATATACAGGGAGTACCAGTACAGAGTCGATGAACAGGGGTACGAGGTAATAACATGGCTATATACAGGGAGTACCAGTACTGAGTTGTTGTGCAGGAGTATGAGGTAATTGAGGTAGCTACTGTACATATAGGTAGGGGTAAACTGACTAGGAAACAGGATCGATAATATACAGTAGCGGCAGCGTGTGTGTGTGTGTGTGTGTGTGTGTGTGTGTGTGTGTGTGTGTGTGTGTGTGTGTGTGTGTGTGTGTGTGTGTGTGTGTGTGTGGTGTGTGTGTGTGTGTGTGTGTGTGTGGCATCAGTATGCATGTGTGCATGTGCTATGCGGGTCAAAGCAGGTATTCCGGGTAGCCATTTGATTAGCTATTTAGCAGCCTTGTTTAGCAGTCTTATGGCTTGGTGGTGGAAGCTGTTCAGGGTCCATCCTGTTGGATCCATACTTGGTGCACTGGTACCACTTGCTGTGCAGTAGCAGAGAGAACAGTCTATGGCTTGTGTGGCTGGAGTCTGACAGTTTTTTGGGGGGCGTTCCTCTGACTGCCTGGTGTAGAGGTCCTGGATGGCAGGGAGCTCTCCACCCTCCGTTCTACTATCAGGCAGTTGATACCATTCAAACAATGGCCACATTTCAAAGGGTGATTATCTGAAGTAGGATAACAGAGAGCGAGGGCTTAGGTCAGTGTACTAAGGGAATAATGATTTTTCAATTAAGATACATTTCGGCTAGCTCAGTCAGCAGAGATCAGAGTTCCCAGCCAAACTGCCAGGAACGTTTTACTTAGCTGCCGGTGGATATCAACATGAAAACAAACAACGGAAAATAAATAGTCCTGCTCGTGTCTGCAGTTCCAAAACAATGTAGGCTGTAATCGCAGTCTCTGGTGAGTTCAACAGGTGCCTGGCAGTTTCAGCAGAATTATCAACTCCATCTTAAATAGACAGGATTTATTCTCTCACTCTCTGAGGCAATACAGATAGAACACAGATAACTCAGAGATAAGTACCCGAGTCTGGCCAAGCCACGGCACAGGCCCTCTCCCCACAACACAGTCCAAGGAGGAATGGAAAGACAAACTTGGCCAACTGTATCGAGCCGAGTTGAGCAGGGTGTCTATCTGCTCTTCATCATTACTTATGCCTAGTCATAGTATACCCAGAAAGCATACATTATTAGGGCGGCAGGTAGCCTAGTGGTTAACAGAGTTGGGCCAGTAACTGAAGGTCTGCTGGTTCGAATCCCCCATCTGAGTAAGTGAAGGGGGGAAAAAAGATGTCGATGTGCCCTTCAGCAAGGCACTTAACCCTCATTTCTCTTGTAAGTCGTTCTAGATAAGAGCATCTACTAAAATGTTATGTTCTTCTCCAGACCAACTGGCCATCTATAATCTTTTTTTTATGGGATATTGCGAGTTATAAAGATATAGCCAGTTATAAAGATATAGCCAAAACACTCTACTTAGAACTAGTAGAAATAGAGACCCATGGCAAACCAAACTAAACTAATTTGAGGCACAACTAGTGTTAGAATGAACAGAACAGACATAAAGTTAGAATTGAATTTGTGAAATCAACAGGGCTTTTTGTCTTCGGGTTCATAGTCAACTGGGAAGTTCAGGCACGTGTGTAGTCCCCTTAACATGCTGATCAGACCGGACGCGCGTGCGTATGCACATTGATTTTGTTCACCCACACCAGACACGATCAGGAAACGCAGGTTGAAATATCAAAACAAACTCAGAACCAATTATATTAATTTGGGGAAAGGTCGAAAAGCATTAAACATTTATGGTATTTAGCTAGCTAGCTTGCTGTTGCTAGCTCATTTGTCCTGGGATATAAACATTGGGTTGTTATTTTACCTGAAATGCACAAGGTCCTCTGCTCCAACAATTCATCCACAGATAAAATGGTAAACCAAATTAGTTTCTAGTCATCTCTCCTCATTCCTTCAGGCTTCTTCTTCTTATTTTGGACTTTATATGGCGGTTGGCAACCAACTTTAGGTGCATTACCGCAACTGACTGGAGTGTGGACCTAAGTTCATCTCTCAATCACACATGTGGGTATATGCTCCTAAGCAACAATGAGGAGATGGCACGTGGATATATGCTCCTAAAAACCAATGAGGAGATGGGAGAGGCCGGACTTGCGCCGCGTGGAGCGTCACAAATAGACCCAATTTCTATTTCAGCGCCTGGCCACACAGACGGTCGCTGACGTGCGTGAGCAGTGTGGGTGCAATGATTGAATAACATGTATATATACATTTATTTTGCAACACTCGCGTACGCGACGTGTCTTGTCTGGTCAGCATGTTAAGGCGTCTGCTTGCTTCCCATCCAAAACAGTTCGTAACAGTTCGTACATATCTTATGACGACATTTTGTGACGTTTTTTGTTTGTTTTTTTCGGCTGTTCGTGCCCGCACCCCTTTGTCTGTCATTGGCAACAGTTGGGATTCTTCAATTAAGTGTTTGTTGTCATTCAACGATAGATGACTCGTTTTCATGCAAATTCGTTCACTTGAGAAATACTGCACCTGTCACACCCTGACCTGAGAGAGACGGTTTATTTCTCCATGTTGTTAGGTCAGGGTGTGGGGTGGGCATTCTATGGTTTATATTTCTATGTTTTGGCCAGGTATGGTTTCCAATCAGAGGCATCTGCCTATCGTTGTCTCTGATTGGGAACCATACTTAGGCAGCCCTTTTTCCCTCCTTGAGTTGTGGGATCCTATTTTTGTACTGCTTTGTAAGCCTGCAAGACGTGACGGTCGTTTTCCATTGTTTATTATTTTGTTTAAGTGTTCTGATTTAAAATAAATTCAAGATGAACACTTACCATGCTGCACCTTGGTCTACTCCTTTAGACGAGCGTTACAGCACCAAACATCTTAGTTAGGTGTAAAATTGCTCGACTAAGATCTCCTAGGCAAACACGTCAAAATGTATGACAGATTTCTTAAATGATCTTAAATTAATTCTGACTACTTTGAAGAAGTGTATACTGCCTACGGCGTCTCATGATGAACAAACAATACTATTGCCGCTTTTTCAACTGGATTACCATGTAAGATAAACAGACTAGCTGTGACCAGGGAAACATCATCTACCAGGGCTTCATGGGGACTTACTTGAAAGCAGTACTGTATATCAATAAGGCATGTTTGCCTGCAGTTTACAAGTATCTCATTCCCATAATATAACAGAGTCAATAATGGGCCACTCAGGCACAGCAAAGGGAATCTAAACCAACAGAAGGAGTAGCTGGACTGGAGCCGAGCGCACAGAGCTCAGTCATCGAACAAATCACCTAACCGTAACGGACCAACTGTGGGTAAATAGTAATGTTGCGCTCCTACGCTCCTCAGCCCTGAGCCCCCAGCGACGCTCCTCAGCCCTGAGCCTCCAGCGGTGGACTGCAGCCCAGAGTCTTCAGCGGCGGTTGGCGGTCCGAAGCCTCCAGCGATGATCCATGGTCTGGTTCCTCTGGATATACAGAAGCGGAGGGATCAGCGGGTGGTGGGGGTACTACGACCGGAGCCAGAGCCGCCGCCATAGACATTATTCACCCACCCTACCCTTTGTGTTTTTTTTTAAAAAATTTTTTTCGTTTTTTGTCTGTATGCATTCGGAGTCTGCACCTTTAGGGGGGGGGGTACTGTCACATCCTGACCAATATAAGTTGTTATTTTCTATGGTAGAGTGGTCAGGGCGTGACAGGGGGTGTTTTTGTGTTTGTTCTGTTTTCTATTTCTATGTTGTAATTCTAGTTTGTCTATTTCTAGGTTGGGGTTTATTGGCTTGATCTTCAATTGGAGGCAGCTGGTCCTCGTTGCCTCTGATTGGAGGTCATATTTAGTAGGGGTGTTTCTGCATGTTGTTTGTGGGTTATTGTCTTTTGAGTAGTGTGTTGTACTCTCTGCATCACAGTTTGTTTTGTATTTTCAAGTTATTAATGTATTGCATTCAGTTTCACTTTTAATAAATATGTGGAACTACGAAAACGCTGCATCTTGGTCCGCTCCTTCGACCAGCCGTGACACCAGGCCTATTTTTACAATCATTAATTGCCTAATGTGTTTCCATCAGAGGAGGCTGGTGGGGGGAGCTATAGGAGGACATTCCATCAATTCCATTCCAGCCATTACAGTGAGACTGTCCTCCTATAGCTCCTCCCACCATCTTCCACGGGTTTCCATGATTCAAGTGTTTCACCGTCTAGTGGCTATTGGATTACTCTTGCAGTGGGAAAAGTGCATGGACACTGGGCAGGCTCTGGTCAAATGTAGTGCACTATGTAAGGAATAGGGTGCCATTTGGAACACATCCTAGGTTCTAGCATGCTAGCTGTTAAACCCAAATACTAGGGATATACAATGAGTACAAAACATTAGGAACACCTTCCTAATATTGAGTTGCCCTCAGAACAGCCCCAATTCGTCGAGGGGAATGGGCTCTACAAGGTGTCGAAGAGTTCAACAGGGATGCTGGCCCATGTTGACTCCAATGCTTCCCACAGTTGTCAAGTTGGGTGGTGGACCATTCTTGATACACAAGGGAAACTTTTCAGTGTGAAAAACTCAGCAGAGTTGCAGTTCTTGACACACTCAAACCAGTGCGCCTGGCACCTACCACCATACACCGTTCAAACGCTCTGAAATATTTTGCCTAGCCCATACACCCTGAATGGTACACATACACAATCCATGTCTCAATAGTCTCAAGGCTTAAAACTCCTCCCCTTCATCTACGCTGAATTTGTAAGTCGCTCTGGATAAGAGCGTCTGCTAAATGACTTAAATGTAAATGTAAATTTGGCAGAAGCTCTTATCCAGAGCGACTTACAGGAGCAAATAGGGTTTAGTCTTATTCAAGGGCACATGTACAGATTTTTCACCCAGCGATGCTTTCAGTTATTGGCCCAATACTCTTAAGCCCTAGGCGGTTAATTCATCTACAGTGCTGTAGCATTCATTTGGTGTAATAGTGCCACATCAATTAGGATAGGCTACACATTTACAAGAACCCATTGGCTCAGGGTCTGTGTTATTAACAGAGTGGAACTTTGGCAAAGACAAACCATAAACATATACTGAACATATCAATAAGGCTAATTTACTACGCTCCGCCACCCAATATTGGTCCAAGCCCTTGACTCATATTTTATCTTCAACACTTCTCAAGTGGTTCTTGTATAAATCGTGCATACACATTCTACCCAAACACTCACACACTGGTTGCTTTCTCTAACTACGAGATTTACCACAAATACAAACTGCATGCAGATGGACAATGGAAATAGCCAACCTCTGATGGCCAGAGGGGGGGACGGGAGGAGGAGGGGATGAGAAGAGGGATGGGGAGAGGGGTACTAGGACTGGCTGCCAGACTAGTCTCACAGAACCGATATTTCCTTCCCGTTCCCTAAATCCCAAATCATGTGTACCTACATCTACGTTTGTTCTCATAATAACATAGGGTTCCAGGAAGATGGTGGTAACTGTCAGTGTGGGTGGGTGGAGTGAGGAGTTATGTGGGACTGACTTACTGTGGTCCATCCGTGACCTGTCCTGAGGCATGTGTAAGACTTCCCTTCTTAGCTACCCTACCGCCCTCCAATGCTCAAAATACTGTCTAGTACAGTGGTCACCAACCTTTTCTGAGCCAAGATCACTATCTGAGTCAAATTTAAACATGACTTAAAAAACATAAGCCTATGCAAAATGAACCTATTAAAAACAGTTCTGTAACAAATGAGGTTTGTGCAGTAAGCTATAGGCTCAACACATTATCACTGCATAGTAGCTCTTTTTGAATTGCCCTGCTAGTTGTTTTTCTCAGACTATTTTAAAAAGGTGAAGTAGAATCACAGTGGTAATAGATCATTTTCTTGTATTACTCGTGAGGCATCAATTGAAATCATGAGCGTTTTTTCTTTTGACTGATGGTGCCTGAATCAGATGGTCAGTCTCAGTGGATATATGGAAGGAGGGAGAGAAACATTGCCTTGGCAATATTAACATATGTTAACATATGTTTCCAATGCCAATAAAGCCTCTTGAATTGAATTGCGAGCGGGAAAGAGAGAAACGGAATCGCTTCCCCTCACAATCCCTTTGTTCTTCCTCCCTCCTCTGACCAAAAAGGGGACACCGTCTTCCAGCTGTCGAAACTCGAGTCACACTCATGCACCAATTCATATTGTTACTCGTATGACAAGACAACGTAAAATACTCCTTGATTTTAGAAAGACTCACGCCGCTAAAAACAATGCGAGTTTATCGATACACTTTGTAGCACGAGGTGATAGAGAGAGGGCGTTACATGGCTTAGAAAGGTGTTGAATAAAGTGTTGACAGTGCTGAATAAAATCTTAAACACTAACTCCCTCATAAAAACTGCAGCTATTTGCTGGATTCGTTGACATTCCCTCTCTAGTCATGGTTTTAAACAGTAGAGTGGACTATCAACTAGTGATGTGCAGTTCCTGAAGGATTCGTTCTATTTGAACGACTCTTTTTACTGACTCGAGACTCATGATTCCTTTTTCTGCGTGACTCGTTCATTTAAATCGTTCGTTTGACCTGCTAGTGCTGGTCACAATGAGTCCTACAGCAGGGTTGAGATCCAATTTATGTTTGATCCGAAAATGTGGTCGGAGGCTTCGTATAGACTAGAGGGTGTGCTGCAATTGCGGGAGTTTGCTAAATATTTTCATTAAGAAACTGCTAAAACACACGTGAAACATCAAGGTTACTTACAAAGACGAGTACCAAGAGCAAGAGAGGGAGTGCAGGGATTTAGTGTCCACCACTAAAGAATCATTGTGGAATCTGAAAAGGCACATATCCCAAAAGCATGCTACATGCCCATGCTAAAAGAAAGGAGAGGTGGGTAGATAACAAAGTGTGTCATTGTAGCAAAGTACTTTTAAACAAAAAATCAGATATCTTAAACTTTTCGTTCATTTTCATTCTATTATCTATATACAATAGGCCATAATTGATTTTGGCCCAATAGGCCCGGCATATTCCCACGTTCAAGGAGCTTTCCATTTTTATTGGGTTATTTTGCCTAAAAACCTTTAGGCGTACCTATAGAAAAATAAAAACTCTGCATCTCTGCCCAGCCTGTCAAGAGTGGCCAAAAGGGTGTTTATCATCACCAGTGGCTCTGCAAGTGTGGAGAGGATATTATCTGCTGATGGCCTGCTCTCCAGGCACCATCGCATGAGCCTGAAGCCACAGACCCGCCAAACTCACGTTTCTAAAAATGAATTCAAATGCACTAATAAGTCATTTTTCGTTTAATTTCGATTTAATTCTAAGTCACAGCCGATATGCGCGATTTATAGACAATAATGATTTAATACAAAAAAAATGTTTAATGCTGAACGCTTTATGTCTTACCAGACTATTCTGTCGCACTCGCAAATTCGTCACAATGTATTTCTTTATAATAATATATAGCCTAAATAATTCATTTTATTTCCTTCTTAGGCTCCCTGTTTGGCTCCTGACCTATTTAGAGTGTTTATATGCTGTTTAATATGACATGTAGCCTATTTGAATGATGTTGTTCCCTTCTTACCTTTACCTTTTCATGTTTTATTCAGATACTTTTCTTTCAAATCCGAATGGTTTGGTTTCAATAGTTAAAAAACAATTGGTAAGTCCAGGGAGTCACAAAAATAGATGGGTGTTGGTTCATTTTTGATTTTAATGAATGGAGCGTATTTGGAGCAGCAGTTTGTTCCCTGTTATCGCAAAGCGGTTTTTAGCAGTGGTAGGAAAGCACATGGGGCGCTGGAGTGCTACGCAAGCACAGCTCCATGAGAGATGAGCGGGATTTCTAACAGCTAAAATCTGCATGCTCTGCTATGCAGGTGCCAAATCAAGCTCCCTACCGCATCACCATGAGCCTCCACAATTTTGTAAGAGTGCAAGAAGTATGAAAGCCCTGACGTCTGCGGCGGCAGCATCGCAGTAAACTTCAGACATCAGATTGACGATGTCAAGCCTTTAAATACACACTCCTCCCGCTCAGTGGGTCCAGAGATGTGCTCCGACCGGCATCTGTCTGTCATATGCACACAGGAAAATAAATAATGAGCATGAAGAATACAAATACATGTTTAGAACTCATAATTGATCGCATGGTGCAAGAAAGGCTACAATTAATTGATTATAGAATGTTATGATGGGAAAAACTCTGTTGAATCAAAACATACACAGCCTCAGCACAACAAACTCGAACTCGAGAACGAATCGTTTGGGGGGCTGCAGTTCGCAAACGACTGCACTTATCACCTTGCCTGGCTACCCAGACTCCTTGCTCCGGCCAGGCACTACGCCACGCCCACGGACGTTAAACCTCGTTCACAAAGCACTCCGTTATGTTGCGCCAGATGTCATGCATTTCAATGGAGACATCCACAACGGATTAAGGCTCCATTGCAAGACAGACACCGCATTCTTTGACATTTTTCAAACTGCATTGTCTTCAGTCCAGCCAGAGTAGTCAAAGAACAGGAAGTTACCAAAACACAGAAGAAGATGAAAATATGTGTTTTTTAGTGATGGCTTTATGGGATAGCTAGCAACTTGTACACAATTACCCATTCCTATAAGTGAGTAGGCCTACTATTTTAATAGTAATGTTAAATAATACACATTGGCTGTTAAGCCAATTATATTATATGCCTGTTGCCTCACGTTTAAAGTGTATTATGATGGTAATAAAGTTAATAATATAGATAATTGTTAAGTGGGGGTTGGTAGTTACAATAGTATCTTGAACCTAGCCTAGCTGCTCTGCAGCGCAAGCTAGCTTGACTTGCAGTAAGAAGTTGATGAAAAAGTAACTAAACAAGACATATTTTATTATCACTTGAAACAATATATTTATCCTGTGTCGAATGAAAAGGTCACATTTTTAAATCTCCCAGAATGAAAAGGTCTTATTTTAAAATCTCCCAAAATAAATGCGATCTCTCCTCCATCTTGCGTTACAAACACTGGACTTGCCCGTTCAGATGCGGGGCAAGACTCCATGCAGATGACGTACAGCGTAATGAAATACATCACGATGTAAACTGGGCATTCGTTTCTTCTCCACAACGAGAGGTACGTAACGAACGACAAAGCTGCGGAAGAATTTAGTGTGAGTAATCAGGGTAGGTAACACCCTCACCCAGTCAAGCTATGCATTCCGCCAAGAATCGTTCACAATCTAGTCCGGTATCAACCACAACTAGACATCGTTTAAAATGTATCAAGGAATAATCGTAGGCCTTTTTGTATGCCTAGCAATCAACACATGTGTATTCTTTAAAGCACACATTTACAAGTCTAAGTCAGAAATGACAGCTCAAATATGCCCTATTATGAACGACATGTGAACTTGCTTTGGCAATGTTAACATATGTTTCCCATACTAATAAAGCCCCTTGAATTGATTTGAACGAGAGGCTCAGAATCATGACTCGAGTTTTTAGTTCATTGTTCGCCGTTTGGGGGTCCAACGTGCTCTGGACATTACTGAGTCAAATCCACTTTCGTTTGTTTCCCGCCACTTCAATTGAAGGATGTTGCGCTACTCTGTTCCGGAAAGACCACGTGTGGTTATTAAGGACTACAACATCTAATGTTGGCTTCAACTTCGCTTTCCATAAAAATCCTTTCTCGTAAAACAGCGATGTTGAGATTCAAATGTTGAGTTTAATGCTACCGCTATTCATGGCTTTATTATGTATGCCTGCGTCAGCCACATAAACATCGCCATGCATGCATCCAATCTATTTAGTCAAGCAATGTCCACATTATTCTCACATATTTTAGAGCGGTTAATAGCGTTGGGCCAGCAACCGAAAGGTCACAGGTTCGAATCCGAGCCGACTGGGTGACAAATCTGTCGACGTGCCCTTGAGCAAGGCACTTAACCCTAATTGCTCATGTAAATCGCTCTGGATAAGAACGTCTGGTAAATGACAAAAATGTACATGTACAATTAATATAAATGCATTGGCAAGAACCTTTAGGCCCTATATGTACGACTATATAAATTATACAATTATATAACATTGAAGTCGTTGAAAATTAGAATTAAGAATGAATAAGTCCCTGGATTTGTCTTGCCAATGTCTGTATGTCTGTATGAACCCTGCTTATAGGATGTATATGGTGGAGTTGTTGTATAGGTGGAGTTGTGGGCTAATTTGCATATATTTAATTTTATTTCTCTAAGTACACGTGGAACTGCATGAAAATCCTTTTTATGTTCGTTTCAAACCATTTTGAAATTCTGATCCCAATGTCACACATTGGCCTCATTATTTATAGATACTCTCTCACCCAAACACTCTCTCTCAACCCTCCAACAAGATTCAGAAAGCCTGCTGCTGAAGGAGCCTGTAGTACTAGTTGCCGTGGCAATACATCTACAGACTCATTGGTCTTCTAGCACACTTGAGTGTGTGCATATTAGAGTGTGGCATATTAGAGTGTGTCATATGCAAATCTCAGCATCGCCTTTGAGACAAGGCTAAGTGGAACATCAGTGCAAACGTGGATGTTTGGCTAGCCGATGGCTCTCTCTATACAGTACATACCTGGGTGCTCTCCTGGTTCCCAATGACACCTCTATGATCCTCTCCCTTGAATATTTAATGCATGCAAACAACCACAAGTATTGTTACACTATCTACTGTATGTACAGTACCTACAGAAAGTATTCATACCCCTTGACTTATCAAGACATTTCAGCTTTACATTTTTATTAATTTGTAAAAAATTCAAAAAACATAATTACACTTTTACATTATGGGGTATTGTGTGTAAGTCAGTGACAAAAAAAACTATATTTAATGCATTTTAAATTCATTTTGTAACACAACAACATTTAGAAACAGTAAAGGGGTCATTTCTGAAGGGGCTGTATGTAAGCAATATACCCCTATCTGATTATACTACTACATCCAGTATCCTCTGTAATAAAAAAACAATATTGTTGATGCTTATTCATTATGTGAAAAACACAAACATTTTTGTTTGGTTAAAGAAAAATGAAAGATAATATTAACAAAACAAACTCCTGCACCACATCCCCCAACACATTCCAAGAAGGGGACACAAGCATGGACACTGGGTAAAAGGGCTCATCTAAGCAGTAGCTATGTACTGTAGTCCCAAATTACAAAATACATCTCTATCTCTAAATTAATATTGGTTAACCCATTTATGTTTACTTAGTCTGTCCATGAGAGATTATCTCTAAATAGCTGTCCATACATTTCCTGTGAATATACACTACCGTTCAAAAGTTTGTCCATTAAAATAACATCAAATTGATCAGAAATACATTGTAGACATTGTTAATGTTGTAAATGACTATTGTAGCTGGAAACCTGCTGATATGTAATGGAATATCTACATAGGCTTTCAGTGAAGAGGCGACTCCGGGATGCTGGCCTTCTAAGCAGAGTTGCAAAGAAAAAGTCATATCTCAGACTGGTCAATAAAAGGAAAAGATTAAGATGGCAAAAGAACACAGACACTGGACAGAGGAACTCTGCCTAAAAGGCCAGCATCCCGGAGTCGCTTCTTAACTGTTGACGTTGAGACTGGTGTTTTGCAGGTACTATTTAATGAAGCTGCCAGGTGAGGACTTGTGAGGCGTCTGTTTCTGAAACTAGACATTCGTTTGTACTTGTCCTCTTGCTCAGTTGTGCACCGGGGCCTCCCACTCCTCTTTCTATTCTGGTTAGAGCCAGTTTGCGCTGTTTTGTGAAGGGAGTAGTACACAGCGTTGTATGAGATCTTCAGTTTCTTGGCAATTTCTTGTATGCAATAGCTTTCATTTCTCAGAACAAGAATAGACTGATGAGTTTCAGAAGAAAGTTATTTGTTTCTGGCCATTTTGAGCCTGTAATCAAACCCACAAATGCTGATGCTCCAGATACTCAACTAGTCTAAAGAAGGCCAGTTTTATTGCCTCTTTAATCAGCACAACAGTTTTCAGCTGTGCTAACATAATTGCAAAAGGGTTTTCTAATGATCAATTAGCCTTTTAAAATGATAAACGTGGATTAGCTAACGCAACGTGCCATTGGAACACAGGAGTGATGGTTGCTGATAATGGGCCTCTGTACGCCTATGTAGATATTCCATTAAAAAAATCTGCCATTTCCAGCTATAATAGTCATTTACAACATTAACAATGTCTACACTGTATTTCTGATCAATTTGATGTTATTTTAATGGACAAAAAATTGGTTTTTCTTTCAAAAATAAGGACATTTCTAAGTGACCCCAAACTTTTGAACGGTAGTGTAAATACACTTAATATAATATATGCACATAGAGACACATAAAATAGTGAACATCATAATCTAAAACTCCCCCTGCAGCAAGACAATTTAAAATCTTAGTTTAAATGCTCTCATTGTGAATTCTCACCGGAGTGCTTTACCTTCTTTCTACAAGAACAAAGTGAATCCTTTCCCTCCATCCCTCCCTCCCTCACACCATCCTGAAGATAGAGAGAGAGAGAGCATAATTTTACCTCATTAGTCATGATAATATAATGCAATTCCTTCTCCGTACGTAATTAGCATAATGGCACATAATGGTCGTAATGGTGTCTTCTCATCACCTTAACAATACCAGCCTGTTAACTATGCTACAAAAAGTACTTAAAGTAAAGTGCATTACATAATTCTGCAATTCTGATGCTTCACCACTTTCTGAGGAGTTCAAAGCAATCAATCATATGAGGAGATGAAATCAGTGTTGCCTCAGCTGCATCCTTTTACTGTGAACTGCCAGGTATTTTCTTAGAAATGTTTATTTCTTAGAAAGTATATAGTCAAATTATCATTTGTAATAATGACATAGTAATTACCCTAATAATCCCATTTCGGTCTCCTAGAGATGTAGGCCTACTGAAACAAGCTCAACTATATGCAATTTAATCTAGGTAGTAAGGTTTCATCAAGCGGTACTGTTGCTACTGTACATGTCCATAGATACCTGTGCTTCTACCTGAGCCTTGCTAGTAAATCTATACCCTGGACCAATAACGCTGCTAGGACACATGGCATGCTATTCCCCTATGGGCCCTGGTCAAAAGCAGTACACTATTTAGGGAATAGGGTATCATTTGGGACGCAGTAATGGTCCCTTGTCCAATCAAAGGATCTGCTTACATTACCAAGCATATGGGCTCAAAGAGAGCAGAACAGAACACATACATGCAGACAGACGGTATGCCAGCCTATCGTTTCCCTGGATATCATAGCCCTGGCTTGTTTTAAGCAAGCAGACCAGACACAAACAAGCGCTCCTATATTCATGAGATTCTCTAAGCCATGAGATCTGATGCCAGTCCCAGCTTCTGTCCTGACAGAATACAGTAAAGAAAGACAGTCTGAAATGATACCCGATTTACTATAATACACTACTTTTAACCAGAGTCCATTAAAGCAGTGACCAGTGAATAGGGTGCTATTTGGGACGAACCCAGAGACGAGTGAGCTCTGTTGAACTATTTCATTGGTTCCATTTTGCCAAGCAAACTCAGTCAAGCACAGCTAAAAGTATTATTAAGAAAACAAATACTATTGAATCCAGGTCTGTAAATAAGACAGACACATAAACACAACGTTCCATCCAGCAGCCTGTTACTTTAATAGCAAAAACTATTTTTAAACCACTACTGCATTCTTTTGCCTCTTTAGAGACAAACATGTCCCTCAGATGTTCAGAAATACAAATCTGGAACCACACTGTTGCAAGGAGGTCCGTCCATGCATGCATGGGGCCACTCTGTGGTTGAGCCACAAGAGCCAGTGCAGTTAGTTAGTACTGAGTCCCTAAGATTACACAGGAGGCCTGTGGGAAGTGGGAACAGTAGCCTGGTCCCAGATCTGTTTGTGCTGTCTTGTCAAGTCCTATGCTCATTGTAACCCCAAACAACAACACAACAAAACAGGTCTGGGACCAGGCTATGGGAACTGTTGATATCATGGCCATGTATTGTACTCATCTCCTGAATGAGCATACCCAGCGTCTGGGATTGTGGGAGCAGCTAGTGGATAGGGAGCCAAAGCCCAGACCCCAGAGGAGAGAACAGATATATTTATGAGCAGCAGGGCATACCCATCTGTCTATCTGTAATATGCATGTTACTTTTGGTACTCAGACCAGGCAGAGAGAAATAGAGAACTAGCCAGACCCAACCTGGTCAGTGAAAGGCGGGCTTGTATCCACACCACACAAGGGGGATTTCATTTTCCCACTAGTACAACAAAAGCAATGTGATCACACTGTCTCAGTTAGTTTCGGATGACTTCTGTTGACCATCCGGCAATTTACTCCCAGCCACGGAGATGAGAAAGAGAGATTCTCGGAAATCAGCTCCGCACCATGGTGCATTTCTCACGTTGTTACGCCATCTGGGTGGAAAGAATAATGATCAGATAAAGACCAACTACACTGCAAACCCCAAGGCATTTTGTACTCAAATACTTCTAGTAAGTTGAACTCAAAGTCAATGGAAAGTCATTATTATTTAAAATGTTTTTAGTACTGACTCAAAACTAAATGAGGAGTCACACCAACTAAATTTTTTAAAGTTATGATAATAAATTCACTTTTTTCTCAGCATGCTCTACTGCAGGTTCATTTTTTTTCATATGTGTTTTTACATGTAAATTAAGTGATTGATTGATTAATCTTATGCTTGTCACGTCCTGACCAGCAGATGGAGCTGGTGTAGTAGTTTGGGTGTCAGGACGTGGCAGTCTGGTGTGTGTCTTGTGACTCCTGATCAGGAACAGCTGGGAATCGTTGTTCCTGATTGGGAGTCACATATGTAGGAGTTGTTTGTCACTGGGGTTTGTGGGTAATTGTTTCTTGTTTAGTGTGTTTGCACCTGACAGAACTGTTGGCTGTCAGTTTCCTTGTTTTGTTTGTTATAGTGTTCTTTCTAATTAAATTGAAAGATGAATACTAACTCCGCTGCATTTTGGTCCATTCCTGAAGACAGCCCTTACAGAATTACCCACCAACAAAGGACCAAGCAGCGGAAGAAGGCTGGCGAGGTAAGGGAGACCGGGAGGCACCCCCAAGAAATTTTTAGGGGGGGGCACAAGGGGAGTTTTGCGGGGCAAGAATGGAGCCCCAGGCCAGCTCCCCGCACTAGCATGGAGGTGCGTGTTCGCAATCTGGTACTACCAGCACCACGCACAAGGAGTCTAGTGTGTCAACCCAGCCTCGCCAGTCAACAGTCGTCGTCAGAGCTGCCCGCCAGTCAACAGTCGTCATCAGAGCTGCCCGCCAGTCAACAGTCGTCGTCAGAGCTGCCCGCCAGTCAACAGTCGTCGTCAGAGCTGCCCGCCAGTCAACAGTCGTCGTCAGAGCTGCCCGCCAGTCAACAGTCGTCGTCAGAGCTGCCCGCCAGTCAACAGTCGTCGTCAGAGCTGCCCGCCAGTCAACAGTCGTCGTCAGAGCTGCCCGCCAGTCAACAGTCGTCGTCAGAGCTGCCCGCCAGTCAACAGTCGTCGTCAGAGCTGCCCGCCAGTCAACAGTCGTCGTCAGAGCTGCCCGCCAGTCAACAGTCGTCGTCAGAGCTGCCCGCCAGTCAACAGTCGTCGTCAGAGCTGCCCGCCAGTCAACAGTCGTCAGAGCTGCCCGCCAGTCAACAGTCATCAGAGCTGCCCGCCAGTCAACAGTCGCCAGAGAGGTCAGACTGCGCTGAACTGCCGGAGTGGCCAGACTGCGCTGAACTGCCGGAGTGGCCAGACTGCGCTGAACTGCCGGAGTGGCCAGACTGCGCTGAACTGCCGGAGTGGCCAGACTGCGCTGAACTGCCGGAGTGGCCAGACTGCGCTGAACTGCCGGAGTGGCCAGACTGCGCTGAACTGCCGGAGTGGCCAGACTGCGCTGAACTGCCGGAGTGGCCAGACTGCCCTGAACTGCCGGAGTGGCCAGACTGCCCTGAACTGCCGGAGTGGCCAGACTGCCCTGAACTGCCGGAGTGGCCAGACTGCCCTGAACTGCCGGAGTGGCCAGACTGCCCTGAACTGCCGGAGTGGCCAGACTGCCCCGACTGTCCCGAGCTGCCAGACTGCCCCGACTGTCCCGAGCTGCCAGACTGCCCCGACTGCCTGGAACGGCCAGAGCCTGAGCCGCCTCCAGGATAGGTGGGTTGGGGAGGGAGGGTGTAGCACAGTGCCGTCGTTGACGGCAGCCACCCTCCCTTCCCTCCCTTATTGTTTAGGGTTACTGTTTTAGGGTTTTGTTGGGGATTTTGTTTGTTGGTGGTTTTTTGTTGTTGTGGTTAGGTGCATTCTGGGGTCTGCACCTTGAGGGGGGGGTACTGTCACGTCCTGACCAGCAGATGGAGCTGGTGTAGTAGTTTGGGGGTCAGGACGTGGCAGTCTGGTGTGTGTCTTGTGACTCCTGATCAGGAACAGCTGGGAATCGTTGTTCCTGATTGGGAGTCACATATGTAGGAGTTGTTTGTCACTGGGGTTTGTGGGTAATTGTTTCTTGTTTAGTGTGTTTGCACCTGACAGGACTGTTGGCTGTCAGTTTCCTTGTTTTGTTTGTTATAGTGTTCTTTCTAATTAAATTGAAAGATGAATACTAACTCCGCTGCATTTTGGTCCATTCCTGAAGACAGCCCTTACAATGCTACACAAAGATAAATAACATACATTTTTCTAAATTAATCCAATCGTTAATTTAGAATTTTTGCACCCGTTACTGAAATGGTTGTTCCAGATTAAATGACATAGGTAGTGTCCTCCCACTGTTCCTAACCCCGGCAGTCATGAATGCCGGTTGTGGGTGGATACACATTTTACACATCACTTTGCAAGGTTCCAGAAATCCTTGCTGGAAGATTCCTGGAAATCCTTAAACCAGTAAAAAATAAAATATTTGGGGAAAGTTACTGGAATTTTGCCACCCTACTAGCAGACCTGATGTGGCCTGTAAACCATGAGTTTTAGACCACTGTATTGAGGTGAAGCTAGGCCTCAAAATAAGGCTTTATGAAATATGTAATGTATTGTCACAAAGAGTTTAATTATAACGATAACATTCGCCTAGGAACTCACTTGGTGAAGGCCATAGGACTGAAAATGAACTAATTCAATAACCATGTCTCTGTCACTAACAAATACAGTCATGGGTGGTAACTCTACAATTCACTCGAAAAGGCAAGGCGCACTGAGAAATTATATTGGAGGTGTTAATAAAAAATGTCAAGCTGATACAACTCCAATCTGGACCCCATACAGGGTCACAGTGACTCTATCAGATTGAATAATGACTACAGAATCACTTTATGTAACTGTACTCAGATATACACTACATGACCAAAAGTATGTAGACACCCCTTCAAATGAGTGGATTCGGCCATTTCAGCCTCACCTGTTGCTGACAGGTGTATAAAATCGAGCACACAGCCATGCAGTCTCCATTGACAGTAGAATGGCCTTACTGAAGAGCTCAGTGACTTTCAACGTGGCAGCGTCATAAGATCTGGAAGAGCCCTGACCTCAACCCAATCCAACACCTTTGGGAGGAACTGGAACGCCGACAGCGAGCCAGGCCTAATCGCCCAACATCAGTACCCGACCTCACTAATGCTCTTGTGGCTGAATGGAAGCAAGTCCCCGCAGCAATGTTCCAACATCTAGTGGAAAGCCTTCCCAGAATAGTGGACTGTTATAGCAGTAAAGGGGGGACCAAGTCCATTAATGCCCATGACTTTGCAATGAAATGTTCGACGAGCAGGCGTCCACATACTTTTGGTCATGTAGTGCATATAGTGCAATACGTTCCTCGAAAGTTTTGAGTAATGACAGCACATTGGGGTTTACAGTGAGGGAAGAGGGGGGAGAGGGCTGGGGCACTGCTGTCTTGGGCCGATTAACTACCTAAACGTGTCTCATGTCCCTGCTCTCTTGTCGCTTTAGGCTAAAGCGAACACAGAGGAAGACAGAATACTTTTGTCTAGAAAGAACGCTGCAATAATCCCCCAACCAGAGGTCACCTCCACAACATGTCATCAAGAGGAAGTATCCTATCTGCTCTGCCCACCCTCTGTGTTCTGAACAACCGGATACATCCAGTTTTCAGGGGAAATGGAAATAGCCTGTGGAGGAGTTCCACTTTTGGGCGTTAACAAGGCGACACTCCATCTTATCTCCTCCTCCACATTTACTGGATTCAACAGTACAGAAAATAACCTCCCCGACAGTTTTTTTTTTCTCGCAGGACCAGAAAGAAAGGTTAGGTTCTAAGTTAGGTTATGCTCTGCCTGGCTGTGAATGACAGTAGAATCAGATCAAGGACAAAGCTAGGACAACAGAGGACACAGCTCTTATTAAACCACTGATTCATTCATCAAGGCTTATTAACAAGGAACCCTCCAGAGAAACCCTATGGAACAATAAGTGGGAGACTATGGGTCCTATCAGTGGGAGACTATGGGTCCTATCAGTGGGAGACTATGGGTCCTATCAGTGGGAGACTATGGGTCCTATCAGTGGGCGACTATGGGTCCTATCAGTGGGAGACTATGGGTCCTATCAGTGCTTCTACACCTGCATTGCTTGCTGTTTGGGGTTTTAGGCTGGGTTTCTGTACAGCACTTTGAGATATCAGCTGATGTAAGAAGGGCTTTATAAATACATTTGATTTGATTTGATCAGTGGGAGACTATGCTATGTCCCAAATGGGACCCTTTTTCCTATATAGAGCACTACTTTTGACCAGAGCCCTCAGGGCCCATAGGTCTCTGGTCAAAGTTAGTGCACTATTCCAGCTAATTATTGTTATTATTGTTATTTTGCTTTATGAATTCCCCACGCTCCATCCAGCCCTCCCTCTCACCATCAATCAGCTATGATGAATAATGGTTTAAACAGATGTTGATATAGCAGCACAAACACTGAGGAAAAGGAATATACATCGGCCTCCCGAGTGCCGCAGCGGTCTAAGGCACTGCATCGCAGTGCTAGCTGTGTCACTACAGATCCTGGTTCGATCCCAGGCTGTGTTGCAGCCGGAATGCGACCAGGAGACCCATGGGGCGGCACACAATTGGCTCAGCATCGTCCTGGTTAGGGAAGGGTTTGGCCAGCTGGGTTGTCCTTGTTCCATCACGCTCTAGTGACTCCTGTGGCGGGCAGGGTGCAGTGCACGCTGACACGGTCGCCAGGAGTAAGGCGTTTCCTCCGACACATTGGTGTGGCTGGCTTCCTGGTTAAGTGGGCATTGTGTCAAGAAGCAGTGTGGCTTGACGGGGTCGTGTTTCAGAGGACGCACGGCTCTCGACCTTTGCCTCTCCTGAGTCTGCACGGGAGTTGCAGCGATGGGACAAGACTGTAACTACCAATTAGGGTGAAAATAAAGGAAAGAATACAGAAGGAAGAAAGTCACGCAAAATTAGCATGTTCTCCAAATAGATGATATGGCATTTCACTCTATGGACATAATCATGTTAATATTAGTCACAGTTATCACTGACTATTTTGTTATTGTAATGAAAAAATGTGGAAAAAGTTGGTGGTTGCATTCAATCAAAGTTTTTATTTAAAGTATGACTTTCAGAACCCCGCGGAATGACCTCAGTTTTACAGGATAAACATAGGTACAGGTAAGCGTTTTCTGAATTGACATTCTTACAAGAATGGTGACTCAATGTTGTTGCTAGAAAATCCTGTGACCTATTACCAATACTCAACTCCACCTTGATATTAGAGAACGAAGTTGAGCGTTCCTCAGCTAGCTTCCCAGTAGATTACAACGGCGATGGACAGAGAGTTGTGGATAAAACGTTAACAGCTCAACAAGAATAGCCTATGTAGCTGCCAACACCCCAGTATACTAGAGCAAGACGGAAATGCAAAGAAACAACATCACAACATAGTCTCCCCTCTGCATTCAAGCAGCCCTTGGCAGCTGATTCTGACCAGGCCAAATAGATTCCAGGAGCGATAGGTAGACTATGTTATGTTTTTTTTTTACAGTCGTTGGTTTATAGCCACGGATATACGCCCACGTTAGGAACTTCCCTCTTGCACCCATTTCAGCAAACGGGTTGTACCGGCTCTATGTAAGCAAGCCAACGTTTTCAATGAATTGGCCAATGAACCCTGTGGAACACCTAGTTAACAGCCCATCACATTAGTGACAGCCCATCACATTACCCCGGAGTGGGAGATGAACCCTTCTACAGACACGCCCCTCTTTATGAGAGTCACAAGTGAGCATCTGTCTCAGGTTCTGCTGTTGTGCAGTGGATGCACAGCCTTTCCTCTACAGGGAGCCAGATTTTCCTGTCTACCCTTCTCAATGGCAAGGCTGTGCTCACTGAGCCTGTACTTTGTCAAGGTTTGTCTCTCTCTCTCTCTTCCACTGTCTCTCTCTATAACTCTCTCTCTCTCTCTCACACTATGTCTTTCCCTCTCTCTTACACTGCCCCTCTCTCTCTCTCTCTCTCTCTCGTACACTATGTCTCTCTATCGCTCTCTCTCGCTCTCTCTCGCTCTCTCTCTCTTACACTATGTCTCTCTATCTCTCTCTCTCCCTCTCTCTTACACTATGTCTCTCTCTCTCTCTCTCTCTCTCTCTCTCTCTCTCTCTCTCTCACTCTCTCTTACATATTGTTGCTCTATCTCTCTCTCTCCCTCTCTCTCTCTCTCTCCCTCTCTCTTAAACTATGTCTCTCTCTCTCTCCCTCTCTGTTCTGCATTGTGCTCTCTCTCTCAGCGACCGTGACGGAACAGAACACAAGACAGTCCACTGACTGGATGATAAATCTGATGGCTTAGATAAAATGTCAAAAAAAGTAATTGAGCACCAAGAGGTTTCGGTTTCAAGCAGCGTCCTCACTCCCAAGGTCTGCTCAACGAGGAAAATGCATACAATCACCCGTCTCAAATGGTAATTTGGTCAATCTGTCTCAGATCAGATTCAACATTTGTTTGGGAGTCACTTGTCTTGCACCAAAGTCGATTACTAACATCTGCATCTGTTCTTGTACTACTCTTAAAAGATGCTATAAAAACAACTCCACAGAAAAGGTTTCGCCCACAGAACAGATGCTGGTTGTTAGGCTGCGTTTACACAGACAGCCCAATTCTGATATATTTCCACTAATTGATCGTTTTACCAATCACATCAGATCTTTTCACATCTTTTCATTTTCAGAGCTTATCTGATCGGTCAAAAGACAAATGAGAGAAAAAAAGATCAGAATTGGGCTGCCTGTGTAAACGCAGCCTAACAACCTACATCTGTTCTGTGGGAGAAGGTTTTTCTGTGGGGGTGTTTTTATGGCATCTTTTAAGATTAGTACAAATCGCAAGGAGGTGACAGAGCCAAACAACCCAATTGGAGTATGCCAGGTTCTCCAGAGTTTACTCTTGCTATAACCGAGTCATACTAGGAAAGTACAGGATAGGACGGACTTTAATGTCCTCAAGGGGAAATTGTCTTAGACACACAGTACTGCTGTATACAAAATAGACAGTGTACATTACACACTCAACATAATACATTGCATGTTACCCCTGACATACATAATGAGGCGGCAGGTAACCTAGTGGTTAGAGTGTTGGGCCAGTAACCGAAAGGTTGCTGGATCGAATCCCCGAGCTGATGAGGTAAAACCCCTGAACAAGGCAGATAACCCACTGTTCCCCAGTAGGCTGTCATTGTAAATAAGAATTTGTTCCTAACTGACTTGCCTAGTTAAATAAAAAAAAGAATACATATTGCACATTTCCCTTACATCCTGTCAGTGGCGTACTAACACAGCTCAGCTAACTTATTGCGGTTTAGGTATTTGATGGACATGGGAATGAAGAAGTTCTTCACTATTATTATTATTTCCAGAACACTTGTAAATACTAAGAAACACAGTCAGCTAAGGGGGACGTTAACGCTTCTGCTTGTAGTGAACATAAGCTTGAAGAAAAATGATCAATAACATTTGATTTGGCTGTAAGTATTTGACATAGATCAATTTCCTTTGTGTTTGTGTCTAGCACCAGTGATAGGCTAAAGCTTTGTATTGAGGCAAGACAAACTCAAGTAGACAAACTCAAGTAGACAAACTCAGAATGGCTAGAAATGAATTTGAATACCAGACAGGGCAGAGGATGGTTCATTTGCCTGGCAGGCACCATATAATGGATAACACATTTCTTTTCCTGGAGAGAGGAGAGGAGCTCAGCCTAACACATGCTATTTTCACACCACGATTCAGCTTCAATGTCAACACAGTGTGGATGGACAATCATGTCAGGGGTAAACACTAAGGGTTACACAGAGGTCATGGCTGGGCCAAATGTGCTTTCTATACATTCTATGGCATTGTGGTACAATACAGTGTGAAGTGATGGAGCAATCCAGTTGTTTCCAGCCAACAATGCCTGGGGTGTTGGGGTTACATGACAACCCATATATTATTACCCAGTACTGTACTGTGTTGATTTGAATCAACACATGATATGACACAGGTGAATCAGTTGACGACAACATGGATGATGCCCTTGTCTCTCTGGAGTCTCCTTCCTCCTCACTACTTCCTCACTCCTATTGGTGACACTAAAGCATATGTTACCCAAGGATGAGAGCTCTGGTAGAAATGAGAATGAATAAGGTTCTTATTGGGATCTCAACCTAACAGACAGTTTGACTAATCGATTCAAGTTTCAGGAGAGAAAAAAAGCCATTGGAGAACAAAAAAATCTACAGTGAAACCAAAAATCGATGAGGCGTTTGTTATCTTCCATGCTAACTGCCAGATCATCAGGGACAAAGAGAGAAGCTCTGGCCAGTTTCCAGCCACAGGCTTCATTTGTCTGTGTTGCTCAGAGGCCAACCCTAATTTAGCACACAGCGTAGCATCCCTCATGCCAATTCATGTCCCGAAAACAACAATGAGAAGAGGGAGGAGGAATATGAATATCTCTCTCAATATGTTTCTCAAAAGATGTTGCACATTCTCTATGCATATGATATAACTTTTGATATGCAGACATACACATCCACACTTTGCCTAACTTGTGTTGCATCCTAAAAGCTTATTGCAGCAATTAAACACATTTAAATACAGATTGCTTCTAAGTGAGCACTGTGTAAAGTGAGCACTGTGTAAAGTGAACACTCAGTAAAGTGAGCACTGTGTAAAGTGAGCACTGTGTAAAGTGAACACTCAGTAAAGTGAGCACTGAGTAAAGTGAGCACTGTGTAAAGTGAACACTCAGTAAAGTGAGCACTGAGTAAAGTGAGCACTGTGTAAAGCGAGCACTATCTTTATTTAGTCTAAAGAGAAAGAATGTTCAATCAACCGTTCTAGAATGTGGGGAAAAAGAGATTCCTCGTGCATCAAGGAGCAGGAATACCCCAAGCATGACGTTACTTATCCGTTGTGCTTATTATATTGTGCTTATCACACACACCCACACACATACCTAAAATGCTGATAGCACTGCATGGTAAAACATGCCAACTGGCCTTAACCAAAGCCAGAAAAGTTTAATTAAATGGTGTCGCAAAGAGGTAATCCAGAAATCCACACAAAAGGCTCATAAGAGTGGAACATTTCCAACAGGTTTAATGGTCCAGCAGCCCGTGTCTTTTCTAAATTACAGCCAATTACAAATATGGAGAAAGTATTGTACTTTTTTTTTTTTTCTTCATAAAAGAGCAAGTCAACAATCGTGAAGAAACCACTGTCCAATACAAGCTACAATAAGGTATCTGTCAAATGCAATAATTTCATATGAGTTAAGAATAATACACTGTGATTTTTTGAATGGAAAATGTCCTTTGCTAAATGTTTTACCTAGCTGTGACTTCTGATATGGCTCAGAAACAAGACGTATGTGGCAGGGACTCCAGACAATCATGGATTATAAAGGGAAAAGCAGCCATGTCGCGGACACCAATGCCTTGCTCCCAGACAAGCTAAACACCGACTTCGCCCGCCTCGAGGAAAACATAGTGACTGAGAGCTCTCGTTCTCCATGGCCGACGTGAGTAACACATTTAAGCATGTTAACCCTTCCAAGGCTGCTGGCCCAGACGGCATCCCTAGCCGCGTTCTCAGACCATGTGCAGACCAGCTGGCTGGAGTGTTTACGGACATATTCATTCTTTCCCTATCCCAGTCTGCTTCAAGATGTCCACCATTGTTCCTGTACCTAAAAAAGCAAAGGTAACTTAACTAAATTACTATCGCCCCGTAGCACTCACTTCTGTCATCATGAAGTGCTTTGAGAGGCTAGTTAAGTATCATATCACCTTCACTTTACCCAATACTCTAGACCCACTAAAATCTGCGTACCGCCCCAACAGATGCACTGTTGACGCAATGCTGTTCATTGACTACAGCTCAGTCTTCAACACCATAGTGCCCTTCAAGTTCATCACTAAGCTCAGGGCCCTGGGTCTGAACCCCGTCCTGTTCAACTGGGTCCTAGTGGTGAGTTAGGCAACAACACCTCTGCTATGCTGATCCTCGACACAGGTACCTCACAAGGGTACAGGCTCAGCCCCCTCCTGTACTCCCTGTTCACCCATGACTGCATGGCCACGCTGGTCTCCAGCCCAATCATCAAGTTTGCAGACGACACAACAGTGGTAGGCCTGATTACCAACAATGACGAAACAGTCTACAGGGAGGAGGTGGGAGCCCTGGCAGAGTGGTGCCAGGAGATATTCATGGACTTCAGGAGACATCCACATGGACGGGGCCGCATTGGAGATCGTGAAAAGCTTCCAAGATCCTCGGCGTGCACATGACTGACAACCTGAAATAGTCCGTCCACACAGAGAGTGTGGTGAAGAAGGCGTAACAGCGCCTCTGAATCTTCAGGAGGCTGAAGAAATTTGTCTTGGCCCCGAAAACCATCACAAACTTCTACAGATGCACCATTGAGAGCATCCTGTCTGGCTGTATCACCGCCTGGTAGTGGTGCACCGTCCGCAACCGCAGGGCCCTCCAGAGGGTGGTGCGGTCAGCCCAAAGAATCACCGGGGGCACACTTCCTACCCTCCAATACATCAACAGCACCCGGTGTGACAGGAAGGCCAAGAAGATAATCAAGAACCTCAGCCACCCAAGACCCAGCCTGTTTACCCTACTACCACCTAGAAGGCGGCGACAGTACAGGTGCATCAAAGATGGGATCTCCAGGCCACAAGATTGTTAAATAGTCGCCACCAGCCGGCCTCCGCCCAGTACCTCCGCCCAGTACTTTAGTCACTGATACTAGGCGACTACCCTTTGTCCTCAGAACTGACTCAATTCGTCGGGGCATGGACTCTTCATGGTGTCAAAATCATTCCACAGGGATGCTGGCCCATGTTGACTCCAATGCTTCCCACAGTTGTGTCAAGTTGGCTGGATGTCCTTTAGGGGGTGATACAAATGGGAAACTGAAAAACCAAGCAGCGTTGCAGTTCTTGACAAAAAACGGTATGCCTGGCACCTACTACCATAACTCGTTCAAAGGCACTTAAAATCTTTTGTCTTGCCCATTCACCCTCTGAATGGCACACACACACAATCCATGTCTCAATTGTCTTATGGCTTAAAAATCCTTATTTAACCTGTCTCCTCCCCTTCATCTACACTGATTGAAGTGAATTTAACAAGTGACATCAATAAGGGATGATAGCTTTCACCTGGATTAGCCTGGTCAGTCTATATCATGGAAAGAGCAGGTGTTCATAATGTTTGGTGCACTCTGTGTATATTTATATTCCGGACTCTGACATTGCTCATGCTAATATTTTTATATTTCTTAATTCCTTTCTTTTTATTTGGTGGATTTTCCTGTATTGTTAGGTATTACTACACTGTTGGAGCTAGGAACACAAGCATTTCACTACACCCGCAATATAATCCGGAAAATATGTGGACACGACCAATACAATTTGATTTGATTTCATAATACTATTTTATACAATCGGGGCTGGCTTCCTGGACACAGATTAAGTCTAAAAATAAAATTCTCTAATCTGTGTTCGGTACACCGACCTTTTGAGTTCTAATCTTGAACTTTTGAACTTTGCTTTTGTATGTTTATCTCCCATTCCCCCCATAACATAGAGCAGGGGAACTTAAGTATTATTTATGAAGGTCAGGTCACACAAATGTCCTAAATGTCCAGATGCATATTCTCATTTATCGGCGTAGTATCAAATCCCCTCCTCCCAACCCATGCAACGTCTAAATGTTAAAACTGTTCACACCCCTCTTGTTGGCGGAGAGAAAATGTTGCAGTTTTAAAGCTAATTTCCTTGAATTTTACACATTTTCTATATGTCTATATGTACAGTACCAGTCCAGGGTTTTGTATAATAGTGAAGAATAATATTTTCTATTTTTTATTTTGGGGAGGGGGGGGGGGGGGGGGTAAAAGACCAAGTCCATATTATGGCAAGAACAGCTCAAATAAGCAAAGAGAGATGACAGTTCATCATTACTTTAACACATGAAGGTCAGTCAATGCGGTAAATGTCAAGAACTTTTAAAGTTTCTTTAAGTGCAGTTGCAAAAACCATCAAGCACTATGATGAAACTGGCTCTCAAGAGGACCGCCACAGGAAAGGAAGAGTTACCTCTGCTGCAGAGGATAAGTTCATTAGATTTACCAGCCTCAGAAATTGGCAATTAACTGCACCTCAAATTGCAGTCCAAATAAATGCTTCACAGAGTTCAAGCAACAGACTCATCTCAACATCAACTGTTCAGAGGAGACTGCGTGAATCAGGCCTTCAAGGTCGAATTGCTGCAAAGAAACCAATACTAAAGGACACCAATAAGAAGAAGAGACTTGCTTGTGCCAAGAAACACAAGCAATAGACATTAGACCGGTGGAAATCTGTCCTTTAGTCTGATGAGTCCAAATGTAAGATTTTTGGTTCCAACCGCCGTGTCTTTGTGAGATGCAGAGTAGGTGAACAGATGATCTCCGTATGTGTGGCTCCCACCATCAAGCATGGAGGAGGAGGTGTGATAGTATGGGTGTGATTTGCGGATGACATTGTCATCCAGGGAGGAGGAGCGGGAGCAGGCATGACACATTTGGCCTCACTTGATAAAAAAATTATTAAAACATTAGCCAATCAGTGTTGAGCTGAGCTGTCGCAGCAAAACGTCCCCCAAGAAAGGCCAGTTTGTATTTGGCTTCACACCAATCAAATCACATCCTAAGCAAAACCTCATCACTGACAGAAAAATGTGTCTGTTTCTGGTCTGCTTGTGTTGATGTCCTGCAGTAGCTAGCTTGCTAAATTAGCCCTTTCCAAAGCCATGGATGGAGATGTGGATTTGGACTTGTGGTTTTTACTTAATTCTGTGTACAGGCCAATGATTATGAAGCCAATTCTAATCTGACCATAAATTCATATATTGTGCCACTGGCCTGAGACGATTGAAGTCCAATATGTAGCCTAGTAGGCTCAAGTGAACTAGCTAGCTAATTTAGCTGGTTAATTGTTTGAGAGGCTCAATTAAATATGTTGCAGAACTGCTGTATTTGAAGCACCACTTCCTTCTGTTTCCTTGATGTTGCTACGGCAGTCAAGTTGTATTTATCATCCCTCTAACTGTTGCTTCTATGGAGAGATCATTTTCTAAACTAAAATTCATAAAGAACTGCCTAAGAAGCATTGGACTCTGTGTCTGATATGCACTTTTAAACACCGGAGTTAACTCCACTCATTGCACTGGCGCCGTCGTAGCTTTGATCACAGCATTTGTTCACTGATATCTCCTTATACGTTCAATCAGTTAAATGTTTTTCTTTTTCAAGGCCTGAGGCACTTTTTCAGTCACAGTCCTGAATCCCAAGAAACAAACACTTAGCTTCCTAGTACATATGGAAATAAAAAATGCTTAGGAAATACTTTTTGGAGGGTTACTGTCAAAATAATTTATTACATTTTAGAAAACAAGCATCGATGACAAGCCCCCCCCCCCCCCCCACACACACACACACACACACACACACACACACACACACACACACACACACACACACACACACACACACACACACACACACACACACACACACACACGTGGGTCTGCGGGGGTGTCCTGTACGCCAGTGAAGGTACCCATAAGCAATCATTTCTGGTGAAAAAACATGGATATAGCATTTTGGAAATAAACCCTTCATATACAGTATTTATTTATTGTTTAGTCAGGGACCCACAGTCCGCCAGTTGAGTGTGGCGGCCATAGAGGATAAAAATCACACCAGGCTTTGACACGGATTGACATCAAGGTGTTTAAAAAGGGGAGTTGTGCTGATAACGTTTACACTGAAATAGCCAACCGAAGCCATTTCCACTTAGACAAGGGCTGGGGCACAGGCCATGGACAGGGCACTATTCATAGAAATAGAATCCCTATAGAATTCCATACGGAAGGATTCCATTTCTATGGCACTATTCACTCTCCTGACTAACAACAGAGCAACCGAGAGGTTGATGAGGAGGAGGTTTGTGTGGGAGACGAGAGAGAGACACGAAGTGACTTGGGTGAGAAAGGAAAGCAGTGAGGTGGATGCAATAAGAAGGGACTGGTGGGGGAGGGATAAAGGGAGGGAGGGAGGGATGAAGGGAGGGAGGGAGGATAGTGCTGAGCGATTAACCGAAATGTCGGTTATTTCTCATTTTTTAAACAACTAACTGACCAATGTGGATCAAATATTTTGATTCCATTTCTTTCTTTCTTTTTGTGAGCTCAATGGCCACATTGTGCATTTCTCCAGAGATAAATTAGATCAAGCCCATTAATAGTTATTTTAACTTGTTTTCTACAGTAGAGGGCACAATATGCTGGGGTCATGGGTCACTGGTCACATGTGTATAGGTAGCACAGGTGACCAGGAAGGGTTAGCACAGATGACCCGGAATGGTTAGCACAGATGACCAGGAATGATTAGCACAGATGACCAGGAATGGTTAGCACAGATGACCAGGAAGGGTTAGCACAGATGACCAGGAATGGTTAGCACAGATGACCAGGAAGGGTTAGCACAGATGACCAGGAAGGGTTAGCACAGATGACCAGGAAGGGTTAGCACAGATGACCAGGAATGATTAGCACAGATGACCAGGAATGGTTAGCACAGATGACCAGGAAGGGTTAGCACAGATGACCAGGAAGGGGCCGTGCCGGGGTTAGCACAGATGACCAGGAAGGGTTAGCACAGATGACCAGGAAGGGTTAGCACAGATGACCAGGAAGGGTTAGCACAGATGAGAGGAGAGGGCATACAGTTCTTACCTTATCACAGCTTATAGAATCCATCTCCCTTCACCTTTTCTATAGGAATATGTGCATTGGAGCTATTTATATTATATATGCGCAATAACTGGGAACTTCACCCGAAAAGAGTAACGTTTGGAAAGCTGATTCTTGTTAACGTGTTATGGACGGCTCTCCTGTGCCAGTGGCTTTTCATAGGCAATCACCACTACACGTGGTAATTAACAACAATGACCATAATCCATTGCGCGATCGAGAGGGATCGAGAGCATTTGCTTTGTGAGGTATCTCTACCTGAAAATACATGATCTAAGTGATTGATAGTTGGTATTCAGCAGTCATAAAAGTATTCCTTATTTACTTTAAAGAACTAAAATTGTGATTTTGTCAGACAGAATAGCCAGCAGCTCTATAGAGATGAGATGATGACTTGGAATGAAATAATAAAGTAATCAAATAAAACAAATGTAATACACACAACAACTGAAATATTTTATTAAAGTAAATGATGGTTAATACTGTAAGTAATACGCAGTAATGGGCAGTCACCACCATCATGGGACTTGTATTAATTGTTTTATTCTGTGTTGTTACAGCGTTCAACCCACATAATGCATAGTGCATTTAATGTTTAAAAAAATAATCGAAACCGAAATAGAAAACGGTGATTATTTTTTAATGATCGAACCGAAACCGAACCGACCTCAAAAAGCACTATTCACTCAGCACTAGGAGGGCGAGATGGGATGGGATGGAGGGAGGGATGGAGGAGAGGAGGAAGGGACTGGCGGGGTAGGGTAGGAGGGAGGGAGGGAGGGATGGGATGGAGGGAGGGAGGGAGGGAGGAGAGGCGGGAGGGACTGGCGGGGTAGGGTAGGGTATGGAAGGAGGGAGGGATGGGTGAGAGGGAGGAGAGGTGCTGCTCAGCTGCTGTGATTATCAAAAAAAGGTCTCCCTGTCCAACAGTTTCTCAAAGCAGTATACATGGGTCTCTTTCTGTTGTTATTATCCTCTCTTTCTGGTATTTATGAATTGTTTTTATCTAGCAGGTGTGGACTGGGCCATGGTGCCTCCTCTGTAATGATTAGGCTTAATCACGTCCATGTTGTTCACAGTGGAACGTTAATAAAGGGGGTAAATAAAGTCATCAATAACGTGTAAACCTGAGGACAACATTTGGACAGAGCTAAAGGCTTTGCTTTGTGTCTTTGGCCAGTGAGAATTCTGAAGAGTAGAGGAATAGAAATGCAACGGCAAAGGGGTAGCTAAGAGATCATAAGAGATCCTGTTGCATGTGATATTGACTGGATCAACGTTCTACACCTAAAACCTCCGTAATAAAAACTAACATGATACTAGAAGATAAAAGGAGGTAGGAGGGGAGGTTAGGTAAGGGTAAAGTAAATCAAATAACACTGGAGGCCATCTGTTTCCCAATTATCTCCAATTTGAGCCTCCATCTGTAGGCTTTGTCCCAAATGGCACCCTATTACCTATGAAGTTCACAAAAGTGCACTAAATAAGGAATAGGGTTCAATTTGGGATGCCAGTGTACACTCAGCGGCAGGATGAAGGGTGAAGAGATGAAAAGACAGAGGTCTTCTTGCAGGGAAGATCTCTCTAAGAGGTTCTGGATGGTGTTGTGTTGTGATAAAGTGCTTCTGTTGCTAAGATACTGGAAGCAGTGTGCATGCAGGATCTACGGTGGGGGGTGGGGGGGGGGGGGGGGGGGTCACAGCCAAAGTGGTTTCTGAGAGGTGATGGGGATGATGACGTTTGGTCCTCAAGATCAACTCGAAACGCATGTGAAATACACCTATCTACTGGGCTAACTTTTGACCCTAACCATTTTTAACCCAAACACTTTTTGACCCTAACCTTTTTTGACCCAAACCCTTTTTGACCCTAACCCCTTTTGACCCTAACCCTTTTTGACCCAAACCCCTTTTGACCCTAACCCCTTTTGACCCTAACCCCTTTTGACCCTAACCCCTTTTGACCCTACCCATTTTGACTCTAACCCTTTTTGACCCTAACCCTTTTTGACCCTAACCCTTTATGACCCTAACCCCTTTTGACCCTAACCCCTTTTGACCCTAACCCTTTTTGACCCTAACCCCTTTTGACCCTAACCCTTTTTGACCCTAACCCTTTTTGACCCTAACCCCTTTTGACCCTAACCCTTTATGACCCTAACCCCTTTTGACCCTAACCCCTTTTTGACCCTAACCCCTTTTGACCCTAACCCCTTTTGACCCTAACCCTTTTTGACCATAACCACTTTTCCACAAAATGTGACTTCCCTTTTTACTTGTACACACCTCATTGTACATGTGGTCACGGGAATCAACCAAAAACCAAACTGTTCTGATAGAATACACCTGGACATGGACAAACACAATAGGGAGATTGGGGCTGCCAGATTGCTTAAACATACTGTATAGTATACACTGAGAGTACAAAACATTAAGAACACCTGATCTTTCCATGACATAGACTGACCATGTGAATCCAGCTGAAAGCTATGATTCCTGATTGATGTCACTTGTTAAATCCACTTCAGTTAGTGTAGATGAGGGGGAGGAGACAGGTAAAAAAAAAATGTAAGCCTTGAGGAACTTGAGACATGGATTGTGTACAGTATGTGTGCCAAAATATTTAAGTGCCTTGAACAGTCTATGGTAGTAGCTGCCAGGTGATTCAGAGTCTCAGTCCCCGGACCACTTTCAGCGAGGGCTCGTTCTAGAGTGCACATACTCCAGTACTCAGGAGGTGGTTAAATGCTTCCATGGGGGTTGAATCTCAGAGGCAAATTAATAGCAGATCTGTCGGGGGAGATTCACGTTACGGCGCAGGGGAATTCAATTACAGTGGCCGCAAACCTGGTTACAGCTGGAGGGGAGCCAGGAGAGACTTGAGCCCGCTCACCTACACAGTCAAATTGGAAGAATTTACTACCATGGAGTCAAATGCAACACTATTTGACCCCCATTTTGTGTTAAAACAACTCTGGTCATGGTGTTGATATTTTGGAGTTAATTAAAATGATATATTTGTTGTTTTTAATTAACTACCTTACCATTTTACACTTTTCTGTGTTGTTTTGAATTAACAATCAACTACAGCAGAGTACACTTACCTTTCAATTTACTTCCTTTGAGTTATAAAGGTGTAAAGTTTTATTTGAATATTTATTAATGTGTCACATTATGGTGGTTTGCAATGTGATATTCAATCTCTGTTGGAAGCCAACGTATGTCACGTCCTGACCCTTGTAAGAGGTCATTTTCCATAGTAGAGTGGTCAGGGCGTGACAGGGGGGTGTTTTGGGTGTGTTTTGGGGTTTCTGTTTCATTGTGGGGTTTCTAGATTTCTATTTCTATGTTTTCCTTTTCTATGCGTTGGCCAGGTATGGTTTCCAATCAGAGGCAGCTGTCTATCGTTGTCTCTGATTGGAAGCCATACTTAGGTAGCCTGTTTTCCATGTGTGGGTTGTTAATTTGTGAGTAGTGTTTGCCTGCTCTGCGTTACGGCTTTGTTGTTTTTGTTATTTAAAGTGGTTGGTGTATTGGATTTAGTTTCACGATTAATAAAAAGATGTGGAACTACGAACACGCTGCGTGTTGGTCCGATCCTTTAGAAAGCCGTGACAACGTAATGGAAGATGACCAGAACTTTTACATCTCTCAAAACTTGCATTTAGAATGCCTGACAGAGTAGGGAAGGAAATACAGCACATGAAGACTACCAACACCATGTTAACTGGAACAACTACCTGACTAACGGTTGCTATAAATCCAACCACGTACAGATTGGATTAGTATAAAAAAAGTATATATTATATTTGTGTATATTATATTATATTTGTGTAACATAAGATCCCTTTCCGAATACACATACTAGTGTACTAAATAGAATGTGAAAAATGAACGTTTTATAGTACCGTAATTTCCGGACTACTGAGCGCACCTGAATATAAGCCGCACCCACTGAATTTGAAAAGAAATATTATTTTGAACATAAATAAGCCGCACATGTCTATAAGCCGCAGGTGCCTACCGCTACATTGAAACAAATGAACTTTACACAGGCTTTAACCTGTTATGGATAGGGGGCAGTATTTTCACGGCCGGATAAAAAACGTACCCAATTTAATCTGTTTATTACTCCTGCCCAGAAACTAGAATATGCATATAATTTTTTGATTTGGATAGAAAACACCCTAAAGTTTCTAAAACTGTTTGAATGGTGTCTGTGAGTATAACAGAACTCATATGGCAGGCCAAAACCTGAGAAGATTCCAAACAGGAAGTGCCCTCTCTGACCATTTCTTGGCCTTCTTTAGCCTCTTTATTGAAAACAGAGGATCTCTGCTGTAATGTGACACTTTCTAAGGCTCCCATAGGCTCTCAGAAGGCGCCAAAATGTTGAATGATGACTCTGCAGTCCCTGGCTGAAAAACAGTAGCACATTTGGATAGTGGTCAATCTGAGAACAATGAGACGGGTGCGCGTGTGCACGTGAAGAGTCCATTTTACATTTTCAGTCTTTGAACAAAAACAACGACTCCCGGTTGGAATATTATCGCTATTTTACGAGAAAAATCGCAAAAAATTGATTTTAAACAGCGTTTGACATGCTTCGAAGTACGGTAATCGAATATTTTGAATTTTTTTGTCACGATACGCGCAGGCGCGTCACCCTTCGTTACCCTTCGGATAGTGTCTTGAACGCATGAACAAAACGCCGCTATTTGGATATAACTATGGATTATTTGGAACCAAACCAACATTTGTTGTTGAAGTAGAAGTCCTGGGAGTGCATTCTGACGAAGAACAGCAAAGGTAATCCAATTTTTCTTATAGTAAATCTGAGTTTGGTGAGTACCAAACTTGGTGGGTGTCAAAATAGCTAGCCTGTGATGGCCGGGCTATCTACTCAGAATATTGCAAAATGTGCTTTCACCGAAAAGCTATTTTAAAATCGGACACCGCGATTGCATAAAGGAGTTCTGTATCTATAATTCTTAAAATAATTGTTATGTTTTTTGTGAACGTTTATCGTGAGTAATTTGGTAAATTCACCGGAAGTGTTCGGTGGGAATGCTAGTTCTGAACGTCACATGCTAATGTAAAAAGCTGGTTTTTGATATAAATATGAACTTGATTGAACAAAACATGCATGTATTGTATAACATAATGTCCTAGGAGTGTCATCTGATGAAGATCATCAAAGGTTAGTGCTGCATTTAGCTGTGGTTTTGGTTTTTGTGACATTATATGCTAGCTTGAAAAATGGGTGTCTGATTATTTCTGGCTGGGTACTCTCCTGACATAATCTAATGTTTTGCTTTCATTGTAAAGCCTTTTTGAAATCGGACAGTGTGGTTAGATAAAGGAGAGTCTTGTCTTTAAAATGGTGTAAAATAGTCATATGTTTGAAAAATTGAAGTTTTCAGATTTTCGAGGAGTTTGTATTTCGCGCCACGCCCTATCATTGGATATTAGAGCGGTGTTCCGCTAGCGGAACGTCTAGATGTAAGAAGTTTAACGAAACACGGCTTGTAACAAAAATAAATAGGCTTTAACGAAACGCGGCTTGTAACAAAAAATACAAAATTTGCAGTAAGCTTTAGTTGTCTTTTTGCACTGAGTCAATTCCTCACGCTGCTGTTTCCAACGTCTTATCATCGACTCATTAACCCGTTCGGCAATTTCATTGGTCTAATGAAAGCTTCATGCCGCCAAAAAACTGAGCACGTCACAGAATGTGTTTTTTGGAGATAAAAAAATTTGAAAGCGGGAAAAATCCATATATTAGCCGCGTCATTGTTTAAGCCGCGAGGTTAAAAGCGTGGGAAAAATGTTGCAGCTTATAGTCCGGAAATTACGGTACTTGACATTTTGAAAATAGTTCTAAAAATGTGTCATCTAATGCACGATTGCGTTGACTCTAGCCATTCGTTCATTTTGGTACAGCACGTCAATTTATCTGATTAGCACTAGAACCACGTTTTTCTCCATCCACATTGACTTAAAGCAAAGGGAGCAGAGGAGAAGAGGAGTGAGCTGGCTAACTGCCACACAGCCCTGGCTGGTTCATTCTGTGCTGTGTGTCACCTGACGGGACGTCCCCCCTCTGAAGGCCCCTCTCCAGCCAGGCGAGGCAGGGCCAGGGACAGTGGCACTGTCTGCCAGAGACAAGCCAGGTGATATGGAAGGTACTGCAGGTGTAAACTCCCTAGGGCTTGGGAGGAGCAGGGCAGTCTCCTCCTTCCTTAAAAGATAGAAACTCCTGTCAAACCAGGAATTAACCCTTCATAGATGGATAGAAGAGATAGTCAACACTATATTGAAGCATGTCAAACTATTGTCGATGTAGCCATTTTATCAAGGTGAAAAGGCTAAAAGTCATATTCATGGTGATTTTAGCCAATAAGCATCCAGTAGCCTTTCTAGGGAGTTTTTCCTAGCCACCGTGCTTCTCCACCTGTATTACTTTCTGTTTGGGGTTTTAGGCTGGGTTTCTGTACAGCACTTTGAGATATCAGCTGATGTAAGAAGGGCTACATAAATACATTTGATTTGATTTGATATCCAAACTACCAGGTTTATAAATGTTTTTCTTGTATTGTCAACTTTTAGACAGTTCAAGTTTCCTCACTGTGGTTTAAGGAAGGAGCGGGTCATCCCTGCAGGCATCTGGAGTACAGTGCACATACACAAAATACAAAGCCACCATCTCAAGCCAAGACTCAGTCAGCATGGTTATTTTGTGCCTTGGGCTAATTCATGTGACCACTCCTGATAGAAGCATCATCTGGGGAGCTTACATAAACATACAGCTCAACAGTGGAGAGCTGCTGGGACCTATTTAAACAGGGGGAGATCTGATATAGTAAAAACAACAGGATCGTGAGGAAAGAGAAACAAATACAGCACTCTGTTCCCACACTTAGATATAGGGGTCACATGTCTGTATCACAAACTCTCTGACTGATATAATCAAAAGACAAAGAAAGGGGATTAGACTGATCTAGAATGCTGTGTTGGAGCACAACACACAACTGATCCATTGTAGCCTATGGGAAAGAGGTGGTATTGTGTGGAGTCTTGCTTTTAAGTTTGAGTTCTTTTTTCACTTGCTCAATAATTCATTTACAAGCCCTTAAATTTCAATAGGGGACTGATGAAATCTTTCCATTCCACAGGTTTGTAAAACAGCAGTTCTTTGGAAGAGCTCATCTTTATATGTAGTAGAGAGAGAGAGAGAGAGAGAGAGAGAGACCCCCAAAGACCCAAAAAGCATCCTATTCCCTAGTGCACTACTTTTAACCAGAGTCCTATATGTCCAGGTTAAATGTGGTGCACTATATAGGGGATACTGCCATTTGGGATGCACCCTTAGTCTCCTGAATTGTTTTGGGGATATTATACAGAGCACATATACATGATCTGGGGGGGCTCTCAAACACAAGTTCCTTCTGACATAGTTATGGACATTCTGAACTTGATACTAAAAATGTCTTATCGCTTACAAACATCCTAAGTAATTTAAGTAGCCGAGCCAAACATTATGTTGAGTATTTCAACATTTCCCCTCCCTCAGACACAATCTATATAGGCCTAGTTTATTGTAAAGCAATTCACATTTCAATAGGACAGACGCAATGATACAAAGGGCCCCCAAGTGGCACAGCGGTCTAAGGCACTGCATTTCAGTGCCAAAGGCGTCACTACAGACCCTGGTTTGATTGCAGGCTGTATCACAATCGGCCGTGATTGGGAGTCCAATAGGGCGGCGCACAATTGGCCCAGTGTCATCCGGGTTAGGGTTTGGCCATCATTGTAAATAACAATTTGTTCTTAACTGACTTGCCTAGTTAAATAAGGTTAAATAAACAAATAAAAATGATTAAGTATATCATCAAAACGCCAAATGATCAATAGGAAGCCGAATAATAAGAGGGGAATGAGAGATGACACGCATGGAGTTTTACAAATCAAGAGCTCTGAGCTCCGATGGTCAAAGTTTTTAAAATGAATAAAATAGAGCCATGGGCCTCAACATTTTATTAGGAACATAATACAACACAATGAAACCAAAACAGCATATAACTGTTATTTCTCTATAGACCATTCCTTTGCAAAATCTCAATAACAAAATAACCCCATGTTTCCATCCCAATTCTTCTGAAGTATACAAACCCTAAACAGTAAACACTGTGACTTCAGGAGGATGCTCATCTGTGGCAGCACTATCATCTCCATTCTGCCTCATAATTCTAGAACTTCTTCTAGAACTGTTATTTTACCTAAATTCTTAAAACTTCCGTTTTACCCAGTGCGCTCTGATTGGCTTCTTATACGTGTTTTTTTCACAATCTAATATTAAATGGATGCTTTTGCTAATGGTCTTCTCCATGATAACAACTAGGGAACTGAGCAATGGTCAATCGAGACCGTTTCCGTAGCAACAAGCATCAGCAGCACCTCAAGACAAACTCAGCACCTTTATAAGTCACTGTCTATTAACCAGTGAAAAGCATTGAATGTGGGAAACAATAGTACTAGCAATAAAAAGAGACATTGCATTCCTGTATTTCCTAATGAGTATTTGGTCAATTATGAGAAATTGAATTATTTGCAATAAAATAGGCCTTTGACTCAGCAATTATGCTCCAACCTGGCGTAATAACATTGCCACTTGATGGAAGGCACCTCCCAAAATCCATCTTGAAACTAAAAATATTTGGTAGACTAATCCATGCGTAAAGTTACTTTCACATGTATCAATTTATTCATGAGTAATAAGAACTTTATAAAACAGGACTTACCTGCTTCCATACAAAGGCATCCTTTTCGTTTAACTTCCAAGACCCGACCACATGGATGGCAGACAGTATAACTCCAGTGATAACGGCAGCCCGCATCCGAACCGGGAGCAGCGTGTAAATGACATGGATAAAAAACACTGTCCACCAAATTCCCTCAGAGGCACTTTGCGGATGTACGAGGAGGACCCCGATCACTTGTAATACCAGCACGACTAGAATGACCAGATAGCAGACTATCCACATGTGATCCTGATGAAACCCGTTCCGATTGCACACCACTATCAAGATGAGGATAAGTAAGATGGCCAAGGAAAAGACCACAACGTAAGCTATCCGGCATCCTCCCCCTGCGCAATGGAATGTCAGCATGACCGCGCACAGGAGCACCAAAACGGCCATGAGCATAGTCAAACTGCTCTGGTTGAGCCGGAAAAAGTAACGCTGGTACAGCCTCTCCAACTTCTCCGATTGGAATTTCTTGGATCTGAAAATCTGCATCATGCTGCTGCAGCACGCGACCATGGAAAAGTGAACTTCGGGCATGAGTTCCTCCTCCTCGGGTTTGGTGCCTTTCACTCTACGGTCCTCCAAGCCCAACTCCACCGACTTGGGTCTCACTTCCCCGGCTCCATCTGCGTGTTTAGGGGACGATCGGTTGTTGTTTCGGCTCTCCTCTCCAGTGCCATGCTCTTGCCACGCAGATCTAGACCTAAAACTGACCCTGCTAACCATTGTCGTGGCTCGTCCTGGTCTGGGCTGTCGGTCGGGATCATCATCTCCTTCAGTCCATCTGCTGTTCGAACGGGCGAGATTTTTGCTCGGAGATCCAGCCGAGTATGGGCATCCGTTGGCAATAGACTCAGACTCGCCCCAAGCTGATCTCAGTTCAGTCCCTCCCCTCAGCCCAGGCGCACCGACACCGGGCGGGCTAACACTGTTAGATCGGGACATGATATTTCTCAGATAAAAAATAATAGAAAAAGCAACGCACAGGACCACACACGTGCCTGCTTAAAGTTTCTTATGAAAGCCAACTCGACCCTAACCTTTTTAAGAATTAGGCTATTGTTCTTGTTACAATTTTGTTACATTTGTTACATTGTTACAATGTTTTTTTCAGCGGCAGGTCTCCTATGAAACGCCTGGAAAATCAGTGACGAGTTAATTCTAGAGGTAAGGTAACAATCAGAGGACGTTAAAGTCAATTAAATGTGTCCAGTTAAAAGTCCACTATGGTAGAACAAATGTGTGTCTAGGACACTTTTGAAAATGTGATGCATAGGCCTATTCATGACTTGGGATAAATTTGGCAGCAGATGGTAAAATGCTCTGAAAATCACTTAGAATCAATGAAATAGGAAGAAAGGTCACCTGGGAGATATACGGTAACAACAAACGCAACTCTGGTGGATAATATATTTCCAGGAGAAGTTCGTTTTAATTAATTATAATCCAAACATGAAGCTCTGTATGCAGAAATGTTGCCGAATGTTGTTATATAGGCCATGGCATTAAAACGTTACACAACTCCAATAGTTGGTCATACAAACATCTATTACGTTGCGAATATGTTGCTCAAACACTTTATTTTTTTTAAATAATGAAAATAAAAAATGTGATGTTGTGGGGGACCATCCCATATTGACGTCTAGGCTACATTAGTTGAGCGTCTCATCCAGTGCTAGAAGTCGTACACCTGTACATCTCATTGCAGCCTTGTCGATGCTTGGATGGTTACATCCTTACAATTAATATGAAAATGTATCCACTCACTACTGTACATCGCTCTGGATAAGAGCATCTGCTAAATTACTAAAATGCAAATTAAATGTAAATTACGAAACCGTCACAGCACGACCCTCGCGCGCTTTCTTTGCCGAGCGGAGGAGAGGAAGACTCCACACACCCACGTCCAAAAAACGGTTCTCATCGGTATTAGCCTATGACTGCATAGTATGACAAACTGCTAAATCCCTGAAGACTCAATCCAGTTTTGATCCATACGATTCATGCAGAACACATCACCCAACGAAACCGCAGCATTTGGTCCTAGTTCCGTCCCCTATTTGGATTCCTGCAACGTCGAACGTAAAGTATTCAGACCGATTGACCGGAATTATTGTTTTTTCTGCGCGCAATCCCTGCAGGGTATGATATGGAGTCATGCATTGTGGTTGTAGGCGATCAATCAGGCAGGCATCATCGGTTTACTGCTCGTTGTTGTTGGGTTGCCATTCTACCAAATCGGATTCCGAAAGTCGGCCTTTTGCTCATTCCCATTGGATATGCAAGAGTATGACTTTCACTTTGAAGCTTTTCATTGGCTTTCGACCGTGTCAGTTGGAGACGCGACTCCTACGCGGTCTCCCGCGTTTCGATAAATCGGCGGGTCTGTGACCACAGCTGGACCTCGAGCGAAAGCAAATTAAACCCCCAAAGTTCTGCTGGACCCCTATGTAGCTTATTTGGTGGGGTATATTGATAAGAAAATAGAAGACAATTGTGTCTTTTGCTGTGACCTGTGCAGCAGACCTAATTGATTTTGGGTGTTACTTCTGCCACCCTGGCAACCAAGGGACATTTTCCTTTTATGGTCTCTAGACCAAAGCCTGGAGGAGACTGCTATAAATTTCAGTTGACAGCCCAGTACCTTGCAAGTCAATGCCATTCTTGAGTCAAATGGCCAAGGTATTTGTTGAGTTAGTGAGATATAGACAAGTTGAGCAGTATGGTGGGGCGAAATCTTTATTCTAATAACTTTCCAGACTTGTTCTCTCTCAGTTATCATTTCAACTCATAATATAGTCCATGATAGTAATGATATGAACATAGGGTTACATAGGTTTAACGTCTTGAAACCACATCTCGATCTAAATTCCGCAATTCTAACGGCATGCTTGTCAGTGACCGCTTGGTGATGAGTTTTTTTATGCTGAGAGGTCTGTGACTCTGTCACATGTATAACTCCTTATATGGCCATAACAAAAACAGGAACCTAAAATCCCAACCACACCAAGTCACCATTTTATATATCCCGTGTTTTTTTCTTTGGTCACCTGATAAACCGATTGCATGAATTACAACCAGGAGAGACAATATACTACTGTGTCTACTATCTATATCGTGTTGCAGGCAGCACGTCCTAAGAACATGCTCGTTTTATATGTGGCATAAATCGCAATGACACTGGCTGTGTGTCCAATGACTTCTTACTAATTCTTAACCTAACCTCTTGAAATGCGGATAGTGTATATGTTTCACTTTCCAGGGACAGGACATTCTGGAAACAAGCATAATAGCATCACTGAAACAACACAATGGTAAGGAACTTGATCGCATGTTTCAACATCAGAGGCCGTCATTATGGCATACAGTATCATTGCCTTTGTCGGCGAGTGAAACAAATGGCTCTGAACAAAACGAACACAAAACACAGAGAGTAGGGAAGTGACCCGTGTCTTTCCGACAGCCCTACTATCTGTCTTTTTTTTGTTGTTGAATTTAACCTTTATTTAACTAGGAAAGTCAGTTAAGAACAAATTCTTATTTACAATGAAGGCCTACCCTGGCCAAACCCTTCCCTAACCCAGATGACGCTGGGCCAATTGTGCATCACCCTATGGCACTCCCGATCACGGCCGATTGTGATACAGCCCGGGATCGAACCAGGGTCTGTAGCGCTGCCTCTAGCACTGAGATGCATTGCCTTAGACCGCTGTGCCACTCGGGAGCCCCAAGCATTAAAAAAAACGACCAACATCTTGGTAATTAATTCTGCTGCTTCCTGATGAACAGTTATATCACTGTGGGAATCACAGTGAGGATTAAACCTGTATTCAATAGGCGTTCGTGGAAACGTCAGACTCACTCCATTTCTTCCATTGGAAACTGATGTCTTTGCATGTACCTGGACATACTGGAAATGCAGTGACCCTGGCCTGTGTGCAGCATCGGCATGCATTTCGGTCCTCAGTTTTGATATACATAAGGGGTGTGGTGGTCAATATAGAACAACAGGAATCTGATTTATGGGATAAAGTTACCCTGCTAAAGCAGTCATCCACACATGCACTGGCAAAACATGTCTGAATATAGTTATTTATCTAGGGGGAAAGGGTACAACTAACATCCTACATAGCTTTGGCATAGAACACTACTGCCATCATGTGAGTGGTAAATGCATTTGTTCCACATCAGTACTGCTTCATCACTCTCTCACATACACACACACACACAGACAGACACACACAGACAGACAGACACACAAGTACAGTAATCAGATCACAGATGTGGATCATCAAAACAATCCTCAAAATAGAGGAAAAAAAACATGAAATCTGTTTTACTTCCCATGTTAAGAGTTTATTGTAAATATATAGTTATATAACTAATCATACTTATACAAAGTCTGCTGGTCCCCATGCAAAGCATTTGTATCAAAAAGCTCAGTAGAACCAGTGGATGGAATAGCATTGTGCCATGCTTTTTCCATACTGTAAATTGTACCAAAGTCACTTTGGTACATGCAAATTTACACAAAAAAAAAAAATGCTGGATTAAAAACAACTCAATTTGGGTTATTTGGTTACCCAGCACCAGGTAAATATTGGACAGAACACGTGCTGGGTTATTTTGACCCAGCCAGTTGAGTTGCGTGAATAACCCAAAATGTTTGGTTGTCTGGATTACCCAAACATGGGTTGATTTTACCATCAGTTTTTTGTAACCATCAATTGGGTTGACCCAGCAGCATACTTATAAATGTAATCCATAGGTTATTTTCAGGAGGTGTGGCCTACAAGTGGCGTGGTTTTCAGAAAATGTTTAGTCACCTGTAAGAGTAAATGTAATTCCTGTTCATCATGTTAGGTTTGTACACTGCAAATTCAAATTTTCCTTCAATATTTTTTGCACATTACATATTCTAATATAATATTCATAACATTATTTACCTATCCCAAAATAGGGATATGCAGAGGCACTCATTCCTCTCACAAGCATTTCCACCAGTTCTGGCCACGCTTAATAAATGTCCTCCTCTACCCCAGGGGCATGTTAAATCAAGTTAGTTGGAATGTTGGGTGGTTCTTGATTTACTAAAGGCACCTTCAGTTCACATTGCTAGCTCAACTCTTTCATAGGGGTGTAGACTACATGAGGTCAACAAAGAACAGAAGAACTCAACAACTACCAGGACAATGGGACATTTGGAGAAAAGGAGGGAAACAGACATTATTTATGAGAACAATGCCTTGCAAAGAGTAGGCCTTTCACAGCATCATTCAGGGTATCATAAATATACACATCTCAAAGAACATCAGGCCAATACCAGTGTGAGGTAACTCCTGATCAATGTCTGCAACTGCATGCAGAGATGTAGTCCCACAGACAGGGATCACTACTCAAACACTTTTTTGTAGGCTAACAGGTATTCATTTGGATGTGAACAGTAACTGCACTGCATGAGCATTGACTGCTCAAAGAACCAGATTTTCATTTCAGCTACTAAATTGTTGTAGAACAATTGTGAAAGACAAACTACATTTTGTCGACTTAAAAATGGTTCTGCAACAATTTTGTAGCTGAAACGAAAATCTGGTTCTTTGAGCAGTCAATGCTCATGCAGTGCAGTTACTGTTCACATCCAAATTAAAACCTTTCAGGTTTTTACAATGTACTCATATACAAAATAATTTATTGGTTAACTTCTAAGCCAGGGAGATGGAAAGAAACTGAGCCACACACAGAAACTCCTGACTGACTATCAGCTCTCTCTGTTTGTTGTTAGATTTAACTCATTGGAAATGCATGACTAAAAGCTCTGTAATTCAATTGGCTCCCGTGTCTACGCAAGCTTCCTGTCGATCAGTGCATGTCCTGGCACCCTACCATAGTTCAACACAAACCTTTAATTAATAAAAAATGAATAAATAGTCCAAAATGGCTCGTGGGTGGTTAGCTCTTCCATATGTTTTCAAAGCAATGTCCACCAGTGTCTTGGTCCAACGTCACAACCTTTAGTTTTAAAGCTTAAATCAAATAAGTTTCTCCTCTGAAAATATACAACAAAGCACAAGTACATTTACAACTGGTCCACCTATCAACGTAATATCCACTCTAGGGCATAGAGGCCTACCCCTACAAATCAATAACCAACCCACAAGCAACATAAAATATATTCATCTAAAGAAACCCAAATGGTCCAAATACTCAACACCAAAAAAATCCTAAACATAAAAGCAAGAAGCTATCTTTTGACAATAAACATTCAGTTAGTACTTGAGTATTTGAAAAGAAAACTATGTAAGCACAGAATAAAAGAAAAGCGTTTTATTACATCAAAACAGGGAATGTGATCAGAAGGTCTGCAGATAAATAAAAAAGTAAAAGTAGGTCTCAGAAATAAGTGACTCAAATCATTTAACAGGCATAGTGCTCGGTTGAGAGTCAGACTAATATGGAACCTTCTATCTTAACAAAAATAACAACTATTCATTTGAGCACAAAGCATTGCTGCGTCCCAAATGACACTTTATTCACAATATAGTGTCCAACTTTTGACCAGGGACCATAAGGCTCATAAAGAAAACAAAAAGCAGTTTGTATATTGCAAATGACTTGAGCATCTGATTAACCAGGCAACAGCCCAAAACTGACCCAAGTGATTACCAAGAACCATTGTAAGATCAAATCGTCCCAATTCCCCATTTCTTGATCTGAAAAAGAGATGGCTTTCTATGATATTTCAACAAGCAGACATGAAAAAAACAAAAATGCTTGACCAATTTAAAAGGTTCTCGTCTTTTTCCATTCCTGCCCGTGGCATGACGTGATCAAGCTGCTGTGTGTCATTGTGTTTGTTTACTCTGTTTTGTACTCCTCCACATGGCACAAGACTTTCTTCCTCTGACGCATCATGTGGAAGTAGAGCTGAGGAAACACTGGAAGGAAAACACAGTCAGATCAACAACAAGAAACCATAGAGTCATACTCAGAACTATCAATTTAAGTGTGTTGACAATAATCCATGGGATTTTTACAGTGCTATTATAAAACCCTTTTTTCCCTCTTCCCAAAAATTCATTCATGAGGGGTTTCATAAAACAATGAATGCTAAAATGGGTCACCATAAGATGTAGAGCAGGAGTCTAACCTTTTCCAGCATGAAAGGTACTTTAAAAAAAGAAAAATTAAACGTTGACTGCTACTCTATTTCTTATAGCTTTCAAATAGGCACATTATTCTACTCTACCCTGAAACTCTTTCCTGGGTCCTTGGTATAGAAGAGATGTGTTCTCTGTCAATATACTATACCTGGTAATATAAATGGTTAATAAACAGTATTTGGCATGACAGGTCCCATCAAATTATCTTTGTATTTTCCAGAATTCTGTTTTCTCAGTTTGATTAGAGTTTTTTTACTCTCAATATAACAATTATTCATACAGAAAAAAACGAAAATGAATGTTCCGAGTCCACATCAATGCTTTAATCACATTTTTGAAGTATGGGGTAAAAAACGAACAAATGTAGATTTTTTTTGTGTAATTCCCCATTAATTGAGCATCTATCAAGACAGGAATGTGTCAGTCTAGAAAAGGTTTCTGCTGTTAGGACGACTGTTGCAGAAAATGTCATGGCAGAGTTTGCAATACAATGGCCACCCATATTGATACAATGAATCATGATATAGTTCTGTCAGTCTACTTTGTAGTTTACATTTAATTTAGAAAGTTTATAGGGAACGTCTTTCCGTCTACCCACAAGACTCCGGTTTTCACTACCTGGCTAATTACGGAATGATAGACAAACGCGCACCAAACAGACAGACGGGCAATATTGATGGAAATGAATTGGCAGATAAAGTTAAACGTAACACTAAGCCAATAGTGGCTAACCAGGGGTGGGATAATGTCAATGTGGCTTTGATTGGGAAGTAGCCAGGAGCTTTATGTTTATGACAGTTTGCCATGGAACACATGAAAAAAAGGCATGTACTTTCAGATTTGATTGGCGAGCTACTCATAGGTGGGCTGTTGGAGACCCCTGATCTAGAGTAAGCAAGCACGAAGTGCAAGGTAGAATATTACAATTCACAGCACAAAGCTGATTCACCTTAGACATAGCTAGGTCTTTCCACGAGTAGAGTGCATTTTGGGTAGTGTAACTTGGTAAAAAAAAAAAGTTTTAAAATCACCTAATTCTAACATTCTGACATAAAGAGCATATGTTCAACTCCATAAAAAAAACATGTTTTCCCATCTCAGGGGTTAAATCAAATAAAAGACTAAAGTAATTGCCAATAAAGCGCCATAAAAGAAACAGGATTGACTGTGACAGTACCGACTGACAGGGTTGAGGTTTTCATCTTAAATTCAGCCATAAATCCCATTGTGACAGGGGGAATGGAAGCTTGTGTGCAACAGGGAGGGGCAATTGAATGCAAGCTTCACATATTTTTATATTTAATAAAAGGATCAGACCCTTTTTTCAATTTTCACCTAAAATTACATACCCAAATCTAACTGCCTGCCTGTAGCTCAGGACCTGAAGCATATTCTTGCTACCATTTGAAAGGAAACACTGAAGTTTGTGGAAATGTGAAATTAATGTAATGTGTTATATTCTCCTACATCTGGTAAAAGATAATACAAACAAAAAAAACATGCGTTTTCTATTTTGAAATGCAAGAGAATAGCCATATAGAGTTAGGATCCTAGGTGTAATTTAGATTTTGTCCACAAGATGGCAGCAGTGTGTGCAAAGTTTCAGACTGATGCAGTGAATAATTACATCATTACACAATATTTTGTATCAAGTCTGCCAGGAGTTTACCCAAATGTGCCGAATTGGCCAATTTATACATTTAAGTACATAACTATAGAGAACATACAAAAATGCTATGGTAATAAAACATTTAAGTTTACACTCCCAGGAATGTCATACATGAATCATTAGCTTCCCTACAGAAAATACACCAACTTTCACACATCTAGATGGCCGGGCAGGGTGGATGTGGAGCCAGAGACAGCAGTGGGGTCAAACTGTAGACCCTAGTTCCTACTTTTGAATATAAAAATTGATTTTATCAAATAAAACTATGCTACATTTTATCTCTGGGACCCTCAGGATGACAAATCAGAGCAAGATTACTGAATATAAGTACATTATTTACCTTCAGAGGAGATGAAATCAAACCAGTTGCTGTGGTAAAAGTGTTTTGTTGTTGTGCACGATCTTCAAAACAATAGCATGGTATTGTTTTTCTGTAATAGCTACTGTAAAATTGGACACTGCAATTAGATTAACAAGAATTTAAGCTTTGTGCCCATATAAGACATGTCTTTGTCCCGGAAAGTTGGACGTTGTATACAACGTTTTCCGGTCACATTATCGCATATTGAGCAACAACCATCTCCGTTTAGGGACACCGCTCCCGTAGAGGTTAAAAAATGTCTAGCCTATCTATGGGTAACAGGGTTGACATGTTATGCTTGACGCACTCAGGTTTCCACCATAAAATTGACAAAAAGAGTACAACCAGCTCACCTGCTTTTACACTATGATGTTCAATGTTTCTTTTGAAAAAAATATTTAAAAAGGAATAGTTTCACTATATTAAAACGAGAGTTCAGTTCACGTAACAGGGTTGACCTTAAAATGAGGGACACATGTCAATTAATCACATGATGAAATCAATAAAAATCTTCAGAAATGACTGCCAAAGCAAGAATATAACTAGGGCTTTACAATGATGGTAAAAACTTGGAAGAAATGTTGTGGTTAAGTGGGTTAAAATCATCCTAGAAGTTGGAAAAACATGACAAAATGTACTTTAGCAAGTCTTTTTTCATATAGAAAAATCAGATTTATTGAATTTTCCATGTGGTCACTTCATTTAATATAACAGGCTTTTAAAATGCAATATTAGTGAACAATTTCTACTTAGAATATCAAAGGGATGCAAAATGTACTCTATTCGTGGAACGGCCCAGCTACAGTAGTACTGTACATCAGTGGTGTATTGTGGTGGGTAGGAGAGAGACTTACATGGAATGTAGGAGACCATGGTGAGGATGAGGAAGGTGTGGTAGTCAAATGAGAAGTTGTACTTGTTGGGAAGGGTGACAGAGTAGAGGCCTGTCTTCTGAACGTAGGGCAGGGCTGCATAGACAGTCAGCAGCTCGCCAGTTACTCCCATGGGGTACAGCACTAGGAAGAATGTGTACCTGGAGAGATTTTATTTTATTTTTTAGAAACCCTTTATTGGCACCATTTAGCTACTGGAAAGAGGGAGAGGAGGCACCACTGGTAGACAGGAACTAGCACACCAAATGGGTAGCTCATGAAGATAAGCAACTTGTAAAGTTTTGTAGTAGTAACGCTGTAATTACAATAGTAACATTGTATCATCATTAGTATTTGCATTATAATGGCATAGTAATGGTGTGAGACCTGCTCTAAATCACTAAGAGGCTAATCTTGACACCCTTGGTTGAATTTCTCACCTATGTGACGCTACCTGTCATATACCTCAATCTGCCTTTGAAAAGCAAATTGAATGTGAAAAGAGCAAAGCACCAGAGCATTGGCTGACTTTGGGAGAAGATTCATCAACATTTTCTACCAGGCAACAAAGTTATATATATATATATATATATATATATATATATAAAAAACTTCCATGGACATATAGAATAAGAAAGCCTGCAAGGATAAAGGCAAAGTTCCCCCTACCATTTAAAATATTGCTTTTGTTTTACTGCTTTCAACCCTGAATGTTGCTTTATGGCCTTAGACTTTTAGTGAATAAATAGAGGGGTGTTTTTGGACCCACATATTCAAATGAACCAGATCATTACGCTGTATTTATTACATCCTATTAGATTAAATGTGAGTGCCTGTGTCACCCACCTGTCCAAGTCAAATGTTATTAGTCACATGCGCCGAACACAAAAGAGCCCCTAACCAACAATGCAGTTAAAAAAAACCCAGATAAGAATAAGAAATAAAAGTAAAAAATAAGTTACAAACAACTCAAAGAAATGAACAAAAAACACAATTGGTTGGGGGACACGTAAAACTTCAGCGTTCTTCTCTGGCGCCAGGGTTATGCCATAGGGATACATAATGCATTCAAAAAATTATATAATATATTCAATATAATAATTGTGTTCTATTTCATTATGTGTGCCTTACCGTGCCCATTTGATGAGGTAGGGCAGGTGGTTGAGCAGACTGAAAGTGTAGAAGGAGTAACGGATAATCTCTGTGATGGTCCAGGCTGACACAAAGAGCAGGACACTGTCTTCATTCTGGACCTGTAGGCACCACACAGGCACCAGACAAGCATGAGGGTGGGAAACAGGAAGCACTCTAGCAGGAGATAGACGGGGGTTATGGCAGAATCGTGCAGTTTGTAGCACCCACTACATACAGCATTCTATAGTAACTTTGCATCTCATGACAGGCATGGAGACAGAGACATAAGTCAGAACAAGTTAAAAAGCTAAACTCAGTCTTGGTAAGTTAACAGAGATTCAAATGCTCACAAACATATAGAAAGTTTGAATGTTTCAGAGCTCACAAGCATGTCAGTGTTATTCACCATGTTGGTTTCAAGCATGTTTACTATTTCAGGCTCACAGACCTTAGTGTCCCCGCAAAGCTCTTTCTTTGGGACGAAGACAACTGCTGACGTAAAAAGGACTTTATAAATAAATGTCATTGATTGACACTGATGCACAGAAAGAGAAGAGATAAGAGAAAGGAAAGAGAAGAGACGTACCTCTCGAACACTGTGTGTCACGGCCCAGGTGAGGAAGACTCGTGACAAGACCTGAAACCCTGTTAAAACTACTGAGGATGGCACGATCCCTGGAGCAGGAGAAGACAACACAACGGTTAGATAAGATGTATCACCTCACGTCAGTTTTACCACGTTTTAGAGCACGGTGATATGGAGAAAATTATATGATTTCAATTAGCCAATCAAGAGTTGACTACAAATAAAAAGTATGCTACAAAGAATGATAAATAGGTAGCAAAACCTAATGCACAGTAGCACTATTAGCTCATTCAAATACAGTAGCATTCAACTGTATAACTCTACAGTACATGAGAGTACATGCTATGGTGTGGCATCTGTGTTTGGCCAGTAGAGAGTAGCAGAGAACAAGGCCAGGTGTAGACAGACAGCTGCAGTATGTGAAAGGTCAGGTTTAGCTTTAAATCCCAGATAATGAGTAGTGGACTGTGAACCGGGAACGCCACGACCACAACGTAGCAGGTCCAGGCTGTTATCAGGCTTAGCTATCCATCATCTTCTATATAGACTCTGAGCTGAGGGAATGGCTTTTTGTAGTAGGCCTATAGGTCCACATGCCTGGTTTAGTCATAAAGAAATACCACTATGTGGTCACCCTTGAACCTGTATGGGACTTTCAACAGGAGCAGAAGAATGAACTTACCTACTGCACAGTGCAATATCTGAGGGGAAAGGAAAATAACTTAATACATAAACACAACACATGGTCAGTGAACATACTAAACATGCAATAATATAATTTCCTAGATAAATTGCCATAATAATGTTGCTATAATACAGCTATGGTATACTGTATGTAAACATTTCTCAAATTGTTCTTCAATGAACCATGGTTAAAAATGTAAATAAGATGGTTGTTGGAACACAATAGATATGTGCACCAATACAGTTCTTTCCACTAGTCAAGGAATAGATAAAAGCCTACACTAGTCTCTAAACCTTATCACAGCACAGGAAATGGCCAGTGTTTGAAGGCGCTTTTATGAATGAATGGAGTTAGTATGAATGAGAGGACAATTACCCGGTAGACAGAGCTGGAGTTACACTAGGCCTTATCCCTTATCTCTGTGTTACAGTGTGGCTGGCTGAAGAGGATCACATTAACACCCTACTAGGCATTCGTACTGCGTAGAGTAGGACAGAGGTGGAAGAGGGGAAAGGCCAAGGCCAGTCACTATGGAGGAGTTTCTATTTAAAAAAATGTAACAGCACTGTGAGACTAAACATTCCTGCCATTAAGTTGTATTCGTACAGTAGGGGACATACCCAACTCACCACCCACAGAAAGCGATGAGTCTGTTCTATTTACCCTTCTCTGAATAAAAGCTTGCATTCAGTGGGGAGAAAACATTTGGAAGGGAGTGAAATTCACATGTTTTTATTAGTCATTTAGCAGGCGCTCTTATCCAGAGAAACTAGTGCATTCATCTTAAGGTTGCTAGGTGAGACAACAACATATCACAATCTTAGCAAGTAGATTTCCCCTCAACAAAGTATAAAAATACATTGTTGTAAGTTTGTTAATGTTTTTAAATAAGGGGGGGCACTACCGAAACAGATTTTTATATTCTGTTGCATAACGTTTTGCTAGTGTACCTAATGAACATGACCCAGGTCTGACCTATACAACAGAGACTCAGGGGGGTATTCATAACAGAAACCATTTACTGTTTAAGAACCAAACGGAAGCAAATGGAACGAAACAGGGAGGGACCTACTTGAATTTGTCCAATAGAAACTCTCGTCTGTACTTTTCATTTAGAGTAAAACATTTTGCAACAGAATCGGCATAATGATTACACCCTTGGCCTACAGCCACTCACCTCCAGAAGAGCTCCGGTCTGGAAAAACTTCAGTGGTTTCTCTATAGAGTAGTACAGGCCGTGGTAGCTGCCTCTGGCCAAGTAGGCCCGCACCAGGCCCACGGCTATGACCAGCCACCTGGAAGAACACACACATTTTCATTTAGGTCATTTAGCCAGGATGGTCCGATGGGGGGGGGGGGTTTGGTATAGTTACATAAGATAATGGTTACTTAAGGCAAAAAAGAAAGGAGGGTGGTTGGTAGGGGTAGATGAATGGGAGTATAACGAACGTCAACTATAGCATCTTTTCAACTACTTTTTAGCGACTTTACAACTACTTAGCTAACCCTTCACTTAACCCTAACTTTAACCTAACTTAACCCCTACCTAGCCTAGCTAACATTAGCGAGCTAGCTAACGTTAGCCACCTAGCTAGAATTTGTAACTTCTCATACATTTTGCAAATCGGTAACATATGGTAAATTTTTCAAATTCATAACATATAATACGAATAGTAATTCGTAACATACCATAGGAAATGTAACATATCATACCAAATGCTGTGTCTTGCATTTACATACTGAATAACACAAAATGCTCTGAGACCAAGTTGTGTAAAGTCACCTAACTGGTCAGGATGGGAGAGCATCCATAATTCTGCACTTGTGCAATTTCTTTCACAACAACTCTGTGTCATAATAACCTAAGTGAAATCAGAGATATTGACAGCACATTTTAGTCAAAGCAATACAATAATGTATTTAATCTAACCAATTATGATTAGATTAAAACTACATGCAGTAAAGAACAATAGCTTTAACTACATAATGACACCGTGGGCGCCAATTGTTTCTTGAAATACACCATTCACCAGATTACAGTACATGTTATTTAACTAGGCAAATCAGTTCAGAACAAATTCTTATTTACAATGACGGCCTACACCGGCCAAACCCGGACGACACTGGGCCAATTGTGCGCCACCCTATGGGATTTCCTTCACAACAACTTTGTGTCATAATAACCTAAGTGAAATCAGAGATATTGCCAGCACATTTTAGTCAAAGCGATACAAAAATGTATTTATTTTTTAACTCTAGGCAACATAATTGCAGTCTTTTAGACGCGCACTCGGCAACAATGTAACCAAAGACACAGACAATGGATACATTCCCGACGAAGGCGGTTACAAAGTAACAACACAGAAGTTCAGTGTGTGGCTGAGTTGACAGTGTAGCTGAAGGCAGTACAATGAAACGAGGCATTATTGTGCAAAATATCTATAAAAACAGTTCGGGATCGAGTCTCGTAGCAGGCGCGTGTCTTCTTCCCAAGCCATTCACTCTTGCATTTCATGCACCCTTGCACCCAATTGTCGTCAAGTAGCCTACAACAAGAAGTGTATCAGAATTGTGTACATACCCAGCTGTCATAACCACGTTATATATAACCAGATACGCCGTAGCCAGTGCACCCGGTCCCCTCTTTTTCTTCGGGGCCACATCACTGTGAGCTGTCTTCGTGGTCCCCATAGCAGGTGCCGACATGACTGAACCCCACTTGGCGCTGCCGGATAAGTGTGCCAGATGGTACTAGTATTCTACAAGCAGCACAAACTGTGACGTCACTTCATATGGTAATGAGGAAACCTTCTAAATAAAAGCCTGCATTTCAAAACATTGCAATGTGGATAACTCATTCAAATTATATTGAATTTTAATCAATAGCCACGTTTATTGTGACAACAAGAAAATGCAATAAGTAAAGAAGAAATAGGGTTTACATTTTTTTTTAAGACCAATAATGAAAAAAATACAATATTGACACTGGTATGTTGCTAATATTGGGCTGTAGAGAGAAAAATGGTCTATCTGTCTCAGCTAAAGTAGGGTGGGAAATACTCCGTAGGGTCTCTACTAACCAAATATGCTTAGTTTTGGAGGGGGACTGTGTCATACATACCAGCAGCACTTCATTATCTACCCCTTCCATAGCCCCCAATGCAATGCACAGTACAAAAAATAAATACAAATATGCATGAAATGAAATGAAATGTATGCATTCACTACTGTAAGTCGCTCTGGATAAGAGCGTCTGCTAAAAGACTAAAAATGTAAATGTAAATGTAAAAAAAAAGAAATACCTGGCATTACAGTATCTGGTACTGCATGGATGTGACACTTAACTATTCATTTTCTCATCGGTGCCCCAATTTTAGAAAACGGCAGTAGTTGTGGTGTTTAGGTGTGCTTATTCTCTAAAATGGTCTTATTAAAGGGCTATGTGAATACGCATTGACACAGTGGAATGCGTGAAAATGCCTTTGCTGACCTTGAAAGATAATCATGACAATATTGCTTATAAATAATATTGTCTATGTTGTTACCCTTTTAAACTAGGTAACAGGCCTTTACTCTATACCAGTGTTTCCAAACCCTGGTCCTCAAGTACCCCCAACAATACACATTTTCATTGTAAGTCTGGAAAAGCACACCTCATTCAACTCACTGAGGGCATGATGATTAGTTGACAAGTTGAAGCAGGTGTGCTTGTCCAGGTTACAGTAAAAATGTGTACTGTTGGGGGTACTGGAGGACCAGGGATGGGAAACACTACTCAATACGGCAAAACTTCATAGATAAGACTTGTAAATCATTTTCTCCATTGCTGTTCAGAAAGTGTGATTATACTGTGTCCTAGCCTGGTTAATATTCATTACATTTATTATTTTGATTTAAAAGGTCGCTATTGTGTTTCTTTTCTTTTTTGGTGTATTGTTTTCAGGACCGTGGATACTGCTGGGTCATTTAAAGCTGTGTTGCTGGATATGTACGACACCGTCCCCCTCCAAAACTAACCATATTTCAGTATTTCACACCACACTGAGACAGGTGGAAAAGTTCTCTGCAAGCCAATATGTATCCCATGTACAGTCTGTTACAGTGCATTGGGGGCTATGGAAGGGGTAGATAACGAAGTGATGCTAGGTATGTACGACACAGTCCCCCTCCAAAAGAAACCATTTTTGGTTAGTAGAGCGCTACTGAGTATTTCCCACCCAACTTCAGCTGAGACAGGTAGAAAAGCTCTCTCTACAAGCCAATGAGTATCCCATATACCGTGTATTCCAGTGAATGGAGCGGGTGGAGTAAGGAGTCTACAAGCACTCTGTATTAAACCCGTTGACGAGCACAAGAGACCTATTTAAGTTTTACAGACTATATTGAGTAATTCCAATAACATATATTTGCATTTTATTAAAAGTGTATTTCTTTAAATATAGCCTACCTATACAATAGCTTTCAACATACCAGTATTTTGTGTACACTTTCAAAATAAATGCTGGCATAAGTAATTTATTATTAAAAATAAAATATGCCAAATGATCCTTTTATTTATTCAAATGTAGTTTCAATGCTATGCAAAACAGTTGAAATGCACTAGAGTTCCAAAAAAGTATCAATATTCCCAAAATATAACATGTCTTTGCAGTGGGACTCTTATCCCCCCCAAATCAGCGTGCTGTCAGCATAATATCAAATATTTGTATAACTAGACGTGATAATATCCTGCTGCTAGTTGAACGGTAATCCCAATGCAAAGGAATCGGTCCACCAAATCAGGAAATGAAAGGCGTAAACTGGGCCTGCGCGGTATTTTATGGGACTGTTTCAGCAGCGTTTGACCTCACCGTGAACAGTTTATTGTGTGCATAGCATATAATTCTAATTACAACAAATGATGAATATCGATCGGTGTGGACAGTTAGACAGATTTACTGCTGTTGCTGCATGACTTTTTGTGAGTGGCAATATACGTCATGCTTTTCGAACCATTCCATTTTTATTAAAGCCTTATAATAAAATAAAATGAACATTGGGATATTCTCATACGTACTTCTTCCTACCTAGGGGTGGCAGTGTACACCAGGATTTTTAATTGGGACATAAAATGTGTCTTTTTATCTGCCTGTACATGATACATTTAAATGCAGAAATACAGCAATGTTAAATGTACGCTCATTAGTGATCTTAAAATATATATTAATCAATAAGAGTCGATATAATTTAAGTTATATTTATTTTCCATGTAATGCTCACAAATGTGTTCAGGCATTTTCGCCGCCACCTAAGTGTACGGAAGAGCAACTGGTGAAAGTGTACAGGGTTTGATGGATGAGCAAGGGATTTTTTTTATGTTGAAATAAATATTCTAGCTACATTTTCTATCTCAACAACGTCGGTTTATTTAGAGAAGTAGACATGCCTTTATTTGCGCAGAATCCATTCGATCAAGATGTTGGTAAGTTGAGCGCTTCATTTGGCATTTTGGTTAGGAGTGACCTAGCGTAACTACCGTAGCTTCGTACATAGCGAAACCTCTCGCCCGCGAGCTAACAATAACAACTAGCAAGCTAACGTTAGCCATGCTACGTGTCTGTAGCTAGCTACCTTGACGTTCTGATCAAATGTGAGATTATCCACATAGCTAGCTAGTTATGCGGTTTGGTAAACTCGGTAACTAGCTTGTAGCAGACAGTCATCGGTCAGACTTTGTGCTAGCTATGTTAGCTAGCTACTAGTAGCTAGTTGTTGTGTCATCGCTATATCGTAATGAACGATTTTCAATAACAAGACTGACTAAACTGCAACAAGCTCACACATTCAACAATAACAACATTATCCAGCTAGTTAGTTCATTTAGCTTGATGTATTCATGAGTTGGGTTAGTTTTAGGTTTACTGAAAGGGAAGGAGGATCTTGTATGCAGACGTTGTATGCATATACTATACAGTACATTCGGAAAGTATTCAGACCCCTTGACTGTTTCCACATTTTGTTACGTTACAGCCTTATTCTAAAATTGATTTAAAAATGTTATCCTCAATCTACACACAGTACCCCATAATGACAAAGCGAAAATAGTTGTAAAAACATTTGACTCCCCCCCCCCCCCCCCCCCAAAAAAAGTATTTACATAAGTATTCAGACCCTTTTCTATGATAATCGAAATTGAGCTCAGGTGCATCCTGTTTCCATTGATCATTCTTGATGTTTTTCTGCAATTTGATTGGAGTCGACCTGTGGTAAATTTCAATTGATTGGACATGGTTTGGAAAAGCACACACCTGTCTATGTAAGGTCCCACAGTTGACAGTGAATGTCAGAGCAGAAACTAAGCCATGAGGTCGAAGGAATTGCCCGTAGAGTTCTGAGACAGGATTGTGTTGAGGCACAGATCTGGGGAAGTGTACCAAAAAATGTCTGCAGCACTGAAGGTCCCCAAGAACACAGTGGCCTCCATTCTTAAATAGAAAAAGTTTTGAACCACCAAGACTCTTCCTAGAGCTGGCCGTCCGGCCAAACTTAGCAAGCGGTGGCGAAGGGCCTTGGTCAAGGAGGTCACCAAGAACCCCATGGTCACTCTGACAGAGCTCTAGAATTCCTCTGTGGAGATGGGAGAACCTTCCAGAAGGGCAACCATCTCTGCAGCACTCCACCAATTAGGCCTTTATGGTAGATTAGCCAGACGGAAGCTACTCCTCAGTAATAGGCACTTGACAGCCTGCTTGGAGTTTGCCAAAAGGCACCTAAAGACTCAGACCATGAGAAACGAGATTCTCTGGTCTGATGAAACCAACATTTAACTATTTTGGCCTGAATGCCAAGCGTCACATCTGGAGGAAACCTGGCACCATCCCTACGGTGAAGCATGGTGGTGGCAGCATCATGCTGTGGGGATGATTTCCGAGGCAGGGACTGGAAGACTAGTCAGGTTCGAGTCGAAGATGAATGAAGCCAAGTACAGAGAGATCCTTGATAAAAAAAAACGGCTCCAGGACCTCAGACTGGAGCAAAAGTTCACCTTCCAACAGGACAACAACCCTAAGCACACAGCCAAGACGACGCAGGAATGGCTTCAGGAAAAGTTTCTGAATGTCCTTGAGTGGCCGAGCCAGAGCCCGGACTTGAACTCGATATCTGGGTAGACCTGAAAATAGCTGTGCAGCGACGCTCCCCATCCAACCTGACAGAAGCTTGAGAGCATCTGCAGAGAAGAATGGGAGAAACTCCCCAAATACAGGTGTGCCAAGCTTGTAGCATCATACCCAAGAAGACTTGAGACTGTAATCGCTGCCAAAGGTGCTAAAACTCAGTACTGAGTAAATTGTATGAATACTTTTGGTAAAGTGTTTTCAGCTAAAATTTTTTACAATTTCGTTAAAAAATCTGAACTTGTTTTTGATTTGTCATTATGGGGTATTGTGTGTAGATTGATGGGGGTAAAACATGTCATACATTTTAGAATAAGGCTGTAGTGTAAAACAAAATGTTGATCAAGTCAATGGGTCTGAATACTTTCCGAATGCACTGTAGCTAGCTAATCCCCTCTAGGGTGAGCAGTTTAGCCATCATCTTTGGAACAGATGCTCTCGTATCTCTTAGTTTCCTTGTAGCTACAATAATACGAATTTCACTCTGTACAGAAATATATAGTTAGCCATGTGTAATGGCTTTATCACAAATAAAATAAAGTCTATTGGTCGCATACACAGATTTGCAGGTGCAGCGAAATGCTTGTTTCTAGCTCCCAACAAAAAGTGCAGTAATAAAAAATACCTACCAATCACATCATTCAAAAAGTGAAAAGAAAGCAATTAAGCCAGGTCCGGGATGTCGAATTTCGATTAAGTGACTAAGTAATAATACATATGTTCTGAGCAAATAAAATAAAAATACTGCAAAGATGGCTAGGCGCTAGAAACACGGTGACTGTGCCATCTTGTATCACAAATCAGATATGGAATAATTGACTTTATTCCTAGTCTAGTCATAAAACTTCCAGAATTATGTATTAACTGTCAATCCTATACAAATATAGTGGTGAACTGAAGCAATGAGAACTAGAGGTATAATATTGAGTTAATGTTGGCCCAACACACTACATGCCAACCACAGATTCTCTTTTCCCAACTAACCACATGTATCTCGGTGTACCACATTTTCAGAGAAAGCCACCAATGAAACCAATACAGTGGAGGACTGGGCCCTGATTATGGATATCTGTGACAGAGTTGGACAGACGCCCAATGGGTAAGTTGAAGTGCGACTTCCTATTTCTATAATATCACCATTGTTTCTAAAATGGTTTTTTTTTGAACCAAAACTGAACAGTACAGGTTATTGTATGGGACAATATACAAACATTTGAGAAAGATCATTTGAAAAGACAATTGAGTACATTTGTTTTGGTTTCCTTTTTTACATTTAAAAAAAAGTAACCTTTAACTTTGATTCATCTTGATATGAGATTAACTTTAATTAATTGAAGGTTATTTGTTGATGTACAAATTGAAATGTACCGATTTTAAGGTTGTCATTATTGGTGGGGTGGGTTCACGAGAAATGGGGTTCCTGCTGAACAAGTTATAATGCCACTGCTCTAACCTAACTCCAGGACTCAAGTTGAGGTTATTGGTTATGATTTTTTTTAATAGCTATGGCATTGAATAGCAGTGACTCAGAATGAAATGCATATCTGTATGAAAAAGTATGATAATGTATGCAGTCACCACTGGAATTCACTCTGAATAAGTGTCTACTAAATGTAAATAGTGTCTTCAGAAAGTATTCATACCCCTTCACTTATTCCAAATTGTTGTAACAGCCTGAATTCAAAATGGATTAAATATATTTTTTAAATTAACATCTACACACAATACCCCATAATGACAAAGTGAAAACATGTTTAGAAATGTTTGCAAATGTATTAAAAATGAAATACAGATCTAATTTGCATAAGTATTCACACCCCTGATACTTTATAGACAGCTTTGAGTCATCTTGGGTTGTCTGTATCAGCTTTGCACATCTGAATTTGGGGATTTTCTCACATTCTTTCTTACAGACATTCTCAAACTTTGTTAAGTTAGATGGGGTGCGGTGGTCAACAGCAATCTTCAAGTTTTACCACAATGGGATTCAAGTCTGGGCTTTGGCTGGGCCGGCCACTCAAGGACTTTCACATTCTTGTTCTGAATCCATTCCAGCATTGCTTTGGCTGTATGCTTGGGGTCATTGTCCAGTTGGATCGTACATCTTCGCCCCCAGTCTAAAGGGGCTCCATGTATTTGGCTCCATTCATTGTCCCCTCTATCCTTATCACTATCCCAGTCCCTACCAGCAGAAAAGCATCCCCATAGCGTGATGCTGCCACCACCATGCTTCACAGTAGGGATGGCGTTAGGCGTGTGATGAGCTGGGCTCGATGAGCTGGGCTCTTTTCAGACATGGCGCTTTGCATTCAGGCCAAAGAGGTTTTTGTCTCATCAGACCACATCATCTTTCGCCTTATGATCTCAGTCTTTCATGTGCCTTTTTGCAATCTCCAAGCGTGCTGTCATGTGCCTTTTTACTCAGGAGTGGTGTCCGTCTGACCACTCTCCCATAAATCCCAGATTGGTGAAGTGCTGTAGAGTCTGTTGCCCTTCTGGCAGGTTCTGCCATCTCAGCCAAGGAACTCTGTAGCTCTGTCAGAATAGTAATTGGGTTCTGGGTCACCTCCCTGACCAAGGTCCTTCTTGCCCGGTTGCTCAGTTTGGTCGGACGGCTGGGTCTAGGCAGAGTTTTGGTAATTCCATATTTTTTTTCCATTTCTCAATGATGGAGACCACTGTTTTCTTGGAAACTTTCAACAATCTAGAAATTGTTTTAAACCCTTCCCCAGATACAGTTGAAGTCGGAAGTTTACATACACCTTAGCCAAATACATTTAAACTCAGTTTTTCACAATTCCTGACATTTAATCCTAGTAAATATTCCCTGTCTTAGGTCAGTTAGGATCACCACTTTATTTTAAGAATGTGAAATGTCAGAATACTAGTAGAGAGAATTATTTCAGCTTTTATTTCTTTCATCACATTCCCAGTGGGTCAGAAGTTTACATACACTCAATTAGTTTTTGGTAGCATTGCCTTTAAATTGTTTAACTTGGGTCAAATGTTTTGCTTCCCACAATAAGTTAGGTACATTTTGGCCCATTCCTCCTGACAGAGCTGGTGTAACTGAGTCTGGTTTGTAGGCCTCCTTGCTCGCACACACTTTTTCAGTTCTGCCCACAAATTTTCTATAGCATTGAGGTCAGGGCTTTGATGGCCACTCCAATACCTTGACTTTGTTGTACTTAAGCCATTTTTCCACAACTTTGGAAGTATGCTTGGGGTCATTGTCCATTTGGAAGACCCATTTGTGACCAAACTTGAACTTCCTGAGTGATTTCTGGAGATGTTGCTTCAATATATCCACATAATTTCCCTCCCTCATGATGCCATCTATTTTGTATAGTGCACCAGACCCTCCTGCAGCAAAGCACCCCCACAACATGATGCTGCCACCCCCGTGCTTCAAGGTTGGGGGTGCCAACAAGGGTTTTGCCACCAAGTACTAATTCATGTTTTGCAGAGGGTTCAAATACTTATTTCCCTCATTAAAATGCAAATCAATTTATAACATTTTTGACATGTGTTTTTCTGGATATTTGTGTTATTATTCTGTCTCTCACTGTTCAAATAAACCTACCATTAAAATTATAGACTGATCATTTCTTTGTCAGTGGGCAAACGTACAAAATCAGCAGGGGATCAAATACTTTTTTTCCCCCACTGTAGATACTTTTGTACCTGTTTCCTCCAGCATCTTCACAAGGTCCTTTGCTGTTCTGGGATTGATTTGCACTTTTCGCACCAAAGTACATTCATCTCTAGGAGACAGAACACGTCTCCTTCCTGAGCGGTATGACGGCTAATTGGTCCCATGGTGTTTACTTGCGTGCTATTGTTTGTACAGATGAACGTGGTACCTTCAGGCGTTTGGAAAGTTCTCCCAAGGATGGACCAGCGTTGTGGAGGTCTACACATTTTTTTTCTGAGGTCTTTGCTGATTTTCTTTTGATTTTCCCATGATGTCAAGCAAAGAGGCACAGAGTTTGAAAGTAGGCCTTGAAATACATCCACAGGTACACCTCCAATTGACTCAAATGATGTCAATCAGCCTATTAGAAGCTTCTAAAGCCATGACATCATTTTCTGTAATTTTCCAAGCTGTTTAAAGGCACCATCAACTTAGTGTGTGTAAACCTCTGACCCACTGGAATTGTGATACAGTGAATTATAAGCAAAATAATCTGTCTGTAAACAATTGTTGGGAAAAATTACTTGTGTGATGCACAAAGTAGATGTCCTAACCGACTTGCCAAAACTATAGTTTGTTTAACAAGAAATTTGTGGAGTGGTTGAAAAACGAGTTTTAGTAACTCCAACCTAAGTGTATGTAAACTTCCGACTTCAACTGTATATGCCTCATCACAATTCTATCCCTGAGATCTAAAGACACTTCCTTGGACTTCATGGTCTAGTTTCTGCTTTGACATGCCCAGTCAACTGTGGGACCTTTTTTAAATAGACAGCTGTGTTTCTTTCTAAATCATGTCCAAACAATCGAATTGGCCACAGCTGTACTCCAATCAAGTTGTAGTGACATATCAAGGACGATCAAAGGAAATTGGATGCACCTGAGCTCAATTTGGAGTGTCATTATGTAAATTAGATTTCTGTATTTCAGTTAAAATAAATTTGCTAAAATGTCTAAACTTGTATTCACTTTGCTATTATGGGGTATTGTGTGTAGATGGGTGAAAAAAATTAGACATTTTATCAATTTTGAATTGCGGCTTTAACACAACAAAGTGTGGAATAGGTAAAGGGGTATGAATACTTTCTGAAGGCACTGTAACTGTATATTGAAGATGATATAATTTTGGAAAACTCATGTAGGAATAACCTTCTACTTGAGCCATAATAACCATGTCTCTACCTGCCATTCTTCTCCCAGAGCCAAGGACTGCTTGAGGTCTGTGATGAAGCGAGTCAACCACAAGGTCCCACACGTTGCCATGCAGGCCCTCACCGTGAGTTCTGATAACTTACTTTATTATTTATTGTGTTATTCAAGACATCTGGAGCAAAAGCTGCATATCATTTGGTAGACCGTTGAAAAACCTACTGCTTAACTGTGTAACAGTCTTTATTATACATGAATAATCCGATGTCAATAGAGAAATAGTCTGCATAGGGTGCGGGGTTAGTGTAAGGTCAGGTGTTTTAGTCTCAGCATGGTGTCAGGCCCTGGAGCTTGTTTAGTGACTGCGATCATAGACGCGGTTAATGAGTCATGAATCCTGCTATAGGATGGATAGCAGAGTTTAAACAATTTGCTTGTATAAAGTCTGAGTGTGAATTTCTTGGTTCAGACAGTGAGGCTGGTGGATCAAAAGCTCTCTGACTTTTGCCATAAGCCTCATTGACACCCTCCAGTCTGACCCAATAAAGTATTTGTGAAGAGTGGTCCATCTCCTGCTGCTCTTGGCAGTTATAGAGCTCTGAGCTCGTAACTCTCCGGCTCTGGGTAGCCAGTTAACCAGAGTGTGATGATCCATGGCCCTGGATACGTTTTTTTACTGCTTTGTTCTGTTCTCTCTGCTGCTTAGAGTTGTTATAGAGTGATGATGCTAAGCCTCAGACCATGTGATCCTTCTCTCTGACTCACCATTAGGGTAGATAGTCACATGGCTGTTCTATTTTTAGATCTCTCTCCTCACTCAGTCAACTTTAGCTCCCTCTGTTATAAAATCATGCATCATTTCAATGGTGTTACATTTATTAATGTTAATAAATGTTTCTGTTATTCAATCAAATGTGGAATTGTGGAAGTGAATAAAAGCGTTAGGCTACTTCTCTTGCTGTAATGTGAAACTTCTACATAAATCATCTAAACTTACTACTGTACTAACCTGGCTTTTCTCCCTGTTACAGTTGCTGGCTGCCTGTGTCAATAACAGTGGAAGAATATTTCACTTAGAAATCTGCTCGCGGGAGTTTGCCACTGAAGTCCGAACTGTGTTGGGCAGGGTACGGAAGCCGTCTCAAGTTTTTTCTTTTGCAATATTTGTGCTGAATTGAGGATGTTCAGACTTACACACACGTGAGCAAGCATAACAATTAAATCAAATACAATTTTATTTGTCACATGCGCCGAATACAACAGGTGTAAACCTTACCGTGAAATGCTTACTTATAAGCCCCTTACCAACAATGCAGTTCAAGAAATAGAGATACTAAAATATTTACTACATAAACTAAAGTAAAATGAAAAAGTAACACAATAAAAACACAAAATAACGAGGCTATATACAGGGGGTACCGGTACCGAGTCAATGTGCGTGGGGTACAGGTTAGTCAAGGTCATTTGTACATGTAGGTAGGGGTGAAGTGACTATGCATAGATAATAAACAGTGAGTAGCAGCAGTGTAAAAACAAATGGGGGGGGGGGGGGGGGGGGGGTCAGTGTAGATACTCCAGGTGGCCATTTGATTAATTCTTATGGGCTGTGGGTAAAAGCTGTTAAGGAGCCTTTTGGACCTAGACTTGGACCTAGAGAACAGTCTATGACTTGGGTGACTGGAGTCTTTGACAATTTTTAGGGCCTTCATCTGACACGGCCTATTATATAGGTCCTGAATGGCAGGAAGCTTGGCCCCAGTGACGTACTGGGCCGTACGCACTACCCTCGGTAGCTCCTTACAGTTGGATGCCGAGCAGTTGCCATACCAGGCGGTGATGCAACCGGTCAGGATGCTCTCGATGGTGCAGCTATAGAACGTTTTGAGGATCTAGGGACCCATGACAAATCTTTTCAGTCTCCTGAGAGGAAAAATGTGTTGTTGTGCCCTCTTCACAACTATCTTGGTGTGTTTGGAGCATGATAGTTTGTTGATGTGGACACCAAGGAACATGAAACTCTCGACCCTCTCCACTACAGCCCCGCCGATATTAATGGGTGCCTGTTCAGCCCTCCTTTTCCTGTAGTCCATGATCAGCTCCTTTGTCTTGCTCACATTGAGGGAGAGGTTGTTATCCTGGCATCACACTGCAAGGTCTCTGGCCTTCTCCCTATAGGCTGTCTCATCGTTGTTGGTGATCAGGCCTACCACTGTTGTGTCGTCAGCCAACTTAATGATGCTGTTGGAGTCGTGCTTGGCCACGCAGCCGTGGGAGTACAGGAGGGGACTGAACACGCACCCCTGAGGGGCCCCAGTGAGGATCAGCGTGGCAGATGTGTTGTTGCCTACCCTTACCACTTGGGAGCGGGCCGTCAGGAAGTCCAGGATCCAGTTGCAGAGGGAGGTGTTTATTCCCAGGGTCTTTAGCTTAGTGATGAGCTTTGTGGGCACTATGGTGTTGAACGCTGAGCTGTAGTCAATGAACAGCTTTCTCACATAGGTGTTCCTTTTGTCCAGGTGGGAAAGGGTAGTGTGGAGTGCGATTGAGATTGCGTCATCTGTGGATAACTTGGGGCGATATGCGAATAGGACTGGGTCTAGGGTTTCCGGGATAATGGTGTTGATGTGAGCCATGACCAGCCTTTCAAAGCAATACATGGCTACTGACGTGAGTGCTACGGGGTGGTAGTCATTTAGGCAGGTTACCTTAGCTTTCTTGGGCACAGGGACTATGGTGGTCTGCTTGGAACATGTAGGTATTACAGACTCGGGCAAGGAGAGGTTGAAAATGTAATTGAAGACACTTGTCAGTTGGTACGTGCATGCTCTGAGTACACGTCCTGGTAATCCGTCTGGCCCCACAGCCTTGTGAATGTTGACCTGTTTAAAGGTCTTGCTCACATCGGCTACTGAGAGCGTTATAACACAGTCGTCTGGAACAGCTTGTGCTCTCATGCTTGCTTCAGTGTTGCTTGCCTCGAAGTGAGCATAAAAGGCATTTAGCTCATCTGGTAGGCTCGCGGCTGGGTTTCCCTTTGTAGTCTGTAATAGTTTGCAAGCCCTGCCACATCCGACGAGTGTCAGTGCCGGTGTAGTAGGATTCAATCTTAATCCTGTATTGACGCTTTGCTTGTTTGATGGTTCATCTGAGGGCATAGCGGAATTTCTTTAAAGAATCCGGATTAGTGTCCCACTCCTTGAAAGCTGCAGCTCTAGCCTTTAGCTCGGTGCGGATGTTGCCTGTAATCCATGGCTTCTGGTTTTAGATATGTACGTACTATCACTGTGGGGATGACATTGTGCACTTATTGATAAAGCTGGTGACTGAGGTGGTATACTCCTCAATGCCATTGGATGAATCCTGGAACATATTCCAGTCTACTAGCAAAACAGTCCTGATGCGTAGCATCTGTGTCAGACCACTTCCGTGTTGAGCAAGTCACTGGTACTTCCTGCTTTAGTTTTTGCTTGTAAGCAGGAATCAGGAGGATATAATTATGGTCAGATTTGCCAAATGGAGGGTGAGGGAGAGCTTTGTATGTGTCTGGGAGTAAAGGTGGTCTAGAGTTGTTTTTTTCCTCTGGTTGCACATGTGACATGCTGATGACATTAGGTAAAACGGATTTAAGTTTGCCTCCATCAAAGTCCCTGGCCACTAGGAGCGCTGCTTCTGGATGAGCTTTTTCTTGTTTGCTTATGCCCTTATACAGCTAGTTGAGTGCAGTCTTAGTGCCAGCATCGGTTTGTGGTGGTAAATAGATGGCTATGAATAATATAGATGGGAACTCTCTTCTTAGATAGTGTGGTCTACAGCTCATCATAAGGTACTCTACCTCAGGCGAGAAATACCTTGAGACTTCTTTAATATTAGACATCGCGCACCAGCTGTTATTGACAAGTAGACACACACCCCTGCCCCTCGTCTTACCAGAAGTAGCTGCTCTGTCCTGACGATGCACAGAATACCAAGCCAGCTCTCTATTATCCGTGCCGTCGTTCAGCCAGAATTCGGTGAAACATAAGATATTAGTTTTTAATGTCCCATTGGTAGGATAGTCTTGATCGTAGATCATCCAGTTTATTCTCCAGTGATTTCAGGTTGGGCGGTAGGACGGATGGTAGTGGCGGTTTACCCACTTGCCATTGAATTCTCACAAGGCAGCTCGACCTCCTCCCCCTGTATCTCCGTCTTTTCTTCACGCGAATGACAGAGATTTGGGCCTGGTCTTGGGAAAGCAGTATATCCTTCGCGTTGGACTCATTGAAGAAAAAATGTTAGTCTGGTTTGAGGTGAGTAATCGCTGTTCTGATGTCCAGAAGCTCTTTCGGGTCATAAGAGACGTTAGAGGCAACATTATGTACAAAATAAGTTAAAAACAATGCGAAAACAACTAACAAAATATCACAGTTGGTTAGGAGCCCGTAAAACGGCAGCCATCCCCTCTGGCGCCATTATTATCATTCAGCTGGCTCTTTGTGTCAATGTTTTGTTTGTATCTACCTCTATCAAATAAGTAGCCTAATAATTATTATTACTATCCCCAATGCAGGCTCACAGCAAGGTGTGTGACAAGCTGAAGGGGATGATGGTGGAGTGGTGTGATGGGTTCCAGAAAGATCCACAGCTCAGTCTGGTCAGTGCCACAATCAAGTCTCTGAGAGAGGAAGGGGTTGTCTTCCCATCCTCTGGGTCACAGGTAATGTAGTCAACAATCTATCGTCTATCACTCTAACCCAGTGTTGCCTCTATCATTGTATATGCCAGGCAGTTTCCCCTCACTACTAACTGTTACCCCCTTCCTAAAAGAGTTTTTTATTTTTATTTGTTTCAATTGGTGCCAATTGGTCTGGATGTGCCTCACCTGGAAAATAGAGCCATTTGAACCGCAATGTCTTTTTTTTAAAAGTATTTTATTATTGTTTTTAACTTTTACCCCTTTTTTTTCTCCCCAATTTCGTGATATCCAATTGGTAGTTAGTCTTGTCCCATCGCTGCAACTCACCTACGAACTCGGGAGAGGTGAAGGTCGAGAGCCATGCGTCCTCCAAAACACAACCCTGCCAAGCTGCACTGCTTCTTGACACACTGCTCGCTCAACCTGGAAGCCAGCCCTACCAATGTGTCAGAGGAAACACTGTACAACTGGCAACTGAGGTCAGCTTGCAGACACTTGGCCCGCTAAAAGGAGTCGCTAGAGCGCGATGAGCCAAGGTAATCCCGGCTGGCCAAACCATCCCGGGACCCGGACGATGCTGGGCCAATTGTGCGCCGCCTCATGGGTCTCCCTGTCACGGCCGGCTGTGACATAGCCTGGGATCGAACCTGGGTCTGTAGTAACGCCCCAAGAACATATACTACCCACCACTGTGACCTGTATGCTGTTGTTGGATGGTCCTCGCTTCATATTCGTCGCCAAAAACACTGGCTCCAGGTCATCTACAAGTCTCTGCTAGGTAAAGCTCCGCCTTATCTCAGCTCACTGGTCACCATAGCAACACCCACCAGTAGCACGCGCTCCAGCAGGTATATTTCACTGGTCATCCCCAAAGCCAACACCTCCTTTGGCTGCCTTTCCTTCCAGTTCTCTGCTGCCAATGACTGGAACGAATTGCAAAAATCACTGAAGTTGGAGACTTCTATCTCCCTCGGTAACTTTAAGCGTCAGCTGTCAGAGCAGTTTACAGCAGTGTAAATTGCTAAATTGTAATTACTTCGCCACTATGGCTTATTTATTGCCTTACCTCCTTACTTCATTTGCACACACTATATACAGATTTTTATATTGTGTTATTGACTGTACTTTTGTTTATCCCATGTGTAACTGTGTTATTTTTGCCGCACTGCTTTGCTTTATCTTGGCCAGGTCGCAGTTGTAAATGAGAACTTGTTCTCAACTGGCCACCTGGTTAAATAAAGGTGAAATAAAATAAAAGCACTGCGATGCAGTTCCTTAGACCGCTGCGCCACTCGGGAGGCCCACGTAAACCAAATTTTTTTTACGTACTATATCAGTACTTTACCCTCTTACAGGGCGCTATGCTGACATTTTTTTTTTAAATGTAGGAGCACATCAAGAAATATAGGAGCACAAATAAAAAAATATTCAAAATTTTTTCATAAGAATTGCCAGCAATAGCAAAATACAGGTTTAAGGAGCACCAGAATTTTTGGGGGGGCTATGAATCTTTTGTAGCTCATCTCCTGAAGAAGCTATTTTCCGTTTCCTTTTTGTTCCACTAAATGTTATCTGGGTGTGTTTTTTATTGAATTTTTATTTTATATTTTTTTTGTGTAAAAAAAATTCTAGGCACCAAATAAAAATTCCAAGTAGCACAGCTAAATATTTAGGAGCATAGGCGACTGAAAAGGTAGCATTGTAGAGCCCTGTCTTATTGAAGCTGTCGCCAGACTCGCCAACAAATCCAAGACAACTGTTATCGGCTAGCTCAAACACAAAGCTCTCCTCGTGACTTCAACGTGTGGTCTGCTGTAAGCAAATAAGCTCTGTGTGTGTACTTTCACTGGCCCCAGTGCATTGCGGTCTTTCCTTGTCCTCAGTGCGCTGCTCTCCCATGTGTTGCCAATACAGAGGAGGAGGATGGCGCTTGTCTCTGTGTTTTTAAGGCATGACCTCCGAATGGAATTTCCTCTCACATATTTCATGTAATACCCCAGTTCTCCCTATTTATTTATTTTTTCACCTTTATTTAACCAGGTAGGCTAGTTGAGAACAAGCTCTCATTTGCAACTGCGACCTGGCCAAGATAAGCATAGCAATTCGACACATACAACAACACAGAGTTACACATGGAATAAACAAAACATACAGTCAATAATACAGTAGAACAAAATAAATCAAAAAGTCTATATACAGTGAGTGCAAATGAGGTAAGTTAAGGCAATAAATAGGCAATGGTGGCGAAGTAATTACAATATAGCAATTAAACACTGGAATGGTAGATGTGCAGAAGATGAATGTGCAAGTAGAGATACTGGGGTGCAAAGGAGCAAGATAAATAAATACAGTATGGGGATGAGGTAGGTAGATAGATGGGCTGTTTACAGATGGGCTATGTACAGCTGCAGTGATCTGTGAGCTGCTCTGACAGCTGGTGCTTAAAGCTAGTGAGGGAGATATGAGTCTCCAGCTTCAGAGATTTTTGCAGTTCGTTCCAGTCACTGGCAGCAGAGAACTGGAAGGAAAGACGACCAAAGGAGGAATTGGCTTTGGGGGTGACCAGTGAGCTATACCTGCTGGAGCGCGTGCTACGAGTGGGTGCTGCTATGGTGACCAGTGAGCTGAGATAAGGCGGGGCTTTACCTAGCAGAGACTTGTAGATAACCTGTAGCCAGTGGGTTTGGCAACGAGTATGAAGCGAGGGCCAACCAACGAGAGCGTACAGGTCGCAATGGTGGGTAGTGTATGGGGCTTTGGTGGCAAAACGGATGGCACTGTGATAGACTGCATCCATTTTGTTGAGTAGAGTGTTGAAGGCTACTTTATAGATGACATCGCCGAAGTCAAGGATCGGTAGGATAGTCAGTTTTACAGCATGTTCGGCAGCATGAGTGAAGGATGCTTTGTTGCGAAATAGGAAGCCGATTCTAGATTTCATTTTGGATTGGAGATGCTTAATGTGAGTCTGGAAGGAGAGTTTACAGTCTAACCAGACACCTAGGTATTTGTAGTTGTCCACATATTCTAAGTCAGAACCGTCCAGAGTAGTGATGCTGGACGGGTGGGTAGGTTTGGGCAGCGATCGGTTGAAGAGCATGCATTTAGTTTTGCTTGCATTTAAGAGCAGTTGGAGGCCACGGAAGGAGAGTTGTATGGCATTGAAGCTCGTCTGGAGGTTAGTTAACACAGTGTCCAAAGAAGGGCCAGAAGTATACAGAATGGTGCCGTCTGCGTAGAGGTGGATCAGAGAATCACCAGCAGCAAGAGTGACATCATTGATGTATACAGAGAAAAGACTCGGCCCGAGGATTGAACCCTGTGGCACCCCCATGAGACTGCCAGGGGTCCGGACAACAGGCCCTCCGATTTGACACACTGAGCTCTGTCTGAGAAGTAGTTGGTGTACCAGGCGAGGCAGTCATTAGAGAAACCAAGGCTGTTGAGTCTGCCGATAAGAATGTGGTGATTGACAGATTCGAAAGCCTTGGCCAGGTCGATGAATACGGCTGCACAGTAATGTCTCTTATCGATGGCGGTTATGATATCGTTTAGGACCTTGAGCGTGGCTGAGGTGCACCCATGACCAGCTCGGAAACCAGATTGCATAGCGGAAAAGGTACGGTGGGATTCGAAATGGTCAGTGATCTGTTTGTTAACTTGGCTGTCGAAGACCTTAGAAAAGCAGGGTAGGATAGATCTAGGTCTCTAACAGTTTGGGTCTAGAGTGTCTCCCCCTTTGAAGAGGGGGATGACCGTGGCAGCTTTCCAATCTTTGGGGATCTCAGATGATACGAAAGAGAGGTTGAACACGCTAGTAATAGGGGTTGCAACAATTTCGACGGATCATTTTAGGAAGAGAGGGTCCAGATTGTCTAGCTCGGCTGATTTGTAGGGGTCCAGATTTTGCAGCTCTTTCAGAACATCAGCTATCTGGATTTGGGTGAAGGAGAAATGGGGGAGGCTTGGGCCAGTTGCAGTGAGGGGTGCAGGGCTGTTGACCGGGGTAGGGGTAGCCAGGTGGAAAGCATGGCCAGCCGTAGCAAAATGCTTATTGAAATTCTCAATTATCGCAGATTTATCGGTGGTGACAGTGTTTCCTAGCCTCAGCGCAGTGGGCAGCTGGGAGGAGGTGTTCTTATTCTCCATGGACTTTAGTGTCCCAGAACTTTTTGGAGTTAGTGCTGCAGGATGCAAATTTCTGTTTGAAAAAGATAGCCTTTGCTTTCCTAACTGCCTGTGTATATTGGCTCCTAACTTCCCTGAAAAGTTGTATATCGCGGGGGTTATTCGATGCTAATGCAGTACGCCACAGGATGTTTTTGTGCTGGTCAAGGGCAGTCAGGTCAGGAGTGAACCAAAGGCTATATATGTTCCTGGTTCTACATTTTTTTGAATGGGGCATGCTTATTTAAGATGGTGAGGAAAGCACTTTTAAAGAACAGACCAGGCATCCTCTGCTGAAGGAATGAGGTCAATATCCTTCCAGGATACTGCTCGCTGAAGTGTTTTAGGAGCATTTGACAGTGATGATCGGTGGTCACTTGACCGCACACCCATTACGGACGCAGGTAATGAGGCAGTGATCGCTGAGATCCTGGTTGAAGACAGCAGATGTGTATTTGGAGGGCAGGTTGGTTAGGATGATATCTATGAGGGTACCCGTGTTTACGGATTTGGGGTTGTACCTGGTGGGTTCATTGATAATTTGTGTGAGATTGAGAGCATCAAGCTTAGATTGTAGGATGGCCGAGGTGTTAAGCATGTCCCAGTTTAGGTCACCTAATAGCAGGAGCTCTGAAGATAGATGGTGGGCAAGCAATTCACATATGTTGTCCAGGGCACAGCTGGGGGCAGAAGGTGGTCTATAGCAAGCGGAAACGGTAGGAGACTTGTTTCTGGAGAAGTGGATTTTTAAAAGTAGAAGCTCAAATTGTTTGGGCACAGACCTGGATAGTAAGACAGAACTCTGCAGGCTATCTCTGCAGTAGATTGCAACTCCACCTCCCTTGGCAGTTCTATCTTGTCGGGAAATGTTATAGTTAGGGATGGAAATTTCAGGGGTTTTTGTGGTCTTCCTAAGCCAGGATTCAGACACGGCTAGGACATCCGGGTTGGCAGAGTGTGCTAGGGCAGTGAATAAAACAAACTTAGGGAGGAGGCTTCTAATGTTAACATGCATGAAACCAAGGCTTTTACAGTTACAGAAGTCAACAAATGAGAGCGCCTGGGGAATGGGAGTGGAGCTAGGCACTGCAGGGCCTGGATTAACCTCCACATCACCAGAGGAGGAGTAGGATAAGGGTACGTCTAAAAGAACTGGTCTTCTAGTACTTTCAGAACAGAGAGTAAAAGGAGCAGATTTCTGGGCACGGTAGAATAGATTCATGGCATAATGTACAGACAAAGGTATGGTAGGATGTGAATACAGTGGCGGTAAACCTGTGCATAGAGTGACGATGAAAGAGATATTATCTCTAGAAATATAATTTAAACCAGGTGATGTCACCGCATGTGTGGGAGGTGGAACTAAAGTGTTAACTAAGGCGTATTGAGTAGGGCTAGAGGCTCTACAGTGAAATACGGTAATAATTACTAACCATAACAGCAATGGACAAGGCATATTTACGTTAGGGAGAGGCATGCGTAGCCGAGTGATCATAGCAGTCCAGTGAGTGGCTTCAGGCAGCTAGCGGGCCGGGGCAAGCAAGCTAGCAGAAGGGGATTAGAATTCCCTTTGTGATTGTATGTGAGGGACGGTCTGGTACTCTATTAATTTGGTTGAAATGGTGGGCTGAGTGTCCTATCTTATATTAAAGGCCCAATGCAATCAAAATTCAGTTTTTCCTATTTTGTATGATACTGTACAACAGCTGATGAAACTAACACTGTAAAACTGTTAAAACATTTCATCAGTGTTATTTCCTGATAGTTGCTGGTTGAAAATACAGTCTACACAGGACCTTCTAATCAGCAGTTTTGCATGGGTAGAAGTTTCGGCTTTCCATGGTGACATTACCATGCGGTAAATTGGTTAATAGTCCAATCAAAGAGATCCAAACCGCTCTGCAAATAACAGCTACTTTTCAGTTTCCCCCTCCCAACTCAGATCATCACTCCAAACTAAATTCTTGCTTGAGAGATGGCCTAGTTTTAAAAAATAAAATCTATTAAATTAAAGTACTTAATTGTTACACAGAAATGATTTGTTATTGATATAAAACTGCTGCATTGGGTCTTTAATAAATTACTCTGAAGTATTTTCTACTGAAACTGACTTTTCCCAACCCCTCTCACAGACAGCAATTTATTCTTCATACTGTAGTCAATGTCACTGTTTTCCAGATGTTAGGCTATATTTGTTTGCATATGAAGCGATTACAATTTCATGGCATTCAATGTCCTATTTTCATTTTAGGAGCTCCTTTACTCTTAAGGAATCCACATGCTTCCCAGACAAAACAGTTTGTGCATATTTTATGACAACATTTTTGTGACTTTCTTTGTAATTTTTTTGGTCTTCGGCAAGTGTTTTATTGGCTGTTGGTGCACACACTTTTTTTCTTGAGGCAAACAGAAGTCTACGCCCCTTCGTCTGTGATTGGTCAACAGTAGAGATTCTTCAATGAAGTGTCATTCAATGAGAGACTAATCGTTTTCAAAAATGTTTTCACTTGAGAAATACTGCAGCAAACACCTTAGTTATATGTAAAATTGTGTGACTAAGATATCTACAAAACGTAAATGAATAACCGATTTCTTATTTAGATGAATTCTGACGCTACGGCGTCTCAAGATGGACAAACAGTACTATTGCCGCTTTTTTCTTGTTTTTCAAGCAAGGTCTTTCAAGGGAGTATGCAAGCACATTCGTTTGGTTCGCCTAGCCGAGTTTGGGTAGGCCGAACCAAAGCATGCTGACGTCTTTACTCGCTCTCAGTTTACTACCAAAATACTGCCTCTAAAGCCTGTAGTACCTATCAATCCCTACAGGTGGCACCACAGTCACAGCTAATCCCAAATCCCCTCTGCTCTGGAAGGCTTCTCTCTAACCAACCACCTCTTATCAACAGGGGTCCAGCCTAAAGGGCACCACTCCTGCTGTTAGTAAACCATCTGACGATGACGACCTGGCCAAAGGTACAAATAATATCCAACAGATTCTAGAATACCACATCATATTACATTATGAATTGTGCATGTTGATGAATGAATTAATACATTTATTAGACACATTAAAATCATTGAGAATGACAGTGTAGAGCAGTGTATTTCCATTTTGTTCCACTGCCTCTGTCCTCCTCCCATCTGCAGCCATCGAGCTGTCCCTGCAGGAGCAGAAGCAGTATGTGGAGACGCGACCCCTCACCGTGACCGCCGACCCCCCCTTCAATACCAACGGGGGCGGGGGTAGCAGGGACTCCCGGAAGTTGCGGGCGCTCTACGACTTTGAGGCGGCCGAGGACAACGAGCTCACCTTCAAGACCGGAGAGCTCATCCTCGTCCTGGACGACAGGTAGCTAACGACATGTTGCTATGGAAACCTGGCTCTGAGCCCCCTGCTGTGATGACCCATATGATGGCCTACTGTATAGGCAAATATGGGAACAACAGTTCTTCAGTTACATGTCTGTTGTTCTGCAGTGCATGCATTCATTTAATTTATAATGGGAAGTGTTTACTTACAAGAATGTTTGAACTGATTTAACCATGTTGATGCCACAGTGACCCAAACTGGTGGAAAGGAGAGAACCACAGAGGAGTAGGTCTCTTCCCGTCCAACTTTGTCACGACCAACCTCAACGCTGAGCCTGAACTAGGTACGTTTCCCCTCTTTATCCTGTCCAGTACCATACTTCACTCTTGTACCACCATACGGAGAGTCCTTCTAGTGTTTGGTTTCATGTTTTAAATCCTGACTCTAAAGTGGCTCTGAATAAGAGCATTAGCTAAATGCCTAAAATGTAAATCCCTCTCCTAACAGTAACGTATGTGGAGAAGACACCAGCCCCGGAGGAGCCCAGCATAGAAGCCAACGTAGAGCCTGAGCCTGTCTTCATAGATGAGGTGGGTGCTTCTACGTACCTGACCTACTGCATGGCTGTCCATACATGTAGGCCTATATCATGTTATATCATCATGTATATTTTCTTAGATATAATCAGTCCACCATCAGTTTTGATCGTTTGGCCATTGAAAACCCTCTTCATCAGTCCGTCAGTTGTAACTTAGTTACATTTACATTTACATTTTAGTAATTTAGCAGATGCTCTTATCCAGAGCGACTTACAGTAGTGAATACATACATTTCATTTTCATTTCATGCATTTTTTTATTTTTTTTGTACTGGCCCCCCGTGGGAATCGAACCCACAACCCTGGCGTTGCACATACCATGCTGGCGTTGCAAACACCATGCTCTACCAACTGAGCCACAGGGAAGGCGTGTTAAACGTTTAGAATGGTTAATAAAGTCTGACATTATTTGTTATACAAAGTTTCAATGTAACATCGTATAACAAGAATCTTTCTCCCACCTCTCCCCCTCTCTCATCCCCACCTCTCTCCCTTTTTTCTCTCTTCCTCCCCCTTTCTTCTTCCCCCTCTGTTCCTTCCCTTCTCCCCCTCAATCATCCTCACCTCTCTTCCTCCCTCTCTCTCATCCCCACCCCTCTCCCTCATCCCCACCCCTCTCACTCCCTCTCATCCCCACCCCTCTCTCTCTTCCTCTCTCTCTCATCCCCACCCCTCTCTCTCTCTCTTCCTCCCTCTCCTCTCTGTCTCTGTCTCTCCCCTCTCTCTCTCTTCCTCCCTCTCCTCTCTCTGTCTCTCCCCTGTCTCTCTCTTCCTCCCTCTCCCCCTCTCTGTCTCTGCAGGAGAAGATGGATAGAGCATTGTATCTACTCCAGAACACAGACCCTGCTGATGCAGCACCTGACTGCCAAGAGCTGGTCCAACTGGAGGGTATAAAACAATGACTTAATGCTCTGATAAATCCTAGTAGCCATGCTCACTGACACTGCAGTTGGACTATTTTCTAACACACACACAGTGTAGTTGGCTTGGTCACTGCACCCACACTGTTTTTGTCTGTTTAGCCTCGCCTTATCAATGCTTTACCCACCCAGGTGCTTGTGAGCAGATGAATCCAATGATTGATGACAAGCTAGAAGACATTGACAGGTAAAATGAATTTAACTGTAGTATAATTACCGTAATTTCCGGACTATTAAGCGCACCTGAATATAAGCCGCACCCACTGAATTTTTTTTAAATTATTATTTTGAACATAAATAAGCCGCACAAGTCTATAAGCCGCAGGTGCCTACCGGTACATTGAAACAAATGAACTTTACACAGGCTTTAATGAAACACGGCTTGTAACAAAAATAAATAGGCTTTAACGAAACACGGCTTGTAACAAAAATAAATAGGCTTTAACGAAACACGGCTTGTAATAAAAAATTAGCAGTAAGCTTTAGTTGTCTTTTTGCACTGAGTCAATTCCTCACGCTGCTGTTTCCAACGTCTTATCATCGACTCATTAAGACCAAGCTCCCGTGCAGCAGCTCTATTTCCTTTTCCAACAGCCAGATCAATCGCCTTCAACTTGAAAGCTGCATCATATGCATTTCTCCGTGTCTTTGCCATGATGAGGGTGACAAAATGACTACCGTAATCAGAATGATGGGAAGTTTGAGAGCGCTCAATTTAATCTAAACAGTAAACAAAAAAGTTGTTTGACCTTAACCCGTTCGGCAATTTCATTGGTCTAATGAAAGCTTCATGCCGCCAAAAAACTGATCACGTCACAGAATGTTTTTTTGGAAGAAAAAAAATTGAAAGCGGGAAAAATCCATATATTAGCCGCGTCATTGTTTAAGCCGCGAGGTTCAAAGACTGGGGAAAAAAGTTGCGGCTTATAGTCCGGAATTTACGGTATTCATAATGGACTATATTTACAATTGTATGTTAGAGGCTATACTGTTGCATGTCAGAGTTGTATTTCTATCGGTTAGGCATATATGTTGTACAGAGTTATTCAAATTGTATGTAGTTATACATACTTGATATAGTTTATATTGACTGTATCTGGATGACCACTACGATCATCAGTCTTTGTCCTACAGGTGTGGTGATGACCTCTATCTCCACCCCTCCCACTCTCTCTCCCTCCCTCCCTGGCAGGCAACACTCTGAGCTGTCTGAGCTGAATGTGAAGGTGCTGGAGGCCTTGGAGCTCTATAACAAACTGATGAACGAGGCACCGTTCTACACAGCTTACTCCAAACTGCAGTCCCAGCAGCAACCGCAGCAGCAGCCCCAATACGCACCTGCCTCCCAAGTCCCCATTCAGGTCAGGAGAAACAAACTATCTAACCACTGTCACATACACTACATGACCAAAAGTATGTGGACATCTACTCGTCAAACATCTCATTACAAAATCGCGCAAGCGTCCCACCCCTGGTACACCCTATCAACAGCAGGTGAAATATCAAGAGCGCCAAATTTGAAAACAATTAAATGTCATAATTCAAATTTCTCAAACATACAACTATCTTACACCCTTTGAAAGATAAACATCTCCTTATCTAACCACGTTGTCCGATTTCAGAAAGGCTTTACGGCGAAAGCATAAAGTTAGATTATGTTAGGAGAGTACATTGACAATAGCTGTGTGTAATGTTTTGTCAATTCAAAGACAGGCGTCACCAAAACCATAAAACCAGCTAAAATGATGCACTAACCTTTAACAATCTTCATCAGATGACACTCCTAGGACATTATGTTAGACAATGCATGCATTTTCTGTTCTATTAAGTTCATATTTATATCCAAAAACAGCATTTTACAATGGCGTTGATGTTGAGAAAATATTTTCCCTCCAATACCGCCAGTCAAACAGCACAACAAATTAAATAATTACTATTCGAAACCATTGGTAAAATATTATATTGTCATTCAAAGAATTATAGATTAACATCTCGTGAACGCAACCGCATTGCCAGATTTAAAAATAACTTTACTGGGAAATCACACTTTGCAATAAACGAGGTCCTGTGCTCAGAAAAATAGGCTTGGCGATACAGACTAGGCGCCATGTTGGAGAGATCTAAAATCAAAAATACTATGTAAATATTCCCTTACCTTTGATTATCTTCATCAGAAGGCACTTCCAGGAATCCCAGGTCCATAACAAATGTAGTTTTGTTCGAAAAAGCTCATAATTTATGTCCAAAAAGCTCCGTGTTGTTAGCGCGTCCTGTAGGCTACTCAAAAACATGAACGTCGCCCGCCGGACTTGTCTTCACCAAAGAGGGGGGAAAAAATATTTACGTTCGTTCAAACATGTCAAACGTTGTATAGCATAAATCATTAGGGCCTTTTTCAATCAGAACTTCAATAATATTCAAGGCGGACGATTGCATTCTCTTTTAAAACGTATTGGAACGAGAGTACCCAAACGTGCCCTCGCGCGCCAGAGTAGTATAGGCCATCCACTTATGACCAACTTTCCAAGTCTCTTGTTAGGTCAGTTTTCACAGTAGAAGACTCAAACCACTTTGTAAAGACTGGTGACATCTAGTGGGTGGCGTAGGAAGTTCTCAATGATTAATAAGTCCCTGTGTGTTTCAATGGCATAGGCTTAAAAGTAATTCAACACATCAGATATCCACTTCCTGTAAGAATTTGTCTCAGGGTTTTGACTGCCATATGAGTTCTGTTATACAGACACCATTCAAACAGTTTTAGAAAATTAGTGTTTTCTATCCAAATCTGTTAATAATATGCATATCCTAGCTTCTGAGTTGGTGTAGGAGGCAGTTAAAAATGGGCACATATTTTTTTCAAAATTCTCAATACTGCCCCCTAGATCCAACAGGTTTTAATATGGAGTTGGTCCCTCCTTTGCTGCTATAACAGCCTCCACTCTTCTGGGAATGCTTTCCACTAGATGTTGGAACATTGCTCCATTCAGCCACAAGAGCATTGCCTGGCTTGCAGTTGACGTTCCAATTCATCCCAAAGGTGTTCAATGGAGTTAAGGTCAGGACTCTGTGCAGGCCAGTCAAGTTCTTCCACACCGATCTCGACAAACCATTTCTGTATGGACCTCGCTTTCTGCGCGGGGGTGTTGTCTTGCTGAAACAGGAAATGACCTTCCCCAAACTGTTGCCACAAAGTTGGAAGCACAGAATCGTCTAGAATGGCATTGTATGCTGTTACGTTAAGATTTCCCTTCACTGGAACTAAGGGCCCTAGCCCGAACCAGGAAAACTGTCCCAGACCATTTTTCCTCCTCCACCAAACTTTACAGTTGGCACTGCATTGGGGCAGGTAGCACTCCCCTGCCATCCACCAAACCCAGATTTGGTCGTCAGAATGCCAGATGGTGAAGTTTGATTCATCACTCCGGAGAACGCATTTCTACTGCTCCAAAGTCCAATGGCGGTGAGCTTTACACCACTCCAGCCGACGCTTGGCATTGCGCATGGTGATTTTAGACTTGTGTGCGGCTGCTCGGCCATGGAAATCCATTTCATGAAGCTCCCGACGAACAGTTCTTGTGCTGACGTTGCTTCCAGTGGCAGTTTGGAACTCAGTAGTAAGTGTTGCAACCGAGGACAGACCATTTTTACACACTACGCGCTTCAGCGTTCCCGTTCTGTGAGCTTGTGTGGCCTACCATGTTGTGGCTGAGCCGTTGTTGCTCCTAGACGTTTCCACTTCACAATAACAGCACTTACAGTTGACCGTGGCAGCTCGAGCGAGGAAATTTTTTTTACGAACTGACTTGTTAGAAAGGTGGCATCTTATGACGGTGCCATGTTGAAAGTCACTGAGCTCTTCAGTAAGGCCATTCTACTGACAATGTTTGTCTATGGAGTAGAGGTCGACCGATTAATCGGAATGGCCGATTTAATTAGGGTCGATTTTAAAAAGTTTTCATAACGATCGGTAATCGGCATTTTTGGACATCGATTATGGCCGATTACATGGCAGTCCACGAGGAGAGTGCGTGGCAGGCTGATCACCTGTTACGCGAGTGCAGCAAGGAGCCAAGGTAAGGTGCTAGCTAGCATTAAACTTATCTTATAAAAAAAACTATCAATATTAACAATCACTAGTTAACTACACATGGTTGGTGATATTACTAGTTTATCTAGCTTGTCCTGCGTTGCATATAATCGATGCGGTGCCTGTTAATTTATCAATGAATCACAGCCTACTTCGCCAAACGGGTGATTTAACAAGTGCATTCGCGAAAAAAGCACTGTCGTTGCACCAATGTGTACCTAACCATAAACATCAATGCCTTTCTTAAAATCAATACACAAGTATATATTTTTAAACCTGCATATTTAGTTAATATTGCGTGCTAACGTGAATTTCTTTTAACTAGGGAAATTGTGTCAATTCTCTTGCGTACTGTGCAACAGAGTCAGGGTATATGCAGCAGTTTGGGCCGCCTGGCTCGTTGCGAACTGTGAAGACTATTTCTTCCTAACAAAGACAGCCGACTTCGCCAAACGGGGGATTATTTAACAAAAGCGCATTTGCGAAAAAAGCACAATCGTTGCACGACTGTACCTAACCATAAACATCAATGCCTTTCTTAAAATCAATACACAGAAGTATATATTTTTAAACCTGCATATTTAGTTAAAATAAATGTATGTTAGCAGGCAATATTAACTAGGCAAATTGTGTCACTTCTCTTGCATTCATTGCACGCAGAGTCAGGGTATATGCAACAGTTTGGGCCGCCTGGCTCATTGCGAAAAAATTTGCCAGAATTTTACATAATTATGACACAACATTGAAGGTTGTGCAATGTAACGGCAATGTTTAGACTTGGGGATGCCACCCGTTAGATCAAATACAGAACGGTTCCGTATTTCACTGAAAGAATAAACGTTTTGTTTTCGAAATGATAGTTTCCGGATTTGACCGTATTAATGACCTAAGGCTCGTATTTCTGTGTTATTATATTATAATTGAGTCTATTATTTGATAGCGCAGTCTGACTGAGCGATGGTAGGCACCAGCAGGCTCGTAAGCATTCATTCAAACAGCACTTTCCTGCGTTTGCCAGCAGCTCTTTGCAATGCTTCAAGCATTGCGCTGTTTATGACTTCAAGCCTATCAACTCCCGAGATTAGGCTGGCAATACTAAAGTACCTATTAGAACATCCAATAGTCAAAGGTATATGAAATACAAATGGTATAGAGAGAAATAGTCCTATAATAAGCCTTCCCTGTAGCTCAGTTGGCCAGCACAGAATTCTTTTTTATTGAATGTATGAAATGAAATTCACTACTGTAAGTCGCTCTGGATAAGAACGTCTGCTAAATGACTAAAATGTAAAAATGTATAACTACAACCTAAAACTTCTTCCCTGGGAATATTGAAGACTCATGTTAAAAGGAACCACCAGCTTTCATATGTTCTCATGTTCTGAGCAAGGAACTTAAACGTTAGCTTTTTTACATGGCACATAATGCACTTTTACTTTCTTCTCCAACACTTTGTTTTTGCATTATTTTTACCAAATTGAACATGTTTCATTATTTATTTGAGACTAAATTGATTTTATTGATGTATTATATTAAGTTAAAATAAGTGTTCATTGTTCATTCAGTATTGTTGTAATTGTAATTATTACACATCCTGTGTTATTTATTTATTTATTTATTTATTTATATATAAATAAAAATTGCCAGATTAATCGGTATCGGATTTTTTTGGCCCTCCAATAATCGGTAACGGTAAAGGCGTTAAATTCCTAATCGGTCGACCTCTACTATGGAGATTGAAAGGCTGTGTGCTCGAGTCTATACACCTGTCAGCAACGGGTGTAGCTGAAATAGCCCAATCTGCTAATTTGAAGGGGACACACATATGTGTGTGGCCTCGGTGAAGGCAGAGAGACTTTCAAAGTGGCATCCTATTCATTGCCTAGTTAAGTAAAAAAATAAAATAAAAATCATATGGTGGGCTCTGGTCAAAAGTAGTGAACTATATAGGGAATAGGATTCCATTTCAGATGCAGACCATATGTGTGTTTTGTCTGCTGTGCTGTTTGTCCCTGATGATGGATGTCAGTCCCTCCTTGGAGAAGAATGGGAGACTCCAGTGGTCATGCTTGGACTGTTTTACCACCTCATTTTCTGCACTGCTCTGCAAAACCAGTTCAGAAACAATCTCTTCCTTGTTGTGTACCTGGCTGCACCTGTAGTAATGTTGGTTGTATAGTAATGTATAGTTTACTGGAGTAATGCAATGTATACTGTACTATGAAATGTGTTTTACCCAATTTCACATTGTACTATTCTCTTTTTGCTCCCCCCCTCCCTCTCTCAGGGTTACCCAGGTCAGCCTGGTGGTTCCTACATGCCTCCAGGGATGCCCCAGGGCCCCCCAGCCCAGCAGGCATACATGGGCTCGGACCAGCCCGGACCCCTCCACTCACTCCCCCCTAACGTCACATCTCCCAACGGTCAGCCAGCACAGCTTCCTTACAGGTAAGCCTCGTACTTTACAGGGTTACACGTCTCCTCGGTATACCAGTACTTTACAGGGTTACACGTCCCCTTTGTATACCAGCCCTGACTAGGTAACTAGCTAGCTAAATGGCAGCCATTTTGTGAGGCCATTCTTGTGTCTGCATGTTTGTATTTTGAGACATCCCACTTGTGGATTTGTGAGTATTACATTTTTGGGGGTGGCATTGCTCCTGTGTTAAGAGGGTTAAATGTCTGTCTTAACCTCTCTAGGGGGTGTGGGACGGTAGCGTCCCACCTGGCCAACATCCAATGAAATTGCAGAGCGCAAAATTTAAAAATACTCAATTCAAATATTTAACATTCTTGAAAATATATGTGTTATACATCAAAATAAAGCTTAACTTCTCTAGGGCCAGTGGGACGATTTCGTCCCACCTACGTAACAGCCAGTGGAATCCCGTGGCGCGTTATTCAAATACCTTAGAAATGCTATTACTTCAATTTCTCAAACATATGACTATTTTACAGCTATTTAAAGACAAGACTCTCGTTAATCTAACCACACTGTCCGATTTCAAAAAGGCTTTACAACGAAAGCAAAACATTAGATTATGTCAGCAGAGTACCCAGCCAGAAATAATCAGACACCCATTTTTCAAGCTAGCATGTAATGTCACAAAAACCTAGAAGACAGCTAAATGCAGCACTAACCTTTGATGATCTTCATCAGATGACACACCTAGGACATTATGTTATACAATACATGCATGTTTTGTTCAATCAAGTTCATATTTATATCAAAAACCAGCTTTTTACATTAGCATGTGACGTTCAGAACTAGCATACCCCCCGCAAACTTCCGGTGAATTTACTAAAAATGTACTAAATTACTCACGATAAACGTTCACAAAAAGCATAACAATTATTTTAAGAATTATAGATACAGAACTCCTCTATGAACTCGATATGTCCGATTTTAAAATAGCTTTTCGGTGAAAGCACATTTTGCAATATTCTAAGTAGATAGCCCGGCATCACAGGGCTAGCTATTTAGACACCCAGCAAGTTTAGCACTCACCAAAGTCAGATTTACTATAAGAAAAATGTTATTACCTTTGCTGTTCTTCGTCAGAATGCACTCCCAGGACTTCTACTTCAATAACAAATGTTGGTTTGGTCCCAAATAATCCATTGTTATATCCAAATAGCGGCGTTTTGTTCGTGCGTTCAAGACACTATCCGAAAGGGTAAATAAGGGTGACAAGCATGGCGCATTTCGTGACAAAAAAATTCTAAATATTCCATTACCGTACTTCGAAGCATGTCAACCGCTGTTTAAAATCAATTTTTATGCCATTTTTCTCGTAAAAAAGCGATAATATTCCGACCGGGAATCTGCATTTAGGTAAACAGACGAAAGAAAATAAAGCACGGGGTCGACTCGTGCACGCGCCTAAGCCCATTGTCCTCTGATCGGCCACTTGCCAAAGGCGATAATGTGTTTCAGCCTGGGGCTGCCTCGATATCATTCAGCTTTTTCCCGGGCTCTGAGAGCCTATGGGAGCCGTAGGAAGTGTCACGTTACAGCAAAGATCCTCAGTCTTCAATAAAAAGAGCCAAGATGAACAACAACTTGTCAGACAGGCCACTTCCTGTTCAGAATCTTCTCAGGTTTTTGCCTGCCATATGAGTTCTGTTATACTCACAGACACCATTCAAACAGTTTTAGAAACTTTAGGGTGTTTTCTATTCAAAGCCAATAATTATATGCATATTCTAGTTACTGGGCAGGAGTAGTAACCAGCTTAAATCGGGTACGTTTTTTATCCGGCCGTGTCAATACTGCCCCCTACCCCCAACAGGTTAACTTCTTGTTAATCCAGCCGCCGTGTCAGATTTCAAAAAGGCTTTACTGCGAAAGCAAACCATATGATTATCTGAGGACAGAGCCCCGCATACAAAAGCATGAAAATCATATTTCAACCAGGCAGGTGCGACACAAAAGTCAGAAATAGCGATATAAACAATGCCTTACCTTTGATCTTCGTATGGTTGCACTCACAAGACTCCCAGTTACACAATAAATGTTTGTTTTGTTCGATAAAGTCCCTCTTTATATCCAAAAACCTTTGTTGTGTTTGCGCGATTTGTTCAGTAATCCAATGCCTCAAAGGCAGTCACAGCAGGCAGGCGAAAAAAACAAATAGTATTCGTAAAGTTCGTAGCAACATGTCAAACGATGTCTATAATCAATCCTCAGGTTGTTTTTAGCCTAAATAATAGCAATAATATTTCAACCGGACAATAGCGTCGTCAATATAAAAAAAAAAACAAGGAAGGCGCACTCTCGGTCACGCGCAGGTAACAGGTCTGGGGACTTCCCACTATCCACTTACTCAAAGTGGTCTTACTCCCTCATTTGTCAGAATACAAGCCTGAAACAATTTCTTACGACTGTTGACATCTAGTGGAAGCCATAGGAAGTGCACGTTGATTCCTAAGTCAATGGATACTGTGATGGCATTCAATAGAAAACTACAAACATAAAAAAATCCCACTTCCTGGATGGATTTTTCTCAGGTTTTCACCTGCCATATCAGTTCTGTTATACTCACATTATTTTAACAGTTTTGGAAACTTTAGAGTGTTTTCTATCCAAATCTGCCAATCCTAGCTTCTGGGCCTAAGTAGCAAGCAGTTTACTTTGGGAACGCTTTTCATCCGGAGGTGAAAATAGTGCCCCCTACCCTAGTGAGGTTAATGCTTGTGTTAGGCAGTAGGTGGCTAATATTGTACCATTCTGTCTCTTCACTGCAGTGTACCATATGCACCTGCCGGATACCCTCCACAGATGGGTGTGGCCCCACAGATGGACATGTCAGCCTATCAGAACGCCAACCTGCCTCCAGCCTCCTATCAAATGGCTGCTCCATCGCAGCAGGCCCCACAGCAGCAACAGGCCTACTATCAGCAGCCTCTCCTATAAAGGCAGGCCGTGCAATACTATCAGGGCTGTCTGAGTGAGCAGCAGCATATCCCCACCAAAAGACACAGTACAATGACACAATCCTCCCCCTCTTTTGTCCTTTATGAAAAAATTATGGCAATGGTATGAGGTATGCTTGTGTCCCAAATGGCAACCTATTCCCTATGTAGTGCTCTACTTTTGACCAGGACCCATAGGGCTCTGGGCAACAGTAGCACACTATTTGGGAAATAGAGAGTCATTTGGAACACCGCCTAGATTGTCACAAAGGTCAGTGTCTGTCTGAGAGGTGTGGAGACCCACCGGAGGAGACCAAATGCCAACCTACCACCCACCCACCACGGCCTGTTTGGAAGGGATGAATGTTTTGAAACAGTGTGTGAAATAAGTACTTTTCCTTGTCTTGGTTTGCCTCTTTAAAACAGTTAAGGGGGCAGCTCATCAGCTGATAATTTCCAAACTGCTTCATTAATGTTGTGTGTATTTGTCCTTGTTCAGAGATATCTTTTGTTTGTTTGTTTTTTTAATCATCTTCTATTTTTAAATGTTTGTTTTTCTGTTCACTGTCTGGTTTGGTGTCTGTCTGTCTGGAGATCAGTCCAAATGAAGGAACCCATGACTGGCCAGGACCAGGGTTCGAGTCAATCCTTTTACATTCAGTCAATTCCAAATGGAATTGACCCCAACCCTGGCCAGGACTTTTCTATCCCCCTCTCTCTAACAGCGTCATCCACTTTAGTTGACCCTTCTTGGGGCCAAAGGTTATAGAGTGCTCTAGGTATAAGTCTTTTTGTGCTATAATCAGTAGCATGTTTTATTAGATACTATGGTACAGATAGAGATTAGCTTCCCATACACTGCCTGCCTTGCAACACTCTTTGGGTGTTTAATATGTTCTAGGAGGACACGTTTTATCATTTTCATTTGTGTGCAACTTCGAGGTGATTTTGTTGTGAAATTAACTGAAGTCATTGTTAAATACATTTAGAATTGTGACCATGCAGCCTTTCCAAATTACTGCAATTGTAGGTTTAGTGCACATTTTCATACACAAATCACTTTTTTTTAGTAATGCAAATGTAACCTAGCTTGGGTGCCTGTCTGTTTCTACTCTATTGCCAACTCCTTATGGAATTTGTCATGTTTGCCTTGACAATGACAACAATGCAGTTGGCAAGACAGCATAAACAGATCTGGGACCAGGCTAAATGGAATCTTCAGATGATATGGTTGTTGATTAACAACATTCATGTGCCAAGGCTCTTGGCAACTTGGTAGATGTCCTATATACCTTGAGTAAGTTGTAATCGCAAGATATAAGAGATTGATTGGGAAATGAGCCAAGTCCTAGCTATTTCTTTCTATGGTCCTTCTTCATTCACTCTTCTGTTGAAAAGGCTTTTGACCATAGACGTTATTAAAAGATGTTTGTAATTATTAAATTAATATCGGTGTGCTTTTTCATGTTTCTGGGCTGTAGGAGGTCACATTTTCATATAAATCTTTTTATGGAAATAATGGTTATCTTTGGAATGAATGGCTGTTTGCTCTGCATTTGGACCATTAATTTGAAATTGTAAATGACATCACTTGTATATTATCTTTCTCTGGATTATATCCATATGATCAGATATTATTTTATGGTTTATAAATGTACGGTATACTTTCCCCTTTAATACTTTTTGGTTTTACTTTATTTGTGTCAGAACAAATGGCTACCGTGACCAACAGTTAGAAGTGGCTCATTGGTCTTTATTGATAAACGTGTGAATTGTACAAAGTTTTATAGCTAGAGAACTGTTTGGCCTAAAATGTTCATCTGAAATGAATGAAACTGTTGGGTGTAACCGAGGACCAGATTTATTTTATTTTTCCCCCCTTTAGCTGGATAGTCTACTCTGACTAAAATAACTGTGTACACTTTATTTTTTCTTTATCTGCATCTGAAAAGGTGTTGTATATTAGATGTAAAATATCTTCTGGCATTGTCGGTATTGCACCTTAACTTTGTAAACATTTTATTTACCACTGGATGCCTTGTTTTCTTTAAAAATAAAATAAAAATGGAAACATCTTTGGGAAAGGAATTGACCCTGAAGCTGCTGTATATCTAGAACTCTATATATTTAAAAAATATTCCAGGGAATGTTCCCATTCAGTACTACCGATTATTATAACTGACTCCATGTTTTGTTACTTCAAGATTTCTCTCTTGTGTTATCATTGTAAATCCTTTTGTAACACCGTCAACTCTAATATTCTTTAAAATAAAATGTACCTGTGTTCAAAGCTTTCTACTGATGGATGAAGTTTTTTCATGTTGTAATGGACGTCTTGTAAGTGCGTTCTGTTTGAGGGGGTACTTTTGAGTCGTTTGAGAACAGTTCAATGACACGTTTCTGATGTAGAAAGAGAATAAAATGAATATCTATATGCAGCACAGATGCTGTATCTTAATTTGACCCAGTTTCTCATAGCAGGAAAATAATCAACTGGAAATGAGAATTATTATGTAAATTATCATTATTGGGCATTTTTTGTAGGGGTTGGGATATTTTTTCGTTGGGCAAATCAGGTCTGAAATTTAAAGTGGAAATGACAAACTTTGGACACCTTTTAAACTTTGAATACACTACAAGTTTGCATTTCCTGCTGTGCAGGGAAATACCTGCAACAACAGGATGATCAAATTAAGATACGGCATCTATAATATACAAGACAGATGGTGTGGTAATTTGTTCTCACGTGCAGAAAACATACTCATTCCCTTGTGTTACACAACTTAAGTCTCAATTCTTTTCAGTTTCTTGTTGACCATGTATGGCAGGGGTAATAAACTCTTACCCTATGAGGTCTGGAGCTGGAAGGTTTTCTGTTCTACTTGATACTTAATTGCACCAACCTGGTGTCCCAGGTCTAAATCAGTCTGTGATTAGAGGGGAACAATGAAAGAAAGCACTGGAACTGGCTTCGAGTGATGTATGGGGTCATATCTATTTGGAAGAGGGAGACCCATAACCACTATTCATCTTGTACCTGTGGAATTGGAGGACTGGAGCTAGTCCCTTATTGTCCGATATGTCATGTTCAATGGGTCATAAGGTTTGTTTCATCCTTTCGACTCCTCTGTGAAGAGGCTAGGTCCATTCTGTTATTGTAACAACTTTGGTGAGGGGTGTGAACAATGGTCTACTAAGCAGGAAGCATATTCACACTACATAAAAAAAAATCTCTCCCGAGAATCTCACTGTGGGCAGGAGACACGTTTTATTCAGTGAGCCTTTTCTTTATGATTTCTTCATGTGATATCTGGGGTGCTTTAGCTTAGTAAGGTTCTAGCACAGAGGTTGAAGGTTCAACAAGCCTGGTGTCCTCTCTAATTATCCCACTTCATGTGAGCTGTCTTCGGGTCTTGTACTGGCTTGTGTGCATTTCCAACATCCTCTAGGGGCAATAAAAATGTGTGCTGTTAGGGTTACTGGAAGACGAGTTGGGAAACATTGCCCTATGGCAGGGTCAATTTCTTGACTCTTTTTCCCACTGGAAAATGTCCTTGGAGAAGACTGATGTACACAGTGTACAAAATATTAGGAACACCAGACATAGACTGATCAGGTGAATCCAGACGAAAGTTATTATCCCTTATTGATGTCACTTGTTAAATCCACTTCAATCAGTATAGAAGAAGGGGAGGAGACAGGATATAAAATAAGGATTTTTAAGCCTTGATACAATTGAGACATGGATTGTGTATGTATGCCATTCAGAGGGTGAATGGGCAAGACAAAAGATTTAGGTGCCTTTGAACGAGGTATGGTAGTAGGTGCCAGATGCACCACTTTGAGTGCGTCCAGAACTGCAACGCTGCTGGGTTTTTCACACTCAACAATTTCCCGTGTGTATAAAGAATGGCCCACCAGTCAACTTGACATAGCTGTGGGAAGCATTGGAGTCAACATTGGCTAGCATCCCTGTGGAACGCTTTTGACACCTTGTAGAGTCCATGCTCTGACGAATTGAGTCTGTTCTGAGGGCAAAAGGGGGTGCAGCTCATTATTAGGAAGGTGTTCCTAATGTTTTGTGCACTCAGTGTGGTCCTCCATTGCTATGCCTAAATGGTTAGTATTATCTGGGATCCTTGGGATGTCCCTACCCTAGAGCCTAACCCTATCCCCCTCCTACCCTAAACCCTAACCCTTAACTATCATGTTTCAGGAGAAGACCCAGATACAGACAGATGGAAACAGGAGACAAAGGGCCGTGAGACATGGGTTTGATCCTAGACACATGAAAAATGGGATGGAGGGTACCAGGCAACAGAAGATGAACAACAGAGAGGCTAATGATCTTGGAGATGGGGAAAGGGCTGATAAACCGGGGAGAAAGTTTGCGGGACTCCACCCGGAGGGGCAGATCTCGGGTGGACAGCCATACTCTCTGCCCGAGACGATACCGGGGAGCCGGGATCCGGTGGCGGTCCGCTTGTCGTCGATACCTGGAGGTGGTCTTGAGAAGAGCCGACCGGGCTCTCTTCCAGGTACGACGACAGCAGCGGACAAACATCTGGGCCGAGGATATGCCGACCTCTTCCTCCGGGAAGAGTGGGGGCTGATAACCCAGGGAACACTCAAAGGGCTAGAGACCCGTGGCAGAGCAAGGATTGGTGTTGCGGGCATATTCAACCCACACTAGTTGCTGGCTCCAGGTGGTGGGGTTGGCAGAGACCAGGCAGCGAAGAGTCGTCTCCAGGTCTTGGTTGGCTCACTCGCTCCAACTCGCCATTGGACAGGGGGTGGAACCCGGAGGACAGGCTAGCCGACGACCCAATGAGTGTGCAGAACGTCTTCCAGAACCGGGACAACAACTGAGGACCCGGTTGGAGACCGGGTCCTACATCCCTCCTGTTATTTAACTGCCCGTGACAACAACAAAAAAATCCAGACAAACGCATGTCAAAAATGTTATAAATTGATTTGCATTTTAATGAGGGAAATAAGTATTTGACCCCCTCTCAATCAGAAAGATTTCTGGCTCCCAGGTGTCTTTTATACAGGTAACGAGCTGAGATTAGGAGCACACTCTTAAAGGGAGTGCTCCTAATCTCAGTTTGTTACCTGTATAAAAGACACCTGTCCACAGAAGCAATCAATCAATCAGATTCCAAACTCTCCACCATGGCCAAGACCAAAGAGCTCTCCAAGGATGTCAGGGACAAGATTGTAGACCTACACAAGGCTGGAATGGGCTACAAGACCATCGCCAAGCAGCTTGGTGAGAAGGTGACAACATTTGGTGCGATTATTCGCAAATGGAAGAAACACAAAAGAACTGTCAATCTCCCTCGGCCTGGGGCACCATGCAAGATCTCACCTCGTAGAGTTGCAATGATCATGAGAACGGTGAGGAATCAGCCCAGAACTACACGGGAGGATCTTGTCAATGATCTCAAGGCAGCTGGGACCATAGTCACCAAGAAAACAATTGGTAACGCACTACGCCGTGAAGGACTGAAATCCTGCAGCGCCCGCAAGGTCCCCCTGCTCAAGAATACATGTACATGCCCGTCTGAAGTTTGCCAATGAACATCTGAATGATTCAGAGGACAACTGGTGAAAGTGTTGTGGTCAGATGAGACCAAAATGGAGCTCTTTGGCATCAACTCAACTCGCCGTGTTTGGAGGAGGAGGAATGCTGCCTATGATCCCAAGAACACCATCTCCACCGTCAAACATGGAGGTGGAAACATTATGCTTTGGGGGTGTTTTTCTGCTAAGGGGACAGGACAACTTCACCGCATCATTTGACGGGGCCATGTACCGTCAAATCTTGGGTGAGAACCTCCTTCCCTCAGCCAGGGCATTGAAAATGGGTCGTGGATGGGTATTCCAGCATGACAATGACCCAGAACACACGGCCAAGGCAAGAAAGGAGTGGCTCAAGAAGAAGCACATTAAGGTCCTGGAGTGGCCTAGCCAGTCTCCAGACCTTAATCCCATAGAAAATCTGTGGAGGGAGCTGAAGGTTCGAGTTGCCAAACGTCAGCCTCGAAACCTTAATGACTTGGAGAAGATTTGCAAAAGGAGTGGGACAAAATCCCTCCTGAAATGTGTGCAAACCTGGTGGCCAACTACAAGAAACGTCTGACCTCTGTGATTGCCAACAAGGGTTTTGCCACCAAGTACTAAGTCATGTTTTGCAGAGGGGTCAAATACTTATTTCCCTCATTAAAATGCAAATCATTTTATAACATTTTTGATATGCGTTTTTCTGTATTTTTTTGTTGTTATTCTGTCTCTCACTGTTCAAATAAACCTACCATTAAAATTATAGACTGATCATTTCTTTGTAAGTGGGTAAACACACAAAATCAGCAGGGGATCAAATACTTTTTCTCCCCACTGTACACTGGGGATAATGGGGAAGAGGGGTGACACCTGGAGGGGGGTGGAGACAAGCACAAAGACAGGTGAAACAGATTAGGGTGTGACATTAAAATAACCCTTACCTTAACTGTTTTTTTCTTCTTACCTTAACCGGTTTAAATGTCAACTTCAATGGGGTGACATCAGATTTGGGATCTCCCTTTTCCATGCCTGAATGGAGAGGAAGAGGAAGCCCCTGGGAGAGTGAGTGCTTTGATCAACAAACAGTATACTTTAATAGAGGGCATCACAGCTTTCTCTCTTGATCCCATCACCACACCACAGCTCATTAGTCTGTTGAAATGTAAATATTCAATGTGTGTAATACTATATGTATGTTTTATGTCTGTTTTTATATGTTTACCCTGTAAGGCAGAGCACCAAATACACATTTATATTTAGTGTTAAGCTAATGGACAATAGTTTTATTGTCTTATCAATTCCCCAAATACATTTCAACAGGATTTCTTGTTTTCATATTTCATTCTTGGGTAAATTGTTACATTATTTTAATTCCAAATATATATGTACAGACCCGCAGAGGTTGTTCCAAGGTCAAAAGGAAATACATACATAATATACAAATCTGTAATAGAACAAAACTGTAATGTAAGAAGCTGATGTCACTAGAAACATCAATACATTCTCCAGATGAGAATGACAGATAGAGCCATTGACATAATGTAAATGGTCAGCACGATGGATGATGCGGGAGGCAGAGCTCAGCAGCCAAGAGCGTGCCAGTTGCGCGTGCACATCTGGAGCGGAACCTACAACAGCAGCACAGAGTAGCACTACTGCACGCGCGCAAACAGATACCGGTTGGTTCATTCACACTTACTGTTTTACCAAGATAGCACTGGATCGTATCGTTCCTCTCTCTGTTGACAGTTTGTAAGCAACAGTGCAAAGCTGGAGGAACCAACTCAACAACCGCAACAGCAGTTGCCATGGACCGGGACAGAGAGGCAGCCTCCCCCCTGGACCGACGAACTAGCCGACATGTCCCGGCACATCTACACCCGTCACGGTGCAGGCGATGGACTCCAGAAGGTAAAGCACAACATAGTAGATACTCTGCTCTATAGGTTTCTGACTCTGTTCTCTTACTGCTGTTAATAAAACGTGTTAAATTCACATTTTGCACATTTATGTGTAATTAAGATTATCCTGTGGGATGACTACCAACTCCACTGCACCAAAATGGGGAAAGCATTCTCTATGAGGCTACCTACCTTCAGAAAGTTAGTTACAGATTCATGTTGGCTATATATTTATTTATTAATAGGCTAGTTTCTTTATTTTCTCACATTTGTGAACAACGCTCAATAATCCATGGCACATCATAAACTTCGCACTGTATGTGATGTAGTCCTGTTGTGTGAAGTTTAGCAGATGGTATGTGAATTTGATTGATGTGGTTTGAAATAGGGTATTTAATAATTCATCCATGTAGCTGGAATCCATTTATGAAGGGCAGACTGACTGAACACATGACCTAGTTTTACAGCCTTATACCAAAATATTAGACCATCTTACATATTTAAGATCTTACAATAAATAGTAAACATGTAATATATAGGTTCTAAAAACGACACACTTGTTTTTAAGTTAGGCAGAAATCAAATGTGATTCAGGTGTATTTTCTCTGCAATTAAGTTACACCCTTAGTTCTTATGAAAGGTCACAAGCTGAGCTAAAGCTTAGGCATTAGTTTGGGGAGCCAATGCAAGTCTTCAGGTCTCAGCCAGAAGTGGACAGCAGGCTACACCTTTACAGACAGGATGGAAATGCATACAATAGGGACAGGCTATACCCAGGCACCTGATCACCTGTGGGGCCCCAGTGTTCCTTATGGTGCCCTTGTTGTCATGCTGCAAAGTGAGTGACAGTGAGAATGATGTGTGTGTTTCTGGCTGTACCTACTCAGGTGAATAGAGGGACCTACTCCAGACGCAGTCGGCTAAAGAGGTCTGACGGGAGCACCAACTCCACCAGCTTCATCCTCAGACAGGTGAGAGAGACAGATGGGTAACTACATTACTACTCAATTACAATAGATCCCTATGTAACAACGTGCTATCACAATGTTGTTGCGAGAGTAATTACAGCATTACTACACAGTCAGGAGCAAAAATTGTATCGGGGCACAAATCCCACTACACTCTCTATGTTTGTCCAAAACAGGCTATGCACTATACTATAAACCATATTTGCTGATAGTTTTTCAGCAGTGACTGCTCTTGTAATCCACAACCAGTTGTTATCCAATTAACAGTTGCATACTGTCTGTACTACACCCTGTACAAAATGTATTGTCCGAATGAAACATTCTGAATGCTTAAATTATTCTGGAATAAGAGAACGGTCAACAAGACCAATATTTCTTCAACATGGGGTTGTCACCTCTGTTGCAGGGGAGCCAGTGGCCTTGATTTGAGTGTTATTGGGAATTCACTTCCTCTCATTATCTCTGTATTCACTCTCTGTATTCACTACCATTCATGTATTATTTTTTATGAATGAGTGAGACATATTGTTCTGGACATAGTCATAGTTGTCTCACCACCTGTGTTCAACTGTATAACAAATGTAAAATAGTCCTTCAGTGTAAAACTATTATTCCGTAATACAGAGGAGACCATTTGCTGCTGGACTGTGACATCCAAACTAATGGGTTGCCTAGGGAACTGGCTTCCATCAAGGCTATTCAACAACACAAGGACACCTGAATGTTATTGCCTACCTTTGTTCTGCTTCTCCATCTCTCTGTCAGGGGGCTGGTCTATCACAGGCTAGCTAGCGTGTGTCTGTGTGTCTGTAAAGCTTAACAAATCAGGTTCAAAGTTTGGATGAGATAATTGACATGAACAAAATACATGACAGATTTTCAGAGATAGTATGTCCAGAGATTTGCTGACACTTATGGCTGACTATGAAGGATGTTATGAAGTCTTGCGCAGTTGTTTATAAGGCTTAATGAATGCATACATAAGGGGGTCAAGTGTTACATATTACGTTATACACTGAGTGTACAAAACATTAAGGACACCGTCCTAAAATTGATTTGCATCTGCCCTTTTGCCCTCAGTACAGCCTCTACAAGGTGTCTAAAGCGTTCCACAGGGATGCTGGCCCATGTTGACTCCAATGTTTCCCACAGTTGTGTCAAGTTGGCTGGATGCCCTTTGGGTGGTGGACCATTCTTGATACATGCGGGAAACTGGTGAGCTTGAAAAAGCCAGCAGCGTTGCAGTTCTTGACACAAACCGGTGTGCCTGGAACCTACTACCATGCCCTGTTCAAAGGCCTATTTATACCTCTGAATGGCTCACATACACAATCCATGTCTCATTTGTCTCAAGGCTTAAAAATCCTTCTTTAATCTGCCTCCTCCCCTTTTTGTGGATGTCACAAGTGGGGGATCATAGCTTTCACCTGGTCAGTCTATGTCATGGAAAGAGCAGCTGTTTTTAATGTTTTGTACACTCAGTGTATGTTACAAAGAGGTTGGATCATTCAATGTGTTTGCTATACAAATGTATTTAATCTACTTTATATATAGGTCACTGTAGTCATGTGCTGTTTGAATGGTTACTTTGAATACTGTGGTATTTCAGGTCGCAGATGCGGTCTGGATAGGCAGAGAGTCTTAGTCTTCCTCATTCTATGTTCACCATATCCTACTTAAATGATACACTATTAATCATTTACGTCTTTGAATTGGAAGTAGAGCACAGTTTATTTATCTCTGAAATGGTAAATGCTTATCCAGTTCTGTCTTGCAGACAGGCATCTCATGCTGTTTGCCAATTACAGAAGAATCTGTATGGGGAACTGGTATAATACGTGTGTGCCCCGTTGAGGCATAAGGTTGGAGGGAAAAGACAGCTTCTCACAGGTCATCTAGGTAGACAAGGCATGCATTATTCATTAAAAATACACATGCACACACACACACACACACTCACACAGAGAGATATCCTGCACTGCTGCCTGGCTGACCTTCCTCAGTTTGCCCTCATAACACTATATAGATGGATGTTAGAGGCAACATCTGCCAGAAGTGCCTAGTGACTCTTTCCAGCGGGGGATTTACTGAGGATCTACTTAATGGTACAATCTGGGATCTGGGAATCTGTTCAATGGTCATTTCAATGCTACTGTTTTGCTGAAAAACAAATCCCAGATTGAATCTTTAATGGCCCACCTCAGAGAAAGTTGCTGCACTTATGAGTAATTCCTGTCCTAGAGCGGAAATTATTATTCGGTTCCACCTCGAAGACTGACGCAGGCTGCTAATACGTATTCAGGCATTGGGGGTGGGAACGTTGTGTTGATCTCTACGTGTAGCAGAGAAATAACATCAAATAGGGCACTGACTGACAGCTGTCACTGTAACTAGCTATCATGCTAACCTTAGCTAGCTAATAAAAGTTATGTGAGCACCGTTTCAGAAAAACACTACCAAGAGACGAGTCTCCGCTAAACTGTGCCTATATTAGCGGTTGACATGTTGAGGGTTGACGTTTGTCTGACTCTTGCGGTTTGTTAATTCCAGTGAAACTGTGTCCGGATTGCAGAAGTCATTGATATTTTGGATATACGCACGGACATTATCATATAGCTATAATCTGTGTTCTCTATTATCATCAGGGTTGGGGAGTAACGGATGACATGTAATCTGTTACATGTAAGGGATTACAAAAAAACGGCAACTAATGCGTTACGTTACCAGCAAAAACATTGTAATCAGATTACAGATACTTTTGAAAAACTAGATGATTACTTCGAGGATTACTTTTAAATTCAGAAAGGATGTTTGCGGATGTAATCGGTGTTGTAACTCTGCGTTGTGTGTGGTTGATTGAGACTATAGACGTGGCCTTTGGAGATCAGGTTGTTTTAATGAATCAGAATTCACTCTCTGCATCTGCATCCAAAAGAAAATACAAAATATTTGTAGAGCACATATGTTATGCGAATCATCACCTCTTTCTCTCATAGTGCATCAAAATTATTTTTTCATAAAAAAATGAGTACAGCCTCTCCTTATTATGTATCAACACATAACATGTATTTTACATAGATAAAACCACATATCTGCATCCAAAAGAATACAACACAGTTATAGAGCAAATATGTTCTGCGAATGGTCGCCTCTTTCTATAATAGACGCACAATACAAGGGACTGGGATCATTAGAGGAGCTAGCCATCGTTCACACATACAATAGCTAGCTAGTAACCACATGTTGAATTCAGAATGTTAATATTATCCTAAAAAGTACAATTACATCTTAACAATACCATACACTTATGAGTAACCTCTAAATATGCAACATTATTCATGAACAAAACACTATGTGTATGACTTTGTGCTTAAAGGAATCAAACTTTTCTGAAGACGACAGAAAAAGCTTGCCTACCTCTCATAGAGCATCAAAATGATTTGAGCACGAGCACTCAGGTCAAAACGTAAGTAAAGTCGTGGCCAAAAGTTTTGAGAATGACACAAATATTAATTTCCACAAAGTTTGCTGCTTCAGTGTCTTTAGATATTTTTGTCAGATGTTACTATGGAATACTGAAGTATAATTACAAGCATTTCATAAGTGTCAAAGGCTTTTATTGACAATTACATGAAGTTGATGAAAAGAGTCAATATTTGCAGTGTTGACCCTTCTTTTTCAAGACCTCTGCAATCCGCCCTGGCATGCTGTCAATTAACTTCTGGGCCACATCCTGACTGATGGCAGCCCATTCTTACATAATCAATGCTTGGAGTTTGTCAGAATTTGTGGGTTTTTGTTTGTCCACCCGCCTCTTGAGGATTGACCACAAGTTCTCAATGGGATTAAGGTCTGGGGAGTTTCCTGGCCATGGACCCAAAATATCGATGTTTTGTTCCCCGAGCCACTTAGTTATCACTTTTGCCTTATGGCAACGTGCTCCATCATGCTGGAAAAGGCATTGTTCGTCACCAAACTGTTCCTGGATGGTTGGGAGAAGTTGCTCTCGGAGGATGTGTTGGTACCATTCTTTATTCATGGCTGTGTTCTTAGGCAAAATTGTGAGTGAGCCCACTCCCTTGGCTGAGAAGCAACCCCACACATGAATGGTCTCAGGATGCTTTACTGTTGGTATGACACAGGACTGATGGTAGCGCTCACCTTGTCTTCTCCGGACAAGCTTTTTTCCAGATGCCCCAAACAATCGGAAAAGGGATTCATCAGAGAAAATTACTTTACCCCAGTCCTCAGCAGTCCAATCCCTGTACCTTTTGCAGAATATCAGTCTGTCCCTGATTTTTTTCCTGGAGAGAAGTGGCTTCTTTGCTGCCCTTCTTGACACCAGGCCATCCTCCAAAAGTCTTCGCCTCACTGTGCATGCAGATGCATTCACATCTGCCTGCTGCCATTCCTGAGCAAGCTCTGTACTGGTGGTGCCCCGATCCTGCAGCTGAATCAACTTTAGGACACGGTTCTGGCGCTTGCTGGACTTTCTTGTGCGCCCTGAAGGCTTCTTCACAACAATTGAACCGCTCTCCTTGAAGCTCTTGATGATCCGATAAATGGTTGATTTAGGTGCAATCTTACTGGCAGCAATATCCTTGCCTGTGAAGCCGTTTTTGTGCAAAGCAATGATGATGGCACGTGTTTCCTTGCAGGTAACCATGGTTGACAGAGGAAGAACAATGATTCCAAGCACCACCCTTCTTTTGACGATTCCAGTCTGTCATTCAAACTCAATCAGCATGACAGAGTGATCTCCAGCCTTGTCCTCGTCAACACTCACACCTGTGTTAATGAGAGAATCACTGACATGATGTCAGCTGGTCCTTTTGTGGCAGGGCTGAAATGCAGTGGATTTTTTTGGGGGGGGATTCAGTTCATTGGCATGGCAAAGAGGGACTTTGCAATTAATTGCAATTCATCTGATCACTCTTCATAACATTCTGGAGTATATGCAAATTGCCATCATACAAACTGAGGCAGCAGACTTTGTGAAAGTTAATATTTGTGTCATTCTCAAAACTTTTGGCCACGACTGTACACACTCCCATATTCCCAGGATGCAGGCATGCATAATAACAAATCAACATGCTATAGTATTTATATGAACCTGGTCAAATCCACAAAGTACTTTAACAACTGTTACACGGAAACAAATATTTCACTCTTGTCTGTTTTATCAATGACATTAAAATCAGCATTGAAAAAAGGCGCTAATGTACATTTGTTCCACCTGAGCAAGTCTGACCACAAGTCATAAACCACTATGATGACACACCAAATGTGTTTGATGGATCACGGGAAAAGAGCAGGAATAGGTTTTTGTAGGCTACAGTCCAAGCTATGTCTTCCAATGGTGCGACTGCTGTCGGCATCCAAAGATTATTAACGTTGACCCCTATTTTAATTTGCTCCATGGCTCAGGCAGCCAAGTACCAAAGACAGAAGAGGAAGCGAGACACCCCACTCGCTATTTTTTTTCTGGTTCAATGAAAGTCAGTGAACTAAGTAGACCAGACCCAGCTGCTATTGTGTTGGTGTCTATGGGAGACCCACCCGTTTTGTAGACCGGAACTGACAATTCTTTCCAATGGTAAACGGCCTAAGTGAACAATCTTCATTGAACCATATTATTTCCTGTAGCTAAAGACAATCTATTATGTTGCTCAACTCAGTCGTGACTCACACATTTTTCAGGTGTTTCTGATTAATAAACTGTGCCATGCTGGTGGGTGGTACCATTCAAATAAAACCCAGCCCTAAAAAGAAACATGGGCAAAAAATGATTTGAACGTCATTTCATAGGAATAGACACTTCATTGGCATGAATATGCACAAAGAGGGCAGTACGGTTTTGTCACTTCAAGCCCAAATATATCATACTTTGACTATAACGATGACTTATTGACTTACATCATTGTGCAGAATCATGGGTAAGCTGTGCCAGTCTTCTTTCAGCTTGAAAAGTGGATTTCTACTGGTGTGGGCGTTTAAGGTGTTAGGGTTAGTCAGGGATGAGCATGACAGTGTCTAGAGATGCAGATCTTGGGTGATCTTAAAAATGTACCCAACTCCACAGCCTGTTCAGACCAGGGGTTGCTCTGAACTGTGTGTTTGGACAGTAATCTCCTCACAGAAGAGAATGGTGTCTGGAGGGTGTTAGGGACAGAAAGAGAGGGTTGAGAGTAATGAGGGAAGGATGGAGTGTTTCTGAGAGGTTTCTGAGAGAGGCTGAATGAGGAGAAAGAATCGCGCTAGAGAAGACAGAGTCAAGAGAGAGGAGAGATAATGGACACATTCGTGAAAAGGTGAAATGATTCAGACTGTCAAGCGATGCAGCAGCATTTAGTGTGTTCATCTCTCACCCCCAGATGTTGTGTTGAACAGTGGCACATGAGTTTCCTGTATCCAGATGTTCAATGTTGGCTTTATGATGGGATAGTCATAGAATTACAATGAGTAATTCAAGTTCTATGGGAAAATGACGTGTTCCAATCTGACCTATGACCCTGATCGCGTCTCTTATTCTGGGCTCTGTCCCAGGAACATGTTTTTAGCTCACGACAACCCAGTCTTTACTGAAATAAAGAAAAGGGGACGTTAACAGACTGAAATTACATTGCGTCTTTGCGGGGTGTACCAACAATACTGTAAATTATGAGATAATTCCATCCCATGTGATTCCATGGTAGCAGGCTGACTTTAGTTGATCTGAGGTGGTATTATTGAGTCATAGACTGAATGAACAGTAGTTCCACACTCCGCATCACTAGCTAACTCTGTCTGACAGCCAACCAGTTCTATTATTGTACACTACAGTATTAAAGACATTCCTGTTCAGTATTTGGTTCTGTTAAGTAGTGAGTCATGCATGCTTTTCAACCGTTCGCTGCCCGCACCTGCCTGCCCGACTAACATCACCACCATGGACGGTTCCGACCTAGAATATGTGGACAACTATAAATACCTAGGTGTCTGGTTAGACTGTAAACTCTCCTTCCAGTCTCATATTAAACATCTCCAATCCAAAATCAAATCTAGAATCGGCTTTCTATTTCGCAACAAAGCCTCCTTCACTCACGCCGCCAAACTTACCCTAGTAAAACTGACTATCCTACCGATCCTCGACTTCGGCGATGTCATCTACAAAATAGCTTCCATTACTCTACTCAGCAAACTGGATGCAGTCTATCACAGTGCCATCCGTTTTGTTACCAAATCACCTTATACCACCCACCACTGCGACCTGTATGCTCTAGTCGGCTGGCCCTCGCTTCATACTCGTCGCCAGATTCACTGGCTCCAGGTCATCTATAAGTCTATGCTAGGTAAAGCTCCGCCTTATCTCAGTTCATTAGTCACAATACCAACACCCACCCGTAGCACACGTTCCAGCAGGTATATCTCACTGATCATCCCCAAAGCCAACACCTCATTTGGCCGCCTTTCCTTCCAGTTCTCTGCTGCCAGTGACTGGAACAAATTGCAAAAATCGCTGAAGTTGGAGACTTTTATTTCCCTCACCAACTTTAAACATCAGCTACCTGAGCAGCTAACCGATCGCTGCAGCTGTACATAGTCCATCTGTAAATTGCCCACCCAATCTACCTACCTCATCCCCATATTGTTTTTATTTTATTTCCTTTTCTGCTCTTTTCCACACCGGTATTTCTACTTGCGCATCAACATATGCTAATTTATCACTCCAGTGTTAATCTGCTAAATTGTAATTATTCGCTCCTATGGCCTATTTATTGCCTACCTCCTCATGCCTTTTGCACACACTGTATATTTACTTTCTTTTTTTCTACTGTGTCATTGACTTGTTTATTGTGTTGACTTGTTTATTGGCTTGTTTATTGTTTATTCCATGTGTAACTCTGTGTTGTTGTCTGTGTCACACTGCTTTGCTTTATCTTGGCCAGGTCACAGTTGTAAATGAGAACTTGTTCTCAACTAGCCTACCTGGTTAAATAAAGGTGAAATAAAATAAAAAATAAAATAAAACACTTTCCAAAGATGGGATCAATAAAGTACTACTCTACTGTTCTCTACTCTCTGCAGCTCCTTTGCCTAATTCAGTAGTGACTATACTCCGGTCATCTCTGACACTTTCAAGTCTTCTGCACTGAGATGAGATCATTTATCTCATCCTAGGTACTGGACAGAAACTTCCAGCCATGATTTTTCTGGGGCTCAAAGGTTACATCCATGACTGTCTAAGTTGGGATGGGAGGGTTCATATTTAGATCTTCTAATTGAATGGGCCTCAACATTTATTCACCACCGAAATAAATCACATTTTGGGGTGGAGCGAAGCAGCGAAGCTCGTCTGAATTCACTGAATGTTGCCCGAGATGTAATTTCCTTTCTAAATCACAATAATGTGTTGATTATCCCTTTTATGCCATTGCTATAAGTTAACAGAAGTGGGGGGGTGGATCTCAGGGGTTTACCACAGAGGTGGGGGGGTGGATCTCAGGGGTTTACCACAGAGGTGGGGGGGTGGATCTCAGGAGTTTACCACAGAGGTGGGGGGTGGATCTCAGGGGTTTACCACAGAGGTGGGGGGTGGATCTCAGGAGTTTACCACAGAGGTGGGGGGTGGATCTCAGGGGTTTACCACAGAGGTGGGGGGTGGATCTCAGGGGTTTACCACAGAGGTGGGGGGTGGATCTCAGGGGTTTACCACAGAGGTGGGGGGTGGATCTCAGAGGTTTACCACAGAGGTGGGGGGTGGATCTCAGGGGTTTACCACAGAGGTGGGGGATGGATCTCAGGGGTTTACCACAGAGGTGGGGGGTGGATCTCAGGGGTTTACCACAGAGGTGGGGGGGTGGATCTCAGGGGTTTACCACAGAGGTGGGGGGGTGGATCTCAGGAGTTTACCACAGAGGTGGGGGGTGGATCTCAGGGGTTTACCACAGAGGTGGGGGGTGGATCTCAGGAGTTTACCACAGAGGTGGGGGGTGGATCTCAGGGGTTTACCACAGAGGTGGGGGGTGGATCTCAGGGGTTTACCACAGAGGTGGGGGGTGGATCTCAGGGGTTTACCACAGAGGTGGGGGGTGGATCTCAGAGGTTTACCACAGAGGTGGGGGGTGGATCTCAGGGGTTTACCACAGAGGTGGGGGATGGATCTCAGGGGTTTACCACAGAGGTGGGGGGTGGATCTCAGGGGTTTACCACAGAGGTGGGGGGGTGGATCTCAGGGGTTTACCACAGAGGTGGGGGGTGGATCTCAGGGGTTTACCACAGAGGTGGGGGGATGTGGAATGGATAGACACTCCCAGTATCCTAAAAGGGTGGGGTAGGAGAGACTCAAACCTGTCCGAGTGTAATTTTTTATATTTTCAAACTAGTGCAGGGGTTTTTCAATTATGGGTCAGGACCCAAAGTGGGGCCCTGGGCATGTGATCACACATAATTTCTTCTTCATTTGGGTTGTTGGAGGATGATTTGTCTCACAGGAGGACTGTCAATTTCTCATTTGGTTCTCGAGCTAAAAATGTTGAAGAACCACTACACATCTGATTAAAATAACCTACTCATCATCAAGCTTTGATCATTTGAATCAGCTGTGTAGTGCTGGGGAAAAACTAAACATGCACCCAGGGGGGGCCCCAGGACCGACTTTGGGAGACCCTGGACTAGAGGATGGCCAGTTTGTAGCAGTTGCACCTGCTGTAAGTCTCTTCATCACTAGAGGGCGATATTGCTCCAGTCTTCCACCATGCCTTTAGAAAGGAACCCACACAATGTGATGTGTTTCACTGCAATTTAACTTGATTAAAGCAAAGGGAAACACTTGTTTGAAAATCTATACGTTTCTAGAAATGGAATCAGAAATGACCAAAAATATACCATGAATATATTGCGTCATTATAAAATAAAATTTGATTTATGTCTAATTGTGTATCACATGAGATTAGTCTATACACATTCATTTGTCTTTTATGTTATATTTTTTTCTTGACCCTTTGATCCCTTCCAATTCTAATGACCTAGTGAATCTGTAGACTGCATGTTGGGTGTTTTATGGTCCCAGTGGGTCCATGAAGATGGAATAACACAGAACCTGGGTATTGGAACACTGTAAGGATCAACACTGTGATGATTAACACTGTGTGGATCAACAGTGTGAGGATCAACACTGTGAGGATCAACACTGTGAGGATCAACACTGTGAGGATCAACACTGTGATGATCAACACTGTGAGGATCAACACTGTGAGGATCAACACTGTGAGGATCAACACTGTGAGGATCAACACTGTGATGATTAACACTGTGAGGATCAACACTGTGAGGATCAACACTGTGAGGATCAACACTGAGGATCAGCATGGGTCAAGATCCAATTTGATATGTAATGATTCATGTATGGCATAATGCTGTGTGTGTGAATGATGTGACAGTGTGTGTGTGTGGCGGGAGGGGTTGTTAAACCTGGGTGATTAGGTCAGGAGATCATCACACACACACATACAAACATACACACACTCTCGCCTCTTCAGCAAGCCACCTTATGACAGAGGAAAATAAAAAGAGAGAGGGGAGGGGATAGAGGTAAAGAGAGAGGGGAGGGGATAGAGGTAAAGAGAGAGGGGAGGGGATAGAGGTAAAGAGAGAGGGGATGGGATAGAGGTAAAGAGAGAGGGGAGGGGATAGAGGTAAAGAGAGAGGGGAGGGGATAGAGGTAAAGAGAGAGGGGAGGGGATAGAGGTAAAGAGAGAGGGGAGGGGATAGAGGTAAAGAGAGAGGTGAGGGGATAGAGGTAAAGAGAGAGGGGAGGGGGATAGAGGTAAAGAGAGAGGGGATAGAGGTAAAGAGAGAGGGGAGGGGATAGAGGTAAAGAGAGAGGTGAGGGGAAAGAGGTAAAGAGAGAGGGGAGGGGGATAGAGGTAAAGAGGGGAGGGGATAGAGGTAAAGAGAGAGGGGAGGGGATAGAGGTAAAGAGAGAGGGGAGGGGATAGAGGTAAAGAGAGAGGGGAGGGGATAGAGGTAAAGAGAGAGGGGAGGGGATAGAGGTAAAGAGAGAGGGGAGGGGATAGAGGTAACACTAGAGGTAAAGAGAGAGGGGAGGGGATAGAGGTAAAGAGAGAGGGGAGGGGATAGAGGTAAAGAGAGAGGTGAGGGGATAGAGGTAAAGAGAGAGGGGAGGGGGATAGAGGTAAAGAGAGAGGGGATAGAGGTAAAGAGAGAGGGGAGGGGATAGAGGTAAAGAGAGAGGTGAGGGGAAAGAGGTAAAGAGAGAGGGGAGGGGGATAGAGGTAAAGAGGGGAGGGGATAGAGGTAAAGAGAGAGGGGAGGGGATAGAGGTAAAGAGAGAGGGGAGGGGATAGAGGTAAAGAGAGAGGGGAGGGGATAGAGGTAAAGAGAGAGGGGAGGGGATAGAGGTAAAGAGAGAGGGGAGGGGATAGAGGTAAAGAGAGAGGGGAGGGGATAGAGGCAAAGAGAGAGGGGAGGGGGATAGAGGTAAAGAGGGGAGGGGGATAGAGGTAAAGAGAGAGGGGAGGGGATAGAGGTAAAGAGGGGAGGGGGATAGAGGTAAAGAGAGAGGGGAGGGGATAGAGGCAAAGAGAGAGGGGAGGGGGATAGAGGTAAAGAGGGGAGGGGGATAGAGGTAAAGAGAGAGGGAAGGGGATAGAGGTAAAGAGAGAGGGGAGGGGGATAGAGGTAAAGAGAGAGGGGGATAGAGGTAAAGAGAGAGGGGAGGGGATAGAGGTAAAGAGAGAGGGGAGGGGGCTAGAGGTAAAGAGGGGAGGGGGATAGAGGTAAAGAGAGAGGGGAGGGGATAGAGGTAAAGAGAGAGGGGAGGGGGATAGAGGTAAAGAGAGAGGGGAGGGGATAGAGGTAAAGAGGGGAGGGGATAGAGGTAAAGAGAGAGGGGAGGGGATAGAGGTAAAGAGAGAGGGGAGGGGGATAGGTGTAAAGAGAGAGGGGATAGAGGTAAAGAGAGAGGGGAGGGGATAGAGGTAAAGAGAGAGGGGAGGGGGATAGAGGTAAAGAGAGAGGGGAGGGGGATAGAGGTAAAGAGAGAGGGGATAGAGGTAAAGAGAGAGGGGAGGGGATAGAGGTAAAGAGAGAGGGGAGGGGGATAGAGGTAAAGAGGGGAGGGGGATAGAGGTAAAGAGAGAGGGGAGGGGATAGAGGTAAAGAGAGAGGGGAGGGGATAGAGGTAAAGAGAGAGGGGAGGGGATAGAGGTAAAGAGAGAGGGGAGGGGATAGAGGTAAAGAGAGAGGGGAGGGGATAGAGGTAAAGAGAGAGGGGAGGGGATAGAGTTAAAGAGAGAGGGGAGGGGATAGAGGTAAAGAGAGAGGGGAGGGGGATAGAGGTAAAGAGGGGAGGGGGATAGAGGTAAAGAGAGAGGGGAGGGGATAGAGGTAAAGAGGGGAGGGGATAGAGGTAAAGAGAGAGGGGAGGGGATAGAGGTAAAGAGAGAGGGGAGGGGATAGAGGTAAAGAGAGAGGGGAGGGGATAGAGGTAAAGAGAGAGGGGAGGGGATAGAGGTAAAGAGAGAGGGGAGGGGATAGAGGTAAAGAGAGAGGGGAGGGGATAGAGGTAAAGAGAGAGGGGAGGGGATAGAGGCAAAGAGAGAGGGGAGGGGGATAGAGGTAAAGAGGGGAGGGGGATAGAGGTAAAGAGAGAGGGGAGGGGATAGAGGCAAAGAGAGAGGGGAGGGGGATAGAGGTAAAGAGAGAGGGAAGGGGATAGAGGTAAAGAGAGAGGGGAGGGGATAGAGGTAAAGAGAGAGGGGAGGGGATAGAGGTAAAGAGAGAGGGGAGGGGATAGAGGTAAAGAGAGAGGGGAGGGGCTAAAGGTAAAGAGGGAAAGTGAGAGAGATGGAGAGAATACAACACAGGGTATTAGACACTGGTAAAGAAATACAAGAAACCACTGTCAGTGGAGGGGAAAGTCTGCTGCTCTCAAGCGACAGACCCTCCTCTTCTCCTCTCCTCTTCCTTTCCTATCCCCTCATCTCCTTTCCTTCCCTATCCCCTCATCTCCTCTCCTTTTCTCTCATTTCCTTATTCACCATCAGTGAGAATGCTCTTCCAAGCTGATTGGAGCATGAAGCAGCCAATCAGAAGCCTGCCTCCCTGCTCTGTCATCAGCCCGTGATTGAGGAATGGTTGGCTCTCCTCTCCTACTCTCTGTTTGGAAGGGAGATAAAATGCCAGGTCTGGATCTAGACAGCAGCATCTGAGGATAACTGAACCTCTGCGTTGCTTTATTAAGATGATGGAAAAAAGGACAATTCTTTAAGCTAGAGGGGGAAACCATCTAATTCACCATCAAGGCTCAGGGAGGAGAACAATAAGAACAACTCCACCTGTTTCTCATTTCTGCTTTGGTGTTGTTGTTTTCTATCTAGAGGGAATGTAACCCCTGATAATCCATCTCTGGTGCTGGTGCTTCAAGCCATCCTTGCTATTTTTGTCAATTCGCAAGAGGTGCTTGTTGGAATATCAAACCTCCATGTATGATAATTTGTACCTACATGGATTGGAAGACTCGGAGGCGGTGAGTAAGGGGTTGTAGTGTAAGGGTAGACCATGTAAGCAGTGGTAACTGCCTGTACGGTGCTGTTATTCTCTCATTGTTTGCGTGTGTGAGAGAGAGCGAGAGAGAGAGAGAGAGATGCCTGTGTATTGACAGAACCACACAGTTGATGCTGGTTGAACATGCAAACACACATACAAAATGCACTTACACACACACACACCACACACACACACCACACACACACACACACACACACACACACACACACACACACACACACACACACACACACACACACACACACACACACACACACACACACACACACACACAGGGTTGGGGGAGGCTGGAGATTCAGCTTGTATATTATGCTCTGTTGAGTTGGAACAGAGTGGGTGGGTGAACCATGGAGAGAGGGAGGGGAGGGGAGGGGGAGAGGAGGAGGGGAGAGGGAGAGGGAGAGGAAGAGGGGAGGGGGAGAGGGGGGAGGGAGAGGAGGGATGGAGGGATGGATGGAGGGAATGGGGGATGAGAGAAGAGGGATGCATGTGTCTCTGTGTTACTGTCACCTTCTAACTGCACGGTTCTCTTGGTTCTCTGTAGGTTCTCTTGGTTCTCTGTAGGTTCTCTGTAGGTTCTCTTGGTTCTCTGTAGGTTCTCTTGGTTCTCTGTAGGTCCTCTTGGTTCTCTGTAGGTTCTCTTGGTTCTCTGTAGGTTCTCTTGGTTCTCTGTAGGTTCTCTTGGTTCTCTGTAGGTTCTCTTGGTTCTCTGTAGGTTCTCTTGGTTCTCTGTAGGTTCTCTTGGTTCTCTGTAGGTTCTCTGTATATTCTCTTGGTTCTCTGTAGGTTGTCTTGGTTCTCTGTAGGTTCTCTGCACAGTTCTCTGTAGCTTCTCTGTACGGTTCTCTGTGTGGCTTTGTGTGATGCCACTGAAGGAGAACAGGCAGAGGAACCATTCCTTCCTTCATTTCATATCATTGAACATCCACTGATCTGGACATACAGGGCTCTCTCTCGACCATCTACCAAGCCTGTGGATGACTGATTAGCCAGTAAATGTTGTAACTCTCGCTGTGTGTGTGTGTGTGTGTTTAGCCAGCAGAGCCCTAGCCTTCCCTTTAAGGTTGTGATTGCTTAATGTATCCTTCTGTAGCCCCTTGGAACAGAGAGCTGCAAACATTTTGTCTCATTTAAAAGGAAAGCGTCTCACCATTTTCCTTCTCTCGCTCTGTTGTTTTCTCCTCTCACTCTCTTTCTATCCGAGGGAAAAGTGTAGTAAAGACAACACACACATAGGAATGCAGACGATCAGAGAACCTTGCTGTCTAAAACACAGAGCAATGCCGCAGTCCTATCAGTGCATGGAGATAGTGTCTGTCGACCTACGCAGAGCTAAAATAGGTCTTCATAAACACAACCATTATCCTCCATTGCTATGGAGCAACCCAGCTTTACGTTGACGTGTGATGGGCATCAGTAAGAGTACCCCGTGTTGGGGCTTGGTGGGGAGTGTAGGGAGGGAACGGGGAGTATAGATTCACACTGAGCAGGGATCTAACAGGCCTTTTTACACTCTCACTCCATCTGTCTTCCTGTACACTGAAATGACACTCTTATTACACTGCTATTATATGGTCATGAACCTTTTCTATTCCTGTATGTTCTGCTTACGTGGGGCTCAAGATCCTCAAGATCTGTCCAAGTCTATTTGTTTACACATCTATTCTGTGAGAGGACGTCTTGTTGTTACTTCTCCAAAGCATCTGTGCTCCAGAATAGCTCCTATGTTCCTGTAGCCTGTTGTTATTAGTGCTTATCACAGGTCTGTCGGTGTCAGTGGCTGCCCTTTTCAGAAGTGAGACAATAGACGATACAGAGTGAATTGTTTTGAAGATGCAAAGAGATACCACACATTCTGGACTTTATCAGTGCATCTGCCAGCTTCGCTTTTCTCCCCAGAAAGGGTGGTAAAAACCGGACCCCTCTGCGTGGGCATCGGCTGTACTGCAATGTTGTGCCACCGGCCAGGGCCAGCCAGGGTCGGAGATGCCAATGTCATTTTTCATTTGGAGAGGAAACAGTTCCAGGATTTTGTTTGCTGGAGTGTGTTCAAGCCAAGCACTGCAGCTCCGTTCGGAAATGCGTCAAATATGGTGACACACTGGCTGATGGATGAATCAGACTTCCCCCCCTCACTCAGCAAGCTGTTAGAGCTGCTATAGGAGCAATCATCATACGGGGAAAACACATTTCCCAACACTTAAATTTCCATTTAAAGATGGAATCCGCAGTAGGGGAAACAGCGCCACTGACCGCCCCTCAAACGTTGTTATTGTTTTGTAGACGAAGCAGAGGTGGAAGTGCTGGGGGAGGTGGGGAGTGCTGAGGGCGGTGGGGAGTGCTGGGGGAGGTGGGGAGTGCTGAGGGAGGTGGGGAGTGCTGGGGGAGGTGGGGAGTGCTGGCGGAGGTGGGGAGTGCTGGCGGAGGTGGGGAGTGCTGAGGGAGGTGGAGAGTGCTGGGGGAGGTGGGGAGTGCTGGGGAGGTGGGGAGTGCTGGGGAGGTGGGGAGTGCTGGCGGAGGTGGGGAGTGCTGGCGGAGGTGGGGAGTGCTGGCGGAGGTGGGGAGTGCTGGGGGAGGTGGGGAGTGCTGGGGGAGGTGGGGAGTGCTGGGGAGGTGGGGAGGGCTGGCGGAGGTGCGAAGTCCGGCGGGAGGTGGGGAGTACTGGGGAGGTGGGGAGTGCTGGGGGAGGTGGGGAGTACTGGGGAGGTGGGGAGTGCTGGCGGAGGTGGGAGTGCTGGCGGAGGTGGGAGTGCTGGGGGAGGTGGGAGTGCTGGGGAGGTGGGGAGTACTGGGGAGGTGGGGAGTGCTGGCGGAGGTGCGAAGTGCTGGGGAGGTGGGGAGTGCTGGGGAGGTGGGGAGTGCTGGGGGAGGTGGGGAGTGCTGGGGGAGGTGGGGAGTGCTGGGGGAGGTGGGGAGTGCTGGGGGAGGTGGGGAGTACTGGGGAGGTGGGGAGTGCTGGGGGAGGTGGGGAGTACTGGGGAGGTGGGGAGTACTGGGGAGGTGGGGAGTGCTGGCGGAGGTGGGGAGTGCTGGGGGAGGTGGGAGTGCTGGGGAGGTGGGGAGTGCTGGCGGAGGTGCGAGTGCTGGGGAGGTGGGGAGTGCTGGGGGAGGTGGGGAGTGCTGGGGGAGGTGGGGAGTACTGGGGAGGTGGGGAGTGCTGGGGGAGGTGGGGAGTGCTGGGGGAGGTGGGGAGTACTGGGGAGGTGGGGAGTGCTGGGGGAGGTGGGGAGTGCTGGGGGAGGTGGGGAGTACTGGGGAGGTGCGAAGTGCTGGGGGAGGTGGGGAGTGCTGGGGGAGGTGGGGAGTACTGGGGAGGTGGGGAGTGCTGGGGGAGGTGGGGAGTACTGGGGAGGTGCGAAGTGCTGGGGGAGCGTCGCTCATCAATAATTTTTTGCAATACATATACTGGCATGCTGCTGTTCTGTCACGTCTGCAATGATATCCGAGGGGAAAAAACTGTGTTAGTTGTTTGCAGTAATTACTTTGTTATTGTAATATCGCAAACGGACGTGGCAGTTTCACCATTAAGGATTCTGGCTTTAAATAGATGGAGGTCTGTTCTTGTTTTAGGGGCAATGGATCGTTCATATCATCTGGCACTATGATAGTTAAGGTACCACAGTTAGCTGCTGTACCCAGTCCTCAGACTCTGTCTACACTGTGTCACCTGTCAAATGCTTTTAAGGTACCACAGTTAGCTGCTGTACCCAGTCCTCAGACACTGTCTACACTGTGTCACCTGTCAAATGCTTTGTCTTTGACCCATGTTAGTCTATCCACAAGAGATGAAGTACTTACTATGCAACATAAAGGGTATTGTAGCGTCTGCCAAAGACTTTTCGATGCAAACACTAACGAGCAACAGTTGTTCTGGAGCGCTAGTTTTTAGTCACTGATTAGTTGGACAAATCACAATATAGCAGGTGTGGGCATCATTAGAATTTACAAAGGGGAAGGGACATTTGGCCCATAGACTTGCAGATCAAAGGGGGTTGAGCTACTGCCCCGCTTCTGGTTGTAGTATCTTATCACATACATCTCATCCCAGAACTTAATCGAATTACGTACAATTTTAATAAATACGAGATTAGTAAATACTCTACCACAAAGTACCTACTGTATGATATTGGACCGATGTTAGTTAGTTTACTATGGCAATGACATCTTTACAAATAAAGGATCCAGGATATAAAGCCATCCAGGATATAAAGTGATCCAGGATATAAAGTGATCCAGGATATAAAGCTGATCCAGGATATAAAGCGATCCAGGATATAAAGCGATCCAGGATATAAAGTGATCCAGGATATAAAGTGATCCAGGATATAAAGTGATCCAGGATATAAAGTGATCCAGGATATAAAGGATCCAGGATATAAAGCGATCCAGGATATAAAGCGATCCAGGATATAAAGTGATCCAGGATATAAAGCGATCCAGGATATAAAGCGATCCAGGATATAAAGTGATCCAGGATATAAAGTGATCCAGGATATAAAGTGATCCAGGATATAAAGCGATCCAGGATATAAAGCGATCCAGGATATAAAGTGATCCAGGATATAAAGTGATCCAGGATATAAAGTGATCCAGGATGGAGTTACTGTATTGGTAGATAGACAGGGAGAGAGAGGGAGCATGAGTGGTTCTCTGAGAGCTTCAGACTGACTGGGATCAGATAGGAGCTGGCGCAGAGGACAGAGCACTCCCAGGCATCTCAGCAGATAAGTCATGAGTGTATCCTGATGAATTCAAGTCCAGCTTCCTTGACATAGATAACTGCCTCACTAGTGACCTAGTAGTGTGTCAGTGTTGGTAGTGGTGGGAGTGGTGGGAGGGGTGTGGCTGGTTCCTTTTTGTGTCACTACAGTCATTTTAGGAACGTTTTAAAGTGTGTCATCATGGCATGCCTCCGACGAGCGCTTCTCCCTTCCTTGTATGAAGAGGAGCCAACAGATATTGCCTTTGTTGTTCAATTCTTCAATGCCTTTGTTTTCTCTCCTGAGAAAATTCACAAAAGTAGTGTGAGTTTGGCTTCAAGAATACTTACATTGTAGCCGCAAGGTCAAAGTTCCCTCCTGTGGAACTGCTGACTGGTTTGCTTTGTCGATCAGTCAATGTCTGACATAGGGTTGACACACAGACTGGCAGGTCCCTCTTATGCAGGGGCCTAGATGGTTTCCAAGCAGAAAGACCGTTCATTGGTTTGAACTGACATTACACAGTGACAGTGTGGTGTATACTGTACATAATAACTGACATTACACAGTGACAGTGTGGTGTATACTGTACATAATAACTGACATTACACAGTGACAGTGTGGTGTATACTGTACATAATAACTGACATTACACAGTGACAGTGTGGTGTATACTGTACATAATAACTGACATTACACAGTGACAGTGTGGTGTATACTGTACATAATAACTGACATTACACAGTGACAGTGTGGTGTATACTGTACATAATAACTGACATTACACAGAGACAGTGTGGTGTATACTGTACATAATAAAGGTGTGGTGGTCTCATTTGGATTTCTTTACTGTCCCGTATTTATGGATTTATTACGTAATGATGTAGTAAATAACAGTTATTTGTATTAATGGAAAATCTTACCCTGGAAGCATTAATCCTTACATAACTGCCTCACTGTCACGACTTCTGCCGAAGTCGGTCCCTCTCCTTGTTCGGGCGGCGTTCGGCAGTCGACGTCACCGGCCTTCTAGCCATCGCCGATCCACTTTTCATTTTCCATTTGTTTTGTCTTTGTTTTACACACCTGGTTTCAAGAGGAGAGGTGGAGGTTAGGTTGAGAGCGGATAGGCCAGGCGGAGGTTAAGAATGGATAGTTGGAGCTTAGGTTGAGAGCAGAGAGGAGAGGTGGAGGCTAGGTTAAGAGTGGAGAGGTGGAGGTTAGGTTACGATTGGATAGGAGAGGTGGAGGTTAGGTTAAGAGTGGAGAGGTGGAGGTTAGGTTGAGAGTAGATAGGAGAGTGGGAGTTTAAGAGTGGGGGGGAGAGGTGGAGCTTAGGTTAAGATCAGAGAGGAGAGGTGGAGTTTAGGTTGAGAGGAGAGAGGAGAGGTGGAGGTTAGGTTGAGAGCAGAGAGGAGAGGTGGAGGTTAGGTTAAGATCAGAGAGGAGAGGTAGAGTTTAGGTTGAGAGGAGAGAGGAGAGGTGGAGGTTAGGTTGAGAGGTGGAGGTTAAGTTGAGAGTGGAGATGAGAGGTGGTTAGGTTGAGAACAGAGAGGAGAGGTGGAGACTAGGTTGAGAGCAGAGAGGAGAGGTGAAGGTTAGGTTTAGAAAGGAGATGTGGAGGTTAGGTGGAGAGCGAGGGGAGGGGGAGGTGAGGTGGAGGGGAGGTTAGGTTGGGCGGGGGGAGAGGAGGGTGGAGAGGTGGAGGTTAGGTTGAGAGCGGAGAGGAGAGTTGGTTAGGTTGAGAACAGAGAGGAGAGTTGGCGGTTACATTAATAGTGGACTGGTAAAGGTTAGGTTGAGAGCGGAGAGGAGAGGTGGAGGTTAGGTTAAGAGTTTAGAGGTGGAGGTGGAGGTAAGGTTGAGGGTGGAGAGGAGACAGGGTTAGGTTGAGAACAGAGAGGAGAGGTGGAGGTTAGGTTAAGTGTTTAGAGGTGGAGGTTAGGTTGAGAGCGGAGAGGAGAGGTGGATAGGTTGAGAACAGAGAGGAGAGGTGGAGGTTAGGTTGAGAGCAAAGAGGAGAGGTGGAGGTTAGGTTAAGAGTGGACAGGTGGAGGTTAGGTTGCGAGCAGAGAGGATATGTGGAAGTTAGGGTGAGAGCGGAATGGAGAGGAGAGGGGGAGGTTAGGTTAAGAGTGGAGATGTGGAGGATAGGTTGACAGCGGATAGGAGAGGTGGAGGTTAGGTTGAGCGCAGGTAGGAGAGGGGGAGGTTAGGTTGAGAGCGGAGAGGAGAGGTGAAGGTTAGGTTGAGAGCAGAGAGGAGAGGTGGAGGTTAGGTTGGGAGCAGAATGGAGAGGTGGAGGTTAGGTTGAGAGCGGAGAGGAGAGGTGGGGGTTAGGTTAAGGGGTGGAGGTTAAGTTGAGAGTGGCGAGGAGAGGTGGTTAGGTTGAGAACAGAGAGGAGAGGTGGAGGCTAGGTTGAGAGCAGAGAGGAGAGGTGAAGGTTAGGTTGAGAAAGGAGATGTGGAGGTTAGGTTAAGAGTTTAGAGGTGGAGGTTAGGTTGAGAGCGGAGAGGAGAGGTGGTTAGGTTGAGAACAGAGAGGAGAGGTGGCGGTTACATTAAGAGTGGACTGGTAAAGGTTAGGTTGACAGCGGAGAGGAGAGGTGGAGGTTAGGTTGAGTTTAGAGGTGGAGGTTAGGTTGAGAGCGGAGAGGAGAGGTGGTTAGGTTGAGAGCCGAGAGGAGAGGTGGAGGTTCGGTTGAGAGCAGAGAGGAGAGGTGGAGGTTAGGTTAAGAGTGGACAGGTGGAGGTTAGGTTGAGAGCAGAGAGAAGAGATGGAGGTTAAGAGTGGACAGGTGGAGGTTAGGTTGAGAGCAGAGAGGAGATGTGGAGGTTAGGGTGAGAGCGGAGTGGAGAGGAGAGGTGGAGGTTAGGTTGAGAGCAGAGAAGAGAGGTGGAGGTTAGGTTTAGAGTGGAGAGGTGGAGGATAGGTTGAGAGCGGATAGGAGAGGTGGAGGTTAGGTTGAGCGCAGAGAGGAGAGGTGGAGGTTAGGTTGAGAGTGGATACGACAGGCGGAGTTTAGGAGTGGATAGTTCGATCTTAGGTTGAGTGCAGAGAGTAGAGGTTAGATTAAGAGCAGAGAGGAGGAGGTTAAGTTAAGATTGGATAGGAGAGGTGGAGGTTAGGTTAAGAGTGGAGAGGAGAGGAGGGAGGGGAGAGGAGAGGTGGAGGTTAGGTTGAGAGCAGAGAGGAGAGGTGGAGGTTAGGTTGAGATTAGATAGGAGAGTGGGAGTTTAAGAGTGGAGGGGAGAGGTGGAGCTTAGGTTAAGATCAGAGAGGAGAGGTGGAGGTTAGGTTGAGAGCAGAGAGGAGAGATAGAGGTTATGTTGAGAGCAGAGAGGAGAGGTGGAGGTTAGGTTGAGATTAGATAGGAGAGTGGGAGTTTAAGAGTGGAGGGGAGAGGTGGAGCTTAGGTTAAGATCAGAGAGGAGAGGTGGAGGTTAGGTTGAGAGCAGAGAGGAGAGATAGAGGTTATGTTGAGAGCAGAGAGGAGAGGTGGAGGTTAGGTTGAGAGCAGAGAGGAGAGATAGAGGTTATGTTGAGAGTAGAGAGGAGAGGTAGAGGTTAGGTCGAGAGCAGGGAAGAGAGATAGAGGTTAGGTTAAGAGTGGACAGGTGGAGGTTAGGTTGAGAGCAGAGAGAAGAGATGGAGGTTAGGGTGAGAGCGGAGTGGAGTGGAGAGGTGGAGGTTAGGTTGAGAGCAGGGAGGAGAGGTGGAGGTTAGGTTGAGAGGAGAGGTGGAGGTTAGGTTGAGAGCAGGGAGGAGAGGTGGAGGTTAGGGTTAGAGCGGAGTGGAGTGGAGATGTGGAGGTTAGGTTGAGAGCAGAGAGAAGAGATGGAGGTTAGGTTGAGAGCGGAGTGGAGTGGAGAGGTGGAGGTTAGGTTGAGAGTGGAGAGGTGGAGGATAGGTTGAGAGCGGATAGGTGAGGTGGAGGTTAGGTTGAGCGCAGAGTGGAGAGGTGGAGGTTAGGTTGAGAGCGGAGAGGAGAGGTGGAGGTTAGGTTGAGAGCAGAGAGGAGAGGTGGAGGTTAGGGTGAGAGCGGAGTGGAGTGGAGAGGTGGAGGTTAGGTTGAGAGCAGGGAGGAGAGGTGGAGGTTAGGTTGAGAGCAGGGAGGAGAGGTGGAGGTTAGGGTTAGAGCGGAGTGGAGTGGAGAGGTGGAGGTTAGGTTGAGAGCAGAGAGAAGAGATGGAGGTTAGGTTGAGAGCGGAGTGGAGTGGAGAGGTGGAGGTTAGGTTGAGAGCAGGGAGGAGAGGTGGAGGTTAGGTTGAGAGCAGGGAGGAGAGGTGGAGGTTAGGTTGAGAGCAGGGAAGAGAGGTGGAGGTTAGGGTGAGAGCGGATTGGAGTGGAGAGGTGGAGGTTAGGTTGAGAGCAGGGAGGAGAGGTGGAGGTTAGGTTTAGAGGAGAGGTGGAGGTTAGGTTGAGAGCAGGGAGGAGAGGTGGAGGTTAGGTTGAGAGCAGGGAGGAGAGGTGGAGGTTAGGTTAAGAGCAGAGAGGAGAGGTGGAGGTTAGGGTGAGAGCGGAGTGGAGTGGAGAGGTGGAGGTTAGGTTGAGAGCAGGGAGGAGAGGTGGAGGTTAGGTTGAGAGGAGAGGTGGAGGTTAGGTTGAGAGCAGGGAGGAGAGGTGGAGGTTAGGGTGAGAGCGGAGTGGAGTGGAGAGGTGGAGGTTAGGTTGAGAGCAGAGAGAAGAGATGGAGGTTAGGTTGAGAGCGGAGTGGAGTGGAGAGGTGGAGGTTAGGTTGAGAGCAGGGAGGAGAGGTGGAGGTTAGGTTGAGAGCAGGGAAGAGAGGTGGAGGTTAGGTTGAGAGCAGAGAGGAGAGATGGAGGTTAGGTTGAGAGCAGGGAAGAGAGGTGGAGGATAGGTTGAGAGGAGAGGTGGAGGTTCGGTTGAGAGCAGGGAGGAGAGGTAGAGGTTAGGTAAGAGTGGACAGGTGGAGGTTAGGTTGAGAGCAGAGAGAAGAGATGGAGGTTAGGGTGAGAGCGGAGTGGAGTGGAGAGGTGGAGGTTAGGTTAAGAGTGGAGAGGTGGAGGTTAGGTTGAGCGCAGAGTGGAGAGGTGGAGGTTAGGTTTAGAGGAGAGGTGGAGGTTAGGTTGAGAGCAGGGAGGAGAGGTGGAGGTTAGGTTGAGAGCAGGGAGGAGAGGTGGAGGTTAGGTTGAGAGCAGAGAGGAGAGGTGGAGGTTAGGGTGAGAGCGGAGTGGAGTGGAGAGGTGGAGGTTAGGTTGAGAGCAGGGAGGAGAGGTGGAGGTTAGGTTGAGAGGAGAGGTGGAGGTTAGGTTGAGAGCAGGGAGGAGAGGTGGAGGTTAGGGTGAGAGCGGAGTGGAGTGGAGAGGTGGAGGTTAGGTTGAGAGCAGAGAGAAGAGATGGAGGTTAGGTTGAGAGCGGAGTGGAGTGGAGAGGTGGAGGTTAGGTTGAGAGCAGGGAGGAGAGGTGGAGGTTAGGTTGAGAGCAGGGAAGAGAGGTGGAGGTTAGGTTGAGAGCAGAGAGGAGAGATGGAGGTTAGGTTGAGAGCAGGGAAGAGAGGTGGAGGATAGGTTGAGAGGAGAGGTGGAGGTTCGGTTGAGAGCAGGGAGGTGGTAGAGGTTAGGTTAAGAGTGGACAGGTGGAGGTTAGGTTGAGAGCAGAGAGAAGAGATGGAGGTTAGGGTGAGAGCGGAGTGGAGTGGAGAGGTGGAGGTTAGGTTAAGAGTGGAGAGGTGGAGGTTAGGTTGAGCGCAGAGTGGAGAGGTGGAGGTTAGGTTCAGAGCGGAGAGGAGAGGTGGAGGTTAGGTTGAGAGCGGATAGGACAGGCGGAGGTTAAGAGTGGATAGTTGGAGCTTAGGTTGAGAGCAGAGAGGAGAGGTGGAGGTTAGGTTAAGAGCGGAGAGGTGGAGGTTAGGTTAAGATTGGATAGGAGAGGTGGAGGTTAGGTTGAGAGCAGAGAGGAGAGGTGGAGGTTAGGTTGAGAGCAGGGAGGAGAGGTGGAGGTTAGGTTGAGAGCAGAGAGGAGAGGTGGAGGTTAGGTTGAGAGCAGGGAGGAGAGGTGGAGGTTAGGTTGAGAGCAGAGAGGAGAGGTGGAGGTTAGGTTGAGAGCAGAGAGGAGAGATGGAGGTTAGGTTGAGAGGAGAGGTGGAGGTTAGGTTGAGAGCAGGGAGGAGAGGTGGAGGTTAGGTTGAGAGCAGGGAGGAGAGGTGGAGGTTAGGTTGAGAGCAGGGAAGAGAGGTGGAGGTTAGGTTGAGAGCAGAGAGGAGAGATGAGGTTAGGTTGAGAGCAGGGAAGAGAGGTGGAGGATAGGTTGAGAGGAGAGGTGGAGGTTAGGTTGAGGGCAGGGAGGAGAGGTGGAGGTTAGGTTGAGAGCAGGGAAGAGAGATGGAGGTTAGGTTGAGAGCAGAGAGGAGAGGTGGAGGTTAGGTTGAGAGCAGAGAGGAGAGGTGGAGGTTAGGTTGAGAGCAGAGAGGAGAGGTGGAGGTTAGGTTGAGATCAGGAAGGAGAGGTATATCATGTCACAGTATATATCTGCAGAACCCTCCATGTCTCCAAATGTCCCTGTGTTGTTAGGTATTCATTGTTTCTCCTATAGTCAATGGAGCTCCATAGTCCACACTGTCCACACAGGAGAGGGGGATGGTGCTGTTCTTCACAGGTTGTAGCATGGGCAAATGATACAGACACTGAATAATTTGGTGAGCGAATGGAAGAGAAGGTGGTGGTCGTGGTTGATATACGCAGTGCCTAAGATCGTTTGTCAGAGAGAGAGAGAATATGCATTTCAGCAGTAGTAGCAGCAGGAGCAGTAGTGGAGATGATAGTGCCCCTCTTCTCTCTCGTCACTCAGCCTGCTGCCCTTATGTAATGTGGTCACATGACTGACTGGGGTCAAAGGGCAGGGGGTGACAAGTGGCTGATGGTGATGCTATGGGGCCTGTGAGTCTTACAGTCCAGTACAGTAGCCTACAATGTGATAGGCCAAGTGGACAGACAGCCAGTGTTAATCAGTAGTTGTCTGCACAGTGTCTGCACAGTGTCTGCACAGATTAAATCCTGCCTAGGGCATAATAACTAACTTATTTCATTGCATAATGAAAGTAACTTATTACGTGTCATTATGATAGTGCTTGTCTAGAGGTAGGATGTGTGCCTTGTCTTCTCCTTAGCAACATCACACGTCACAGTAGACACATCGTGACCCAGAACTTCGTTATATCAGTTGTCTTTGTGACTGCACACTGCGCTGTAGATGTGATCATCGTCACCGCTGATGCCTTGCAGCACCTTCGTCAGGAGGCCTGAAATATGAGTCCCCTCGACTGCCTCAGAATCATCCACCCTCTCACAGCAGGCATGTGCTGTGTGCTGGCACTTGGGGCTTCGCTGTGCTGCTTTTAATCTCTCTCTTTCTGTCTTTCTCTCTCTGTCCCTCTTTATCTGTCTGTCTCTATCTCTCAATTCAATTCAAGGCGATTTATTGGCATGGGAAACATATTGCCAAAGCAAGTGAAGTAGATAATAAACAAAAGTGAAATAAACAATAACAATTAACAGTAAACATTAAACTCACAGAAGTTCCAAAAGAATAAAGACATGTCAAATGTCATATTATGTCTATATACAGTGTTGTAACGATGTGCAACTAGTTAACCTTTCTAGGGTAGGTGGGACGAAATCGTGGCGCGATTTTCAAATACCTTAGAAATGCTATTACTTCAATTTCTCAAACATATGACTATTTTACACCATTTTAAAGACAAGACTCTCGTTAATCTAACCACACTGTCCGATTTCAAAAAGGCTTTACAACGAAAGCAAAACATTAGATTATGTCAGCAGAGTACCCAGCCAGAAATAATCAGACACCCATTTTTCAAGCTAGCATATAATGTCACAAAAACCCAGAAGACAGCTAAATGCAGCACTAACCTTTGATGATCTTCATCAGATGACACACCTAGGACATTATGTTATACAATACATGGATGTTTTGTTCAATCAAGTTCATATTTATATCAAAAACCAGCTTTTTACATTAGCATGTGACGTTCAGAACTAGCATACCCCCCGCAAACCTCCGGTGAATTTACTAAATTACTCACGATAAACGTTCACAAAAAAACATAACAATTATTTTAAGAATTATAGATACAGAACTCCTTTGTGCAATCGAGGTGTCCGATTTCAAAATAGCTTTTCGGTGAAAGCACATTTTGCAATATTCTGAGTACATAGCCCAGCCATCACGGCTAGCTATTTAGACACCCACCAAGTTTAGCCCTGACCAAACTCCGATTACCTTTGGTGTTCTTCGTCAGAATGCACCCCCAGGACTGTTACTTCAATAACAAATGTTGGTTTGGGCCAAAATAATCCATAGTTATATCCAAATAGCGGCGTTTTGTTTGCGCGTTCAAGACACTATCCGAAAGGGTAAATAAGGGTTACGCGCACGACGCATTTCGTGACAAAAAATGTCTAAATATTCCATTACCGTACTTCGAAGCATGTCAACCGCTGTTTAAAATCAATTTTTATGCCATTTTTCTCGTAAAAAAAGCGATAATATTCCGACTGGGAATCTGTGTTTAGGTTCAGAGACGAACGAAAATAAAAACATGGGGTCGACTCGTGCACGCGCCTAAGCCCATTGTCCTCTGATAGAGCACTTGCCAAAAGCGCTAATGTGTTTCAGCCTGGGGCTGGAATTACATCATTCAGCTTTTTCCCGCCTTCTGAGAGCCTATGGGAGCCGTAGGAAGTGTCACGTTACAGCAAAGATCCTCAGTCTTCAATAAACAGAGTCAAGAAGCTCAAGGAATGGTCAGACAGGCCACTTCCTGTAAGGAATCTTCTCAGGTTTTTGCCTGCCATATGAGTTCTGTTATACTCACAGACACCATTCAAACAATTTTAGAAACTTTAGGGTGTTTTCTATCCAAAGCCAATAATTATATGCATATTCTAGTTACTGGGCAGGAGTAGTAACCAGATTAAATCGGGTACGTTTTTTATCCGGCCGTGCAAATACTGCCCCCTATCCCCAACAGGTTAACAAACTATAGTTTTGGCAAGTCGGTTAGGACATCTATTTTGTGCACGACTGTAAGGGTGTTTAACTGGCAGCAGAGAAGTCAGACGAAGGAGAGAAATAACTGTGTTTCCAACGGCTCAGTTTATATACAAAAAACCCACCGGAAAACATAATAAAAATCAATGGGTAACATAACCCGACGCACACCAGTACAAACGTACACAAACACTTACAATCAACAATCTCCGACAAGGACATGAGGGGAAACAGAGGGTTAAATACACAACATGTAATTGATGGGATTGGAACCAGGTGTGATGGAAGACAAGACAAAACCAATGGAAAATGAAAAATGGATCAGCGATAGCTAGAAGGTCAGTGACGTCGACCTTTGAACACCGCCCGAGCAAGGAGGGGGAACAACTTCGGCAGAAGTCGTGACAACGACACAAGTCATTTTTCCAAAAATTGTTTACAGACAGATTATTTCACTTATAATTCACTCATTCAAAAATGGATCAGCGATGGCTAGAAGGTCGGTGACGTCGACCGCGAACACCGCCCGAGCAAGGAGAGGGAACAACTTCGGCAGAAGTCGTGACAACGACACAAGTCATTTTTCCAGAAATTGTTTACAGACAGATTATTTCACTTATAATTCACTGTATCACAATTCCAGTGGGTCAGAAGTTTACATACACTAAATTGACTGTGCCTTTAAACAGCTTGGAAAATTCCAGAAAATGACGTCATGGCTTTAGAAGCTTCTGATAGGCTGATTGACATAATTTGTGTAAAAGTCGTCGTATATAGTGGACCAAGGCGCAGCGGGTTGAGTGCTCATTTTAACTTTTATTTAGAACACTTAACAAAACAAGAAAACGTACGTACGAACGAACAGTATTGCAGGCTAACACAGCAGTGCAACAACAACTTCCCACAAGGAACAGGTGAAAACAGGGCTACCTAAGTATGACTCTCAATCAGCAACAACGATGTACAGCTGTTCCTGATTGAGAGCCATACCAGGCCAACACAAAGAAATACACAACATAGATAGAGCATAGAAATACACAACATAGAACATAACCAATACTCTAAACAAACACCCCTCTACACAAACACATCTATCAACAAACCTCGAACCACATAAAACAAATACCCCCCTGCCACGTCCTGACCAAACTACAATAACAAATAACCCCTTTACTGGTCAGGATGTGACATTGAGTGTGAGGTTATTTTCCTGACACAACACTCCGAGGGCCCTCACCTCCTCCCTTTAGGCCGTCTCGTCGTTGTTGGTAATCAAGCCTACCACTGTAGTGTCATCTGAGCCGTTGAATTGTGACTCTACTTTGTCTCTATACTGACACTTAGCTTGTATGATTGCCTTGTGGAGAGAATCGCTACACTGTTTGTGTTCGGGCATGTTTCCGGCCGCCTTGCCCTGATTAAAAGCAGTGGTTCGCGCTTTCAGTTTTGCGCGAATGCTGCCATCAATTCACGGCTTCTGGTTGGGGAAGGTTTTGGAGGGGCCATCACAAAGCCCTGACCTCAATCCTATAGAAGATTTGTGGGCAGAACTGAAAAAGCGTGTGCGAGCAAGGAGGCCTACAAACCTGACTCAGTTACACCAGCTCTGTCAGGAGGAATGGGCCAAAATTCACCCAACTTATTGTGGGAAGCTTGTGGAAGGCTACCCGAAACATTTGACCCAAGTTAAACAATTTAAAGGCAATGCTACCAAATACTAATTGAGTGTATGTAAACTTCTGACCCACTGGGAATGTGATGAAAGAAATAAAAGCTGAAATAAATAATTCTCTCTACTATTATTCTGACATTTCACATTCTTAAAATAAAGGGGTGACCTAAGACAGGGAATTTTTACTAGGATTAAATGTCAGGAATTGTGAAAAACGGAGTTTAAATGTATTTGGCTAAGGTGTATGTAAACTTCCGACTTCAACTGTATATATGTTGAAGAGGGTAGGGCTGCATTCCTGTCTCACCCCACCTGTCTCTCCCTCTCTTCCCCCTCTTTCAATATCCCCCTCTTTGCCTTTCTCCCTCTTTCCCCCCTTCTCTTTCTGTCCCTCTCCCACTTTCTTTTCAGCCCCTACTTTCTATTTATGTACAGTCTGTCCCTATGGCTTCCTCTATCTCCTCTTCACACTTTCTCCTTCTGTCTTTTCCGCTCTGACTGAGCGAGTGGGTGTTGTACCGGGGCACTCTCCCACCAGCCATTGACTCGTTAATAAGAGAAAGGGTTGTGTGTGGTATCGGGGGCAGCTCTTCTGATCGTAATGACATTAGACTGGCTCTGCCTGAGGCTGGGTGGGGGACCCAGGGAGACCGGGACAATCTCTCTTTCTCCCCCCTCTCTCTCTCTCTCTCCCTCCCTCTCTCGCTCTCTCTTTCTCTCTCTCTCTCCCTCCCCCCTCTCTGCCCCACTCTCTCTCTGTCTCTCCTATTGTCTCATTCTAATCAGACCTGTGCTCTTCTGAGAAAGGACTATTGAATACATTAGCAATAGACTACTTTGATCCAGGAATCAAAAGATCCCACACAAAAGGAACAATCCCCTTGAAGGTTGATTAACCTTGTTGCACCGGGCCTAAAAAGACAACAGACATTGACCAAGCTTTCTTTGAACCTTTTAGATAAATGAATCCCACTGCTGCTTCCAGTGAATCTAGTAGAAGTTGTAATGACCAACCACACTATACTAGACATCATGGTGGTTTAACAGGTCATCTACCATGTCACTCACTCACAGGTTCTAACGCTAGTCCACTCTGCTCCCTTCAACCTGAGATGTATTGATGTAGAAATGGAGCTGTCTTGTGTGATCCCAGCAGTCCTTGTCTCTCTAATTCTGTTCTCTCTCTCTCTCTCTCTCTCTCTCTCTCTCTCTCTCTCTCTTCTCTCTCTCTCTCTCTCTCTCTCTCTCTCTCTCTCTCTCTCTCTCTCTCTCTCTCTCTCTCTCTCTCTCTCTCTCTCTCTCTCTCTCTTTCTCTCTCTCTCTATCTATCTCTCTCTCTCTCTCTCTTTCTATCTATCTCGCTCTCTCTCTCTCTCTCTCTCTCTCTCTCTCTTCTCTCTCTCTCTCTCTCTCTCTCTCTCTCTCTCTCTCTTTCTCTCTCTCTCTTCTCTCTTTCTATCTATCTCTCTCTCTCTCTCTCTCTCTCTCTCTCTCTCTCTCTCTCTCTCTCTCTCTCTCTCTCTCTCTCTCTCTCTCTCTCTCTCTCTCTCTCTCTCTCTCTCTCTCTCTCTCTCTCTCTCTCTCTCTCTCTCTCTCTCTCTCTCTCTCTCTCTCTATTTCAATTCAATTTCAATTTAAGGGGCTTTATTGGCATGGGAAACATATGTTTACTTGCCAAAGCAAGTAGATAAATAGATAATAAACAAAAGTGAAATAAACAATACAATTTTTAAACATTACACTCACAAAAGTTCCAAAATAATTTAAAATATCATATTATGTCTATATACAGTGTTGTAATGATGTGCAAATAGTTAAAGTGCAAAAGGGAAAATAAATAAATGTAAATATAGGTTGTATTTACAATGGTGTTTGTTCTTCACTGGTTGCCCTTTTCTTGTGGCAACAGGTCACAAATCTTACTGCTGTGATGGCACACTGTGGTATTTCAAAATTTGATTTGTTTTTGAATTCTTTGTGGGTCTGTGTAATCTGAGGGAAATGTGGCTCTCTTTTTCTATCTATCTCTCTCTCTTTCTCTTTCTGTCTGTCTCTTTATCTCTCTCTGTCTCTCTGTCTGTCTCTCTTTCTCTCTCTCTTTGTCTCTCTCTTTCTCTCTCTCTCTCTCTCTGTCTCTCTCTCCTTCGCTCTCTCTCTCTCTGCCTTTCACTCTCTTTCTGTCTCTTTCTCTCTCTCTCTCTGTCTCTCTTTATCTCTCTCTCTTTGTCTCTCTCTCTCTCTCTCTGTCTCTCTGTCTGTCTCTCTTTCTCTCTCTCTTTGTCTCGCTCTCTCTCTCTGTCTCTCTCTCTCCTTCGCTCTCTCTCTCTCTCTCTGCCTTTCACTCTCTTTCTGTCTCTTTCTCTCTCTCTCTCTGTCTGTCTCTCTTTCTCTCTCTGTATTTTTTTTCTCTTTGTCTGTCTCCTTCTCTCTTTCTCTGTTTGTGTCTATCTCACTGTTCTGTTCCTCCTCATGCAGTATTGATCCAGCCAGTCTCTCTTTATTCCCACTCTCTCTCCACTTAATGTGGTTTCCAATGTGATCACTTCAACTAAGATCGGCTGGGCTGCTCACCGCTCGCCAGCTATGGGCATCAAAAACATTCCTATATTTGTGAGTTGTGTCTCCCGGCTCACCAGCTTTAATCAGGGTCCCTGTGATCCCGCTTGGAGAGGCATATTCCCACCCACTCAACGTACGGACGCCACCTCTGAACCACCTGGCTGCAGGCCTATCACTGCCACCTTCACTAAGAGCTCAGTACATTCTGACAATATTAGGACATGGGCTCCCGAGTGGCGCAGCGGTCTAAGGGACTGCATCTCAGTGCAAGAGGTGTCACTACAGACCCTGGTTTAATTCCAGGCTGTATCACAACCGGCCGTGATTGGGAGGCCCATAGGGCGGCGCAAAATTGGCCCAGCGTCGTCCGTCCGGGTTAGGGTTTGGCCGGGGTAGGCCATCGTTGTAAATAAGAATTTGTTTTGAACTGACTTGCCTAGTTAAATGAAGGTTAAATAAACAAATAAAATACTGTAGGGTAACCATGTAGCCTTTTATCTGTTCAAGATTACAGCTTTTATAGTGATGACACAGCTCACAAACTGACCTGTGTAAGCATGGTAAACATTCCTCACTGACCTGTGTAAGCATGGTAAACATTCCTCACTGACCTGTGTAAGCATGGTAAACATTCCTCACTGACCTGTGTAAGCATGGTAAACATTCCTCACTGACCTGTGTAAGCATGGTAAACATTCCTCACTGACCTGTGTAAGCATGGTAAACATTCCTCACTGACCTGTGTAAGCATGGTAAACATTCCTCACTGACCTGTGTAAGCATGGTAAACATTCCTCACTGACCTGTGTAAGCAGGGTAAACATTCCTCACTGACCTGTGTAAGCATGGTAAACATGCCTCACTGACCTGTGTAAGCATGGTACAACATGCCTCACTGACCTGTCTAAGCATGGTAACCCTTCCTCACTGACCGGTGTCAGCATGGTAAACATTCCTCAGACTAGCCAATGACAACTTACAGAGGGCTTGTTCAGACAGGCAGAAATCTCATACTGTTGTCAGGGACAGATGTCACGACTGTTCTATGGTCCCTCTGCAGGGTTCAGCTGACTCCTACACTAGCCAATCATTTTACTGTTGTCTAACTGTTATCTGACTGTTGTCCCTCTGCAGGGTTCAGCTGACTCCTACACTAGCCAATCATTTTACTGTTGTCTAACTGTTATCTGACTGTTGTCCCTCTGCAGGGTTCAGCTGACTCCTACACTAGCCGACCATCGGACTCAGATGTCTCCTTGGAGGAGGAGCCGGCAGGCGGCAAGCTGGAGAAGGAGCAGCAGGCTGCTGTACAGTTGGAGAGGGCCAAGGTGAGACAGACCACCTGCAGGGTGTCCCACTGTGGAGCCTTATGTCTCTTTCTAGGCACATAGGTTCAGAACAAGGCCCCTATTATTGGAAAGGTCCCAGTAGGCAAGGCTGGTTGAAATGAAGTTATTTATTAAAACCACATTACAACCAGAAGTGGTATATTTGCAGCACATTTTGCCCAATGGGTTATGGTTGAGCTTATCTAGCTAGGCTAGGCACTCTTCTTATACATGACGTTTCCTGTATCGTCTCAGGCCAAAGCGGTGGCCTTTGCTGTGAAGACTAACGTCAGTTACTGTGGAGCCCTGGATGAGGATGTCCCTGTGGCAGGAACTGCCATCTCCTTCGATGCCAAGGACTTCCTGCACATTAAAGAGGTACAATATACTGTACAGTACATAACAACTCTACTGCTACAGCTATGCCTGCGTCTGAAATGGCATTCTATTACCTATGTAGTGCACTATATAGGGAATAGGGTGCCATTTCAGACAACCTATGTTTGCTGCAAGCCATATCTGTTCAAGGGCCATTATGGATGAATCAATATCAATAATGCATGTTCCGTTTTAGAATCGAGAACAATGTGAGTGTGTATACAGCCTAGTATCTCTGTGGAGTTTACACACTCTTCTTTTCTATTCTGAGTCATTGTGTTGTTTTGTGTTGACTTTCAAAGTTGCATAGAGTGTGTACTGTATGCAGGGCCGGCTCTAGGCATAAGCGACATAAGCGTCGCCTAGGGCCCCCGGCAACTAGAGGGCCCCTGACCCAAAATATGTATTTCTTAATTTTTGGGGGGGGAACTCAGTCAGGGTTTCAACTTGCTGTTGAGAGTTAGAATAGTAGAATACACAAGGCGCAACTTCTAAATGTGGTTGTGCATCAGCAATTTTCAGTTTTTCTCCTGTTTTGTCAGTCGCTGACGAGTCACTCAGTTAGCCCATGTCAGCTAACATTGTTTAGATTGTTAAGTTAGTCTAGCCAGTTATCTAAACGTATATTAATCATGTCCGAATACCAGTGGTGTAAAGTACTTGAGTAAAAATACTTTAAAGTACTACTTCAGTAGTTTTTACTTTACTATTTATATTTTTGACAACTTTTACTTTTACTTCACTACATTCCAAAAGAAAATAATGTACATTTACTCAATACATTTTCCCTGATACCCTAAAGTACTCGTTACATTTTGAATGCTTAGCAGGACATTGAAATGGTCAAATTCACACACTTATGAAGAGAACATCCTTGGTCATCCCTACTGCTTTGGACTCATTAAACAAAAAGGCTATCCAAAAAGGCTATCCCTGGCTATCCATAAATAAATAAAAACAAGAAAATGGTGCCGGGGGCTTATATAAGGAATTTGAAACTATTTATGCTTTTACTTTTGATACTTAAGTATATTTTAGCAATTACATTCACTTTTGATACTTAAGTATATTTAAAACCAAATACTTTTAGACTTTTACTCAAGTAGTATTTTACTGGGTGACTTTCACTTTTCCTTGAGTAATTTTCTATTAAGGTATCTTTACTTTTACTCAAGTATGACATTGGGTACTTTTTCCACCACTGCCAAATACCGACCGGGCACAGAGGGCACGTGCCCAGGGGCCCTGACCTCCAGGGGGCCCAAATTGATTTTGTTAGTCAATCTCACTCAGATATCATTAACATGACATATGTCATGGCAAAATGTGTATAATTGCAGGAAATTAGCTTTAAAATTACAACATTTTCTCTCCACCCCATGGCAAAATGTGTATACCGGAAGCAAACTTGCTTTAAAACTGCAATAATGTCTCTCTGCCCAATGGCAAAATGAGTAGAATTACATGACATTTATACATTTCTCAATTGTCTCTTCACCCCATGGCAAAATGTGTAGAACTGCAGAAAACTTGCTTTGAAACGGCAACATTTTCTCTATGCCACATGACAAAATTTGTAGGAAATTAAATTTTTCTGTCCACCGTCATTTCTCTCCACCCGCTGGACATCAGGACTGCGATTACTGCGATTACGCACCACGGACTGGCAGAATCCTTTTTTTTCTTTAACGAGTCTGACGAGCCCGACACAAATTATATACTGCTTTTTTGGGAACAGGCCCAGATCCCCGTGATTTGCGTGAAGAGGAAGTGGAGAAAAATGGGCCAGAGGGCAGGCTGCCTTCTGAGAATTCGTAGGCGATCGAATAAACCCCCACTTCCTTCCATTCTGCTAGCAAACGTTCAATCTTTGGAGAATAAAATAGATGACCTACACGGAAGATTAAACTACCAACGGGACATTCAAAACAGTAATATCTTATGCTTCACGGAGTCGTGGCTGAACGATGACACTATCAATATAGAGCTGGCTGGTTGTACGCTGTACCGGCAGGATAGAACAGCGGTGTCTGAAAAGACAAGGGGCGGCAGACTATGTATTTTTGTAAATAAAAACTGGTGCACGATATCTAAGGAAGTCTCGAGCTATTGCCTATATTCTATATTTTTTGAAGCTGATTACATACCACCACAGACTGAGGCAGGCACTAAGATAGCATTGAATGAGTTGTATTCCACCATAAGCAAACAAGAAAACGCTCACCCAGAGGCGGCGCTTCTAGTAGGACTTTAATGCAGAGAAACTTAAATCTGTTTTGCCAAATTTCTATCAGCATGTTAAATGTGCAACCAGAGGGAAAAAAACTCTGGACCACCTTTACGCCACACACAGAGCTCTCCCTCGCCCTTCATTTGGCAAATCTAACCATAATTCTATCCTCCTGATTCATGCTTACAGGCAAAAATGTAAGCAGGAAGCACCAGTGACTAGATCAATAAAAAAGTGGTCAGGTGAAGCAGTTACAGGACTGTTCTGCTAGCACAGACTGGGATATGTTCCGGGATTCTTCCGATGGCATTGAGGAGTACATCACATCAGTCATTGGCTTCATCAATAAGTGCATCGATGACGTCATCCCCACGGTGACCGTACGTACATACCCCAACCAGAAGCCATGGATTACAGGCAACATCCTCACTGAGCTAAAGGCTAGAGCTGCCGCTTTCAAGGAGTGGGACTTTAACCTGGAGCTTATAAGAAATCCTGCTATGCCCTCCGACAAACCATCAAACAGGCAAAGCGTCAATACAGGACTAAGATCAAATCATACTACACCGGCTCTGATGCTCATCGGATGTGGCAGGGCTTGCAAACCATTACAGACTACAAAGGGAAGCACAGCCGAGAGCTGCCCAGTGACACGACCCTACCAGACGAGCTAAACTACTTCTATGCTCTTTTCGAGGCAAATAACACTGAAACATGCATGAGAGCACAAGCTGTTCCGGAAGACTGTGATGCCGTTCTCCGCAGCCAATGTGAGTAAGACCTTTAAACAGGTCAATATTCACCAGGCCGCAGGGCCAGACTTATTACCAGGATGTGTACTGCTAGCATGCGCTGACCAATTGGCAAGTGTCTTCACTGACATTTTCAACCTGTCCCTGACTGAGTCTGTAATACCAACATGTTTTAAGCAGACCACCATAGTGCCTGTGCCCAAGAACACTAAGGTAACCTGCCTAAATGACTACCAACACGTAGCACTCACGTCTGTAGCCATGAAGTGCTTTGAATGGCTGGTCATGGCTCACATCAACACCATTATCCCAGAAACCCACTCCAATTTGCATACCGCCCCAACAGATCCACAGATTATGCAATCTCTATTGCACTCCACACTGCCCTTTCCCACCTGGACCAAACAAACACCTATGTGAGAATGCTATTCATTGACTACAGCTCAGCGTTCAACACCATAGTGCCCTCAAAGCTCATCAATAAGCTAAGGACTTTGGGACTAAACACCTCCCTCTGCAACTGGATCCTGGACTTCCTGATGGGCTGCTCCCAGGTGGTAAGGGTAGGTAACAACACATCCACCACGCTGATCCTCAACACAGGGGCCCCTCAGGGATGCGTGCTCTGTCCCCTCCTGTACTCCCTGTTCACTCATGACTGCACGGCCAGGTACGACTCCAACACCATCATTAAGTTTGCCGATGACGCAACACATCGACAATGATGAGACAGCCTATAGGGAGGAGGTCAGAGACCTGGTCGTGTGGTGCCAGGACAACAACCTCTCCCTCAACGTGATCAATACAAAGGAGCTGATTGTGGACTACTGGAAAAAGAGGACCGACATCGCCCCCATTCTCATCGACGGGGCTGCAGTGAAGCAGGTTGAGAGCTTCAAGTTCCTTGGTGTCCCCTTTGATCATTTTTGGTACAGTTGTCAATCATTTATTTTCAGTGATTTTTTTGTACACACACATGGCAATCATAGACTATAAAACGGAATTCTGGTGTTATGAATTTTGAGAAGGTGGTTGCTGTGTGGTTGGGAGGTTCTGCCTGTCACTTGTTCGCAACAGGCAGCTAGTCTTGGAAGGGGGACTTGAAGAGGGAGACTGCAAAGTCCAGGCACTACTGCTCTCTTTGTTCTGAGTGTTTGCAGTGCTAGTGTTTTTAGTTAATCTGTGTATCTCACATATTATGTGCCCAGTATGATAGAGCAAGAAAACTTTCAGAGCAACAGTACCGCGGATGACTTCGTCAACCATTTTGAAAAGAAGGTTGACGACATCCGATCCTCGTTTGCTAAGTCAAACGACACCGCTGGTCCTGCTCACACTGCCCTACCCTGTGCTTTGACCTCTTTCTCCCCTCTCTCTCCAGATGAAATCTCGCGTCTTGTGACGGCCGGCCGCCCAACAACCTGCCCGCTTGACATTATCCCCTACTCTCTTCTCCAGACCATTTCCGGAGACCTTCTCCCTTACCTCACCTCGCTCATCAACTCATCCTTGACCGCTGGCTACGTCCCTTCCCTCTTCAAGAGAGCGAGAGTTGCACCCCTTCTGAAAAAACCTACACTCGATCCCTCCGAAGTCAACAACTACAGACCAGTATCCCTTCTTTCTTTTCTCTCCAAAACTCTTGAGCGTGCCGTCCTTGGCCAGCTCTCCTGCTATCTCTCTCAGAATGACCTTCTCGATCCAAATCAGTCAGGTTTCAAGGCTGGTCATTCAACTGAGACTGCTCTTCTCTGTGTCACGGAGGCTCTCCGCACTGCTAAAGCTAACTCTCTCTCCTCTGCTCTCATCCTCCTAGACCTATCTGCTGCCTTTGATACGGTGAACCATCAGATCCTCCTCTCCACCCTCTCCGAGTTGGGCATCTCCGGCGCGGCCCACGCTTGGATTGCGTCCTACCTGACAGGTCGCTCCTACCAGGTGGCGTGGCGAGAATCTGTCTCTGCACCACGTGCTCTCACCACTGGTGTCCCCCAGGGCTCTGTTCTAGGCCCTCTCCTATTCTCGCTATACACCAAGTCACTTGGCTCTGTCATATCCTCACATGGTCTCTCCTATCATTGCTATGCAGACGACACACAATTAATCTTCTCCTTTCCCCCTTCTGATAACCAGGTGGCGAATCGCATCTCTGCATGTCTGGCAGACATATCAGTGTGGATGACTGATCACCACCTCAAGCTGAACCTCGGCAAGACGGAGCTGCTCTTCCTCCCGGGGAAGGACGGCCCGTTCCATGATCTCGCCATCATGGTTGACAACTCCATTGTGTCCTCCTCCCAGAGTGCTAAGAACCTTGGCGTGACCCTGGACAACACCCTGTCGTTCTCTACTAACATCAAGGCGGTGACCCGATCCTGTAGGTTCATGCTCTACAACATTCGCAGAGTACGACCCTGCCTCACACAGGAAGCGGCGCAGGTCCTTATCCAGGCACTTGTCATCTCCCGTCTGGATTACTGCAACTCGCTGTTGGCTGGGCTCCCTGCCTGTACCATTAAACCCCTACAACTCATCCAGAACGCCGCAGCCCGTCTGGTGTTCAACCTTCCCAAGTTCTCTCACGTCACCCCGCTCCTCCGCTCTCTCCACTGGCTTCCTGTTTAAGCTCGCATCCGCTACAAGACCATGGTGCTTGCCTACGGAGCTGTGAGGGGAACGGCACCTCCGTACCTTCAGGCTCTGATCAGGCCCTACACCCAAACAAGGGCACTGCGTTCATCCACCTCTGGCCTGCTTGCCTCCCTACCTCTGAGGAAGCACAGTTCCCGCTCAGCCCAGTCAAAACTGTTCGCTGCTCTGGCACCCCAATGGTGGAACAAGCTCCCTCACGACGCCAGGACAGCGGAGTCAATCACCACCTTCCGGAGACACCTGAAACCCCACCTCTTTAAGGAATACCTAGGATAGGATAAAGTAATCCTTCTAACCCCCCCCCCCCCTTTAAAAGATTTAGATGCACTATTGTAAAGTGGTTGTTCCACTGGATATCATAAGGTGAATCTACCAATTTGTAAGTCGCTCTGGATAAGAGCGTCTGCTAAATGACTTAAATGTAAATGTAAATGTACCGGGGGAATCCGTAACATGAATAGAATGTGATTGATAAACAAAAGGTTATTTCACTTGCCCAGATGTCCACCTCCTTGACAATTCCCCGTCAGAAGAAGCGTAGGTTGATTTTGGCAATCATGCGCTTCACTCCGAAGGGGCCAGCATGCATCTCGGTCAGCACGGCCTTCTTCTCCTCCATAGTGAAAATCACCCTCCTGTGTGGCTGGCCATCCTTCCCCCGTAGGTAGATATGATTGCCTAACAAGTTGGAGGAGAAGAGTTGTTGAAATACACCCGTCTAAGTACATTTACACTGCTGTCTTTCTCTCTCTGTTTCTCTCTCTCAATCTCTCTCTGTCTTCCACTCTCTACCCACCTCTCTCTCCTGCTCTCACTTTCATCCTTTCGTTCTCACTTTCTTCCTCTCCCCCCTCCCTGTGTCTGTCTAGCGAACCTAGTTAAGGGCATTTGGAATTACCATAATTGCTTACGCCTATCCATTTGATTGATCAGGTTTAACTTATAGATAGACACCTCTATATGACAGGCATATAACTATATCAGTGGAGGCTGCTGAGGGGAGGACAGCTCATAATAATGGCTGGAATGGAGTCAATTGAATGGTTTCAACCACATGGAAACCACGTGTTTGATACCATTCCATTCACTCCATTCCAGACATTATTATGAGCCATCCTCCGCTCAGCACCCTCCACTGAACTATATGTATAGCTAGCAACTAGCTAGATGGAAAATGGTTGTTGAAAAGTGTTTGTACCTAGCTAAAGCCGTCCAGTTATCAAATAGAAGTTAACTACTTAATTCAAGTTACCCTGAATTTCTCTGAATGTTGCGCCTCATGTCGAGGTCACTGGCGTCTTCATGGCACTTCGCATGGTTGGAAAGAATCTCCCAGAGGGATGCCATTGAAGTGCAAGCTACATACAAACAGAAAGCTACAATAACAGTTACAGTAGCTAGCTAGCTAGCTGACGTTAGCTAAATACAACTTTCTGGCCAGCTAGCCAGCCAGTAGATTTGATTTGATCCAGCAACCTTTTGGTTAGCGGCCCAACGCTCTAACCACTAGGCTACCTGCCACCCCAAAAAGACAAATACATGGTAAAGAAAGTGTTCTCTTTCCAGACTTTTCAGTCCTCTGAAGCAGGTAGTCAGCAGATTGTCACCGTCAAAAACACTGTCCTTGGAGAGCAATTCTGAGGTAATAATTTTGTATTTATTTTACCCCCTTTTTCTCCCCAATTCCAATTGTTAGTTACAGTCTTGGCCCATTGCTGCAACTCCCGAATGGACTCGGGAGAGGCAAAAGTCGAGAACCATGCATCCTCCAAGAGGACACCCAGATATTTGTATTCCTCTACAATCTCTATGTTCTGACCTCTGATAGATGTGTGATTCGTCACACCACTCTACAAAGTCATTTAGGACTGGACCATTGTGTTCCTCGTCATCATGCAACAGGCTGATCAAGGCAGTGTCATCAGGCTCAGGAAGTCCAACAGCCACAAAACCAGCCCCCCATCTAAGGAGAAGTCCCGGATGAGTCTCTGTGCCAGAATGTAAGGCTGGATTGTGTTGAAGGCAGAAGAAAAGTCCTACAAACAAAACCCTGACATGGGATTTGGCACCCTCTAGATGTCTATAGACCATGTTGAGGAGAGTACACCCTCTAGATGTCTATAGACCATGTTGAGGAGAGTACACCCTCTAGATGTCTATAGACCATGTTGAGGAGAGTACACCCTCTAGATGTCTGTAGACCATGTTGAGGAGAGTACACCCTCTAGATGTCTGTAGACCATGTTGAGGAGAGTACACCCTCTAGATGTCTGTAGACCATGTTGAGGAGAGTACACCCTCTAGATGTCTATAGACCATGTTGAGGAGAGTACACCCTCTAGATGTCTATAGACCATGTTGAGGAGAGTACACCCTCTAGATGTCTGTAGACCATGTTGAGGAGAGTACACCCTCTAGATGTCTATAGACCATGTTGAGGAGAGTACACCCTCTAGATGTCTGTAGACCATGTTGAGGAGAGTACACCCTCTAGATGTCTATAGACCATGTTGAGGAGAGTACACCCTCTAGATATCTATAGACCATGTTGAGGAGAGTACACCCTCTAGATGTCTATAGACCATGTTGAGGAGAGTACACCCTCTAGATGTCTGTAGACCATGTTGAGGAGAGTACACCCTCTAGATGTCTGTAGACCATGTTGAGGAGAGTACACCCTCTAGATGTCTATAGACCATGTTGAGGAGAGTACACCCTCTAGATGTCTATAGACCATGTTGAGGAGAGTACACCCTCTAGATGTCTGTAGACCATGTTGAGGAGAGTACACCCTCTAGATGTCTATAGACCATGTTGAGGAGAGTACACCCTCTAGATGTCTGTAGACCATGTTGAGGAGAGTACACCCTCTAGATGTCTATAGACCATGTTGAGGAGAGTACAACCTCTAGATATCTATAGACCATGTTGAGGAGAGTACACCCTCTAGATGTCTATAGACCATATTGAGGAGAGTACACCCTCTAGATGTCTGTAGACCATGTTGAGGAGAGTACACCCTCTAGATGTCTATAGACCATGTTGAGGAGAGTACACCCTCTAGATGTCTATAGACCATGTTGAGGAGAGTACACCCTCTAGATGTCTGTAGACCAGGTTGAGGAGAGTACACCCTCATGGATGTCTGTAGACCATGTTGAGGAGAGTACACCCTCTAGATGTCTGTAGACCATGTTGAGGAGAGTACACCCTCTAGATGTCTGTAGACCATGTTGAGGAGAGTACACCCTCTAGATGTCTGTAGACCATGTTGAGGAGAGTACACCCTCTAGATGTCTGTAGACCATGTTGAGGAGAGTACACCCTCTAGATGTCTGTAGACCATGTTGAGGAGAGTACACCCTCTAGATGTCTATAGACCATGTTGAGGAGAGTACACCCTCTAGATGTCTGTAGACCATGTTGAGGAGAGTACACCCTCTAGATATCTATAGACCATGTTGAGGAGAGTACACCCTCTAGATGTCTGTAGACCATGTTGAGGAGAGTACACCCTCTAGATGTCTGTACACCATGTTGAGGAGAGTACACCCTCTAGATGTCTGTAGACCATGTTGAGGAGAGTACACCCTCTAGATATCTATAGACCATGTTGAGGAGAGTACACCCTCTAGATGTCTGTAGACCATGTTGAGGAGAGTACACCCTCTAGATGTCTGTAGACCATGTTGAGGAGAGTACACCCTCTAGATGTCTATAGACCATGTTGAGGAGAGTACACCCTCTAGATGTCTATAGACCATGTTGAGGAGAGTACACCCTCTAGATGTCTATAGACCATGTTGAGGAGAGTACACCCTCTAGATGTCTGTAGACCATGTTGAGGAGAGTACACCCTCTAGATGTCTATAGACCATGTTGAGGAGAGTACACCCTCTAGATGTCTATAGACCATGTTGAGGAGAGTACACCCTCTAGATGTCTGTAGACCATGTTGAGGAGAGTACACCCTCTAGATGTCTATAGACCATGTTGAGGAGAGTAAAAATTGCATCATCAACTCCTCTGCTGGGCTGATAGGCAAACTGAAACGGGTCGAGGAGCTTCTGGGTGGTGCTGAGAACATGACTTTTCATAATTTTCTCAAGGCATTTCATTACTAAGGATGTCAAGGCGACAGGGTGGTAGTCATTCAGCACAGAGGGATTAGATGCTTTAGGAATGGGTATAATTATTGAGTTTTTCCACAATACTGGCACGTGTTGCTGGTCGAGTGAGGACTGGAAAATGTCTGTAAAAACACTAGCTAATTGTTCAGCACGGTGCTTTAGCACATGTCCACTTATTTTGCCTGGGCTTTTGTGTGCGTTACATCCCCTGAACAACTTCAAAACATCATCCTGTTGAACAACAACCCTCTCAAACATTTGTAATGATGCTTCCATTTGTTTTACCTCTGACACAAAGTTGTCTGATTCAAATCTTGAGAAGAAAACATTCAGTTCATTAACCATGTTCCGGCCCTCATATCCCCCAAGGTCAGCACTGGTTTTTCCCCTGCCTATGTGGGAGGCACTAGACATGGATTTAATCCTTTGCCAGGCCACCCTTGCGTTTCCTGAGGAGAGGGTTCTCTCCATCCTTTGCTTGTATACCTCCTTGTCCACCAGTATCTGTATTTTGATCTCACGTTGTACATCTCTTAAAGCCTGTCTATCAACCTCAGCATAAACTGCCTTCTTCCTATTAAGTAGTGATTTTAGATTTTTTGATACCCAAGGCTTATTGTTAGAGAAGATTTTTCTGGTTTTAGTAGGCGCAACTGACAACACAGAAGTTTACAAAGTCTGAAACAACATCTGTGAGTTCATCAAGATCAGAGCTGCTGTCCTCAAATACCTCCCACATAGTACAGTCAAAACACCCCTGGAGATGAGTGACACTGTTGTCGTTCCAGATCTGGACAGTTTTAACTGTGGGTTTCTCCCTCTCCAGGAGCCGACAGTAGGTTGGCCTGAGGTAGAAAACATTGTGGTCTGATGTTCCCGGGGGAGGTCCGGTGGTGGCAGAGAACGCATTTGGTATTGTCCCATAGCACAATCAATAGTCTTATTTTTCCTAGTGTGACATTTCACATTCTGGTGGTACATGCGCAGGACTTTGTGCAAAGTACAGTTGTTAAAATCCCCTAACATAAATGTGAGTGCGTCTGGCGAGATAGATTCCAGTTTCTGTGACAGATTATAAATAATCTGATGCTTTTGCTATATTAGCTTTTGGTTGAATCTACACCACGGTAACAAACAATTGGAGGAACTCACAGGCAGATAGTAGGGTCACAGTGACACAGAAAGCAGTTCAATGTCGAGGGTACAGAGTCTCTCTCTCTTACCAGGATCGATTTACACCACTGGTCCCTGACAAGCAGGCAGACGCCCCCATCTGACCAGAGTGAAGCCGGCTCCACTTCCCTGTCCGGGACTCTGTTATCCAGCCAAGTCTCAGTAAACGCCAGCAAACAGGCCTCCTGGTATTCGTGTTGGAAGCGAAAATTCGCTGACAGCTCATCCACTTTAACCCTCAGTGACAGGGCATTGATCAGCAAGGTGGTGGGAAGAGAAGTTTGTTCTTAAATTTTTTAACTCTTTGTCTGATTGCCCCGTGTTTTCTACGTTTGCATTTGGGTTTGTAATACACTCGCAGACAATCAGGGATTAGATGGGTCATTGGGATATCCATTGCGTTTGTGTTTGAGTTGCATTGTAGTAGGAACTCTCTGCTGTATTGGATTCTGCTGCCAGCGTTTTCATCATTTAGTCTGTTTGTAGTGGGTATGTACATGATCAACAAGAGCAGTCCAACACCCCACCACTGTAAAGCCATCGTTGACAGATGGCAAATAGTTTACAAACAAAGTTTACAAATTAATGTTGCAAGTTCTAGCAACAGACCTAGCAACAGACCTAGCAACAGACCTAGCAACAGACCTAGCAACAGACCTAGCAACAGACCTAGCAACAGACCTAGCAACAGACCTAGCAACAGACCTAGCAACAGACCTAGCAACAGACCTAGCAACAGAAGCTAGAACTCATCGAATCCCATTGTGACGCAGAGGGGGACACTATTTGGCATGACAGGCCCCCAAAAGGCTAGAGCCGGCCCTGACTGTATGTCTATGAATTGTTACACACTTTTGTTCTAAGACATTCGTTTTGTGTTGCATTGCCCACAACCACATATAGTGTGTATTTTTCTGTGGAGTTTGCACACTCTCTTCTGTTCTGAGTGATTGTGTTGTTTTGTGTTGTCTTGTCCACTACAGACGTACAGCAGTGAGTGTATATGTCAGTGTATAACAAACACAAACACACACACACTCACTTCACTCATTGTGTTGTTTTATGTTGTCTTGTCCACTACAGAAGTACAGTAATGACTGGTGGATCGGCCGGCTGGTGAAGGAGGGCTGTGAGATCGGATTCATCCCCAGCCCTCTGAAACTAGAGAACATCCGTCTACAGCAGGAGCAGAAGAGAGGTACACGCTCTTACGGGTAAGGCCGTGGTTGAGGGGCTGGGCAGGGGCTGTGGGATGAGAAGTTTATTGAGGGGGTGGGCTTGGTTGGGCGAATGGGCTGGGCTGGTGCTGGGAGGGTTTGGTTGGGTGGAGGGGCTGTGTTGGAGAGTGGGTTTAGGGGCTGGGGGTTTGGTTGGGTAGGTGGAGGGGCTGTGTTAGAGGGTGGGTTTAGGGGCTGGGGGGTTGGTTGGGTGGAGGGGCTGTGTTGGAGGGTGGGTTTAGGGGCTGGGGGTTTGGTTGGGTAGGTGGAGGGGCTGTGTTGGAGGGTGGGTTTAGGGGCTGGGGGTTTGGTTGGGTAGGTGGAGGGGCTGTGTTGGAGGGTGGGTTTAGGGTCTGGGGGGGTTTGGTTGGGTGAGGGGGCTGTGTTGGAGGGTGGGTTTAGGGGCTGGGGGTTTGGTTGGGTAGGTGGAGGGGCTGTGTTGGAGGGTGGGTTTAGGGTGTGGGGGGGTTTGGTTGGGTGAGGGGGCTGTGTTGGAGGGTGGGTTTAGGGTGTGGGGGGGTTTGGTTGGGTGAGGGGGCTGTGTTGGAGGGTGGGTTTAGGGGCTGGGGGTTTGGTTGGGTAGGTGGAGGGGCTGTGTTGGAGGGTGGGTTTAGGGGCTGGGGGTTTGGTTGGGTAGGTGGAGGGGCTGTGTTGGAGGGTGGGTTTAGGGTGTGGGGGGGTTTGGTTGGGTGAGGGGGCTGTGTTGGAGGGTGGGTTTAGGGTGTGGGGGGGTTTGGTTGGGTGAGGGGGCTGTGTTGGAGGGTGGGTTTAGGGTCTGGGGGGGTTTGGTTGGGTGAGGGGGCTGTGTTGGAGGGTGGGTTTAGGGTGTGGGGGGGTTTGGTTGGGTGAGGGGGCTGTGTTGGAGGGTGGGTTTAGGGTCTGGGGGGGTTTGGTTGGGTGAGGGGGCTGTGTTGGAGGGTGGGTTTAGGGTCTGGGGGGGTTTGGTTGGGTGAGGGGGCTGTGTTGGAGGGTGGGTTTAGGGTGTGGGGGGGTTTGGTTGGGTGAGGGGGCTGTGTTGGAGGGTGGGTTTAGGGTGTGGGGGGGGTTGGTTGGGTGAGGGGGCTGTGTTGGAGGGTGGGTTTAGGAGCTGGGGGGGTTGGTTGGGTGGAGGGGCTGTGTTGGAGGGTGGGTTTAGGAGCTGGGGGGGTTGGTTGGGTGTGTTGAAGGGTGGGTTTAGGTGCTGGGGGGGTTGGTTGGGTGGAGGGGCTGTGTTGGAGGGTGGGTTTAGGGACTGGGGGGGTTGGTTGGGTGGGTGTGTTGAAGGGTGGGTTGGGGGTTGGAGAGGGGATAACAGCTTCTAAGAAATGTCCTGAATAAGCATTAATCAACTATTTATAAACTACTTTATTAAGCATTTATAAAAGTATTATAAAAGGTTACTGAAGAGGGAAAGTGACATGGGTGGGTCTGATGAGAGGACACCTACTTCAGGTCTGGCTCTGCGGTAACTAGGATGGTTTACTCATAATAACAGATTGGTGACGTGTTTCTTAGGTGACACTAATATGAAAGAGATGATATGCATCATCTTATATTAGTTTCCTCATTGCCGACTATGACAGAGAGAATAGTCACTCTCCCACTATTGAGTCATTCAGCTCTGTTTTAACTCTTTGTTGTCTACTTTAAAGGACACTTCAGCATTGGCCTCATGTTGCCGAGGGTTACGTTATGTAACAATTGTGGTAAAACAGTGGGTATGTCATCTCACATAGTGCCTCGATAGATATTATTTCCAAGACAATCACTGCTCATAAATTATATATTAGCCTCTTTAATTCCAGCCCCTTTGTTATCACAATTCCTGGAACAATGTGTTGTCAATACTCATCTATTCTAGCATGTATTTATAGTATTCATCCATTCTACTGGTAGACCATTCTACTGGTAGACCATTCTACTGGTAGACCATTCTACTGGTAGACCATTACTGGTAGACCATTCTACTGGTAGATCATTCTACTGGTAGACCATTCTACTGGTAGATCATTCTACTGGTAGATCATTCTACTGGTAGACCATTCTACTGGTAGATCATTCTACTGGTAGACCATTCTACTGGTAGATCATTCTACTGGTAGACCATTCTACTGGTAGACCATTACTGGTAGACCATTCTACTGGTAGATCATTCTACTGGTAGATCATTCTACTGGTAGACCATTCTACTGGTAGATCATTCTACTGGTAGATCATTCTACTGGTAGACCATTCTACTGGTAGACCATTCTACTGGTAGACCATTACTGGTAGACCATTCTACTGGTAGATCATTCTACTGGTAGATCATTCTACTGGTAGACCATTCTACTGGTAGACCATTCTACTGGTAGATCATTCTACTGGTAGACCATTCTACTGGTAGATCATTCTACTGGTAGACCATTCTACTGGTAGATCATTCTACTGGTAGACCATTCTACTGGTAGACCATTACTGGTAGACCATTCTACTGGTAGACCATTCTACTGGTAGATCATTCTACTGGTAGACCATTCTACTGGTAGATCATTCTACTGGTAGACCATTCTACTGGTAGACCATTCTACTGGTAGACCATTCTACTGGTAGATCATTCTACTGGTAGACCATTCTACTGGTAGATCATTCTACTGGTAGACCATTCTACTGTAGATCATTCTACTGGTAGATCATTCTACTGGTAGATCATTCTACTGGTAGATCATTCTACTGGTAGACCATTCTACTGGTAGACCATTCTACTGGTAGATCATTCTACTGGTAGATCATTCTACTGGTAGACCATTCTACTGGTAGATCATTCTACTGGTAGACCATTCTACTGGTAGACCATTCTACTGGTAGACCATTCTACTGGTAGATCATTCTACTGGTAGATCATTCTACTGGTAGACCATTCTACTGGTAGATCATTCTACTGGTAGATCATTCTACTGGTAGACCATTCTACTGGTAGACCATTCTACTGGTAGATCATTCTACTGGTAGATCATTATATTCTAATGCTAAATATTCAACATGGACACAAATCAAACTTTAGTTTAGAAGTGCATTTAAAACTGTAACAAACTTACAGTAATAAATAATACAATGAAAGAGATAAAAACAAGCAAAAGGCAATAACAGAGAATAATTAAATAACATTAAAACACCAAGGATGTCTAAAGTAACAATAAAATGACTGATTAAAGACAGAGAACTGTTATTTACCCTGTTTCTCCTGAGGATGGGAGTTGTGTGGGACTCCCGTGATGGATGAGACTATCTGTCTGTGTTCCACATTAATGTTTCTTCTCTCGCTCTGTCTATTATCCTTTGTGCCTTGCAGTAAGTCCAGTGGGAATTCCTCCTCCAGTCTAGGAGACATGGTTTCAGGCGGGTTCAAATCCAACCCTCCCTCTGCAGGTGAGCCTCCAGACAGAAGCCTATTAGGTCCAGCGCCTCGCTACCCGTTTGTCAGAATGATTAATTGATCATCTAAAACTATGATCTAATTGTCCTTGTCTCTAACATACCATATCATTGTTGCTCAGTGTGTTGTTTATTAACTATTATTATTTATGTATTATTATTGTTTATTATATGTTTATTAACATATCAAATCCAGTGTTAGACGAACTGTCGCTCACTTCACATTAGTGAACTATGAACTGAATGGTTGTCAGAGTATATGTACCCAATGTCATTGTTCTACTCTAATGAGAAAAATCGAGTTACTTCAAAATGCTGCAGCTGCTCAATACAAACTTTTAGAGTAAGTTAATATGTGAAAATAGGGAACAGTGGCTGGAGGTTAGGTGGATGGAATGTGGAGTTGTGCGATCTTTGTGTCTTCCAGAATGTGCCATGCACGTTCTATTGGACTGGAATGAGGTGAGCCATGCACTCTCAGTCCACTCCTCCTCCTCTTCCTCCAAGAGGATTATGGACAAGCATTATGTCCATGCATTGAGTTTGCTTTAAGACAAACATAACCCTATAGCCCCAACTCTGTTGGGTGAAATATTATGGTTTGATGACAAGTTAAGATGAGAGATGCTTTATCCAAATATTATATCCATCTTAACATAAATTGAAATATTACTCCATTTTAATTTATTTTTAAGGAAATAAACACTTTTAAATGATAATGCAACTTACCAAAGGCTTTAGCAGACTCACTTAACAAGTGTAACCAAGGCTGTCACCTGCAAAGGAAGGTTTGGAATAGAAGCAACAAATAAATCAAGTGTTTTGACCACTAATATACTGTCTACATACTGTACATGTAGTACTTCATTTATTTGTGTGATAAGGTATTTGCATCCATTATTGTACTCTTGAAATATTTCCATCAGTATTAGAGGAATAGTGAAAAGGTATCTCTCTAATGTGTTGTACTGTATATTGTATTACGTTTCCGCCTTGCATTCAAAGGCAATTATCAGTTGTTTTCTCATTTTTACAGGAAAACAGAAGCAGAAAGTGGTGAGTAGTATAAACACTTTTTATTCACTTTAATCCACGCACAGGTAAACCCCAAGATCTGTCCCCACACAGAATCTGGTTGCACCTAGATTAATAATATACTGTATTATATATATATTACTGTATTATTAATCTAGGTGCAATGGCATCCTCCATATCAGCGTTTCAATCTTTATTATAGGCATACAGACTAACTAATAGGTTTGACTTTATTCACCCCAATTAATATCTTAGGAATAAATACTATGAAGTGTCTTTGCAGACCTGATTGAGCTCACTTTAATACCATTTAGACCTGTCTTCTTTTATTTCATTCCAGCCCTGGCAAGTACCAGGGCTTAATGATGCTATTAAATTGATTGACCAAAGAAAAATAGGAGTTGCATAAATGAATTGGATGGCTCATCTTTAACAATGATCTGCTGGCAGTATTGTAATTATAACACTTTTTCAGCACATTATCAGGAAGTAAAACAGAAACGTCCCAATGTCTTAATAGCATAACTTAATGGCTGATAGTAATATATCCAGCTACTGTTATACTCATTATTTTGTACCTGTGTTGTAACACTGTTGTAACACTGTAATTCCACAGATACACTTTCTTGGTATTAAATAATACCTAATAAAAGGACTTAATGGCGAATGTGATGTTACATGTTACTGTTGCTGTGTCTTTGCTCCCTCTAACCCTCGACCTCTGCTACAGACTGAACACATCCCTCCCTATGACGTGGTCCCCTCCATGAGACCAGTGGTCCTGGTAGGACCGTCCCTGAAGGGATATGAGGTAGGCATCATAACAATAATATTTCAGTCTCTTGTAAAGTGTTTTATTCGGCCTCCAAAACAGCTATTCAGAACAACTGCAATATTTGGTTGTGTGCCATACAGTGACTCCAATTCCCAGCTCTCCCTTTTGGAACCGTCAGCATGCAGACCAGTGGTTGAGATGCAGCTTCATTGAAGAGGTTCACTGACAGTGAATAACTCCCCCGTTCATTATCAGAGTAGATATTTGGAGGTATCCAAAAATAACAGCTATGTCTGGGTTATCCATTCATTGGTAACTAACCACCAATGAGGGTTTGCAGAAAAAGGAGGGCAGCATCTTTTCCTTGATATGTATGGGGGAAGTGGGGAGCCAGGATCATCGTCGGTCCTCATCGCAGCGCCACTGTGTTGCCGTGGTAACAACCTTCTGGGTAAAACACATCAGTCTGCAAAAGTAGAGCATGGCTTGAAATTAGAAACACAGAGATTAACAGCACCAGAAGAAGCTCTGTGTGTGTGTGTGTGTGTGTGTGTGTGTGTGTGTGTGTGTGTGTGTGTGTGTGTGTGTGTGTGTGTGTGTGTGTGTGTGTGTGTGTGTGTGTGTGTGTGTGTGTGTGTGTGTGTGTGTGTGTGTGTGTGATAATACAGTGTAAAAAAATAAACAAGACATTTTTGTCAAAGACAAGGTTATGTAAAGGTGGATGAAATGGAGGCACAATTTCTTTTTCTTAATGTGACTTTTTTTGCAGAATTTACAGAGACGTGTCTATAGGTCCAAACGATCCAATTACACTGACTTGTGTGAACAGCATGATGCTGTTGTTATTAATGCTCAATGTCAAGAGAGCTTACCGAACATCCTTTTTCCTCAAAAAATGTCCCTTGTGAAATGTAAAAGAAAAAATGTTAACGTTCCTGTGAAATATTCTGAACTAAAATATAAACGCAACATGCAACAATTTCAAAGATTTTGGTGAGTTACAGTTCATATAAGGAAATCAGTCAATTGAAATACATTATTTAGGCACTAATCTATGGACTTCACATTACTGGGAAGGGGCACACCCAATGGGGAGCCAGGTCCAGCCAATCAGAATGAGTTTTTCCCGACAAAAGGGCTTTATTACTGATAGAAATACTTCTCAGCGCCCCGCCCTCCTCCCCTCAGACGATCCCGCAGGTGAAGAAGCTGGATGTGGAGGTCCTGGGCTGGCGTGGTTACAAGTGGTCTGCGGTTGTGAAGCCGGTTGGACGTACTGCCAAATTCTCTAAAACGACATTGGAGGTGGCTTATCGTCAAGAAATGAACATTGAATTCTCTGGCAATGGCTCTGGTGGACATTCCTGCAGTCATTATGAAAATTGCATGGTCCCTCAGAACTTTGGACATCTGTAGCATTGAGTAATATGACAAAACCGCCAATTTTAGAGTGACCTTTTATTGTCCCCAGCACAAGGTGCACTTGTGTAATGATCATGCTGTTTAATCAGCTTCATGATATGCCACACCTGTCAGGTGGATGGATTATCTCTACAAAGACTTGAATGTTCACTATCAGGGGATGTAAACAAATTTGTGCACAAAACCTGAGAGAAATGCGTTTTTTGTGTATATGTAACATTTCTGGGATCTTTTATTTCGGCTCATGTAACATGGGACCAGCACTTTACATGTTGCGTTTATATTTTTGTTCACTGTATATTATCCAGGCAGACCAGTGGTTGCAGGAATATGCTCAATTCTTGAACCGTTGTCGAACTTTGTAGACTAGTTTATTAAATCTCATCTGCAAGCATAGCCATCATATGTTAAAGACTCAATAGACTTCATAAACAAGATTTCACCATTAACGTGATTAACAGAAGACTGTATTTTGGTCACGTTAGATGTCGAGAGTCTATATACCAGCATTCCCCATACTGGGGGCTGGCAGACCGTGCTCACGATGTGAGAGACCGAGATACTAACAACTACCCACCAACAAACGTTATTCTAGAGCTGGCTGAATATGTTTTCATGTATAACTATTTCAGGTTTGATAATGAATACTACTTCCAAACGAATGGATCATCGATGGGCTCCACATTCACTCCGAGCTATGCTAACCTTTATGTGGGACATTTTGTACGTTTTGTTAACAATGAAAACGAAAATCCATTTGTGAGTAAAGTCCTGAAGTGGTATCAATATATTGACGAGAGAAGAGCTGTCAGACTTGATACCATTACTCAATGACATTGACCCCAATCTCAAATTCACTATTGAATGTGACACTAAACGTGTTCATTGCCTCGACATGTCGATTGAGAAATCAAATGGAACCCTGTTTACAACTCTGTATAGAAAAGAAATGGACAGAAATACTTTATCACAGGGGGACAGCTTCCACCCGAGCCATTAAAAAGAGGACTTCCTAGAAGCCAGTTTTTCAGACTGCGCAGTATATGCCACTCCACAGAGGACTATCTAGAAAAAGCAGCGGATTTGCACGATAGGTTTTTAAGAGGCTACTCTTCACAATGTGTGGATGAAGCTCTTAATTTGGCATTAGGGAAAACATGAGAGGAACTGCTACAGAAAGAGCCACTAGAGCTAAAGAACACTATAATGTTCACCACCACATGAACTCGCGCAAAGTGGGAGATGCTGTCAAGAAACACTGGCATGTTTTATCATCGGACCCAGCTTTGCCAGCTGTATTTAACGATCCACCACTTATTGTATATAGGAGAGGTCGCAATTTACGCAATTATTTTGGTCCATGCCAACAGCCAGCCACAAAAGAAAATGAGCCAGGCTCTTTTACGCCCTCTTCCGAATGGTAGCTATAAATGCAGAGGTTGCGCACAGTGTAACATTAGGATGTGTGAATATTTCTGCCACCCACATACAGGAAAACTGTTCACAATAAATGACATTATAGCATGCTCCACCACCCATGTTATCTACATGATTAAATGTCCATGTGGGCTGTGTTATGTAGGTAAAACCTCTCGTTCTTTAAAACAGACAATTACTTAACATAAAAGTTAAATCAGGAGACACGACAGGGATTATCCAGTCTCAGTACATTTTAATAACCAAAAACCTTTAGATTTTGTGTCATAGAGAAAGTTAAGATATCAGACAGGGGAGGTGATATAAATAATATGCTGAGCTTAAGAGAATGTTTTGGGATTTTCACCCTCTAGACATTATTTGTTAAAGGTTTTAATGATGAAATGCCTATGTATGTTATGCTGTAAATGTGAACATGAATTAATTCCACCATTTCAGATTACTCTGAAGTTTTTATTGATTTATGAAAACTTGCTTGATGGGTCGATGTCGTCATTGTGGTTTTACAGACGTGTTTAATACGTACACACTTTATTAGAATATTTATGAAATGCACATTGTTATATTTGTGTAACACTTATTTCCCCTCGACTCCAAGCCCATTCGATGCATTGAATGGATGTGGGTGGAGCTATAAGGGTGCTATTTAAAAGAAAACTCACAAAGCTCTGACGAAGGCCTTGAGGTTGAAATGTAAAGCAGTGATACTATCTAGAGCAGTGTGCGGCTTTCTTCTTTTTTCTCATCTTATTCAACTGTTACCATGCACCTGCAAAAAAACATAGCTCAGATGTGCGAGTGCCTTTTGAATTTTGTTCAGTGTATATGGAATATGGTTATTGTTGTGTGCAAAGCACACAAATTGTCTTCAACTCCTTGTCGTTATATATGTGGATATACCATATAACAATTGCTCCCTGCTCCTTGCTAGCCTTGTCCTTGCAACTACAGTTCTTTTCATCTTCAGATTCTAATTGAAATACCTTGCAAAAATAGCATTAATGGAGACTGGTCTGATCTGCTATAGCCCAATTCATCACACCGAGTTTTTATGACACTTCATTTTAGGCCTTAATCACCTTATTTAATGTAACCAGGATTAATTCTGTAGAAAATGAGGTGGAAAAAAACCAGAGATCATGCTTCTCCTTTGCTGGATGTTTTGGACCAGTGGGATAATTCACAGGCAGGGCAAGAGGAGCTTGGATGGACCTAACGGTTGGATGTCATAATGAGGAATATGGAGAAATCTTTATTGGATGGGTAATGGTGGTAGATGGGGAAATATGGGACAGGGTCTTAATTTAGCACTCATACTGAAATCAAAAAGGAAGACAAGGTTGACAACTGTTCTTTTGACATCCTTGGGCACCTTTGTCCATAACATGTGCTATTTTTTAACATTGAACATCAAGGTATGTAGCTTCACCATATGAAATGGGTCTTGTCACAAGGGCTTTCTTGCCATGAGGAAGGCTCTTCGAAAGGCTTGCTGTAGCTGTGAGGAATTGTCAATGAATTTCTACTGGTTTATTTCCTTTCTGGCTGTCAACCTTTTTCACTTTCCCTCACTTTCTCAACCTCACTTTCTCTCTTTCCCTCCTTTTTCTCCATCCTTTCCTAACTTTCTCCTCTGCCATCCTCTGCTGCTCTCCCTGGCTCTGTGTGCTGCGTGTGCAGGTGACAGACATGATGCAGAAAGCGCTCTTTGACTTCCTGAAGCACAGGTTTGATGGCAGGTGAGGAGTTGTGTTGTCGGCACTATCCCTGTCCCTGCATACTGTCAACCCTATCCCTTCATATTGCACTAACACTCTGCATGCTTACTGTAGCATCAGGCTCTCAGCTGCTCATGGCACCTATGCAAACTACTATAAGCTAGTGCGGAAAATACACTGAATGTACAAAACATGACATAGACTGACCAGGTGAATCCAGGTGAAAGTTATGATCCCTTATTGATGTCACCTGTTAAATCCACTTCAATCAGTTTAGATGAAGGGGAGGAGCAGGTTAAAGAAGGATTTTGAAGCCTTGAGCCAATTGAGACATGGATTGTGTATGTGTGCCATTCAGAGGGTGAATGGGCAAGTCAATATATTTGAGTGCCTTTAAAGGGGGTATGGTAGTAGATGCCAGGTGCACAGGTTGGAGTGTGTCAAGAACTGCAACACTGCTGGGTTTTTCACGCTCAACAGTTTCCCGCGTGTATCAAGAATGATCCACCACCCAAAGGACATCCAGCCAACTTGACACAACTGTGGGAAGCGTTGGAGTCAACATGGACCATCATCCCTGTCGAATGCTTTGGACACCTTTTAAAGTCCATGCCCCAACGAATTAAGGCGTTCTGAGGGCAAAGGGGATGCAACTCAATATTAGGAAGGTGTTCCTAATGTTTGGTATACTCAGTGTAAACACCTTCCTAATATTGCGTAGCACTCCCAATTGAAGTGGATTTAACAAGTGACATCAATAAGGGATCATAGCTTTCACCTGGATTCACCTGGTCAGTCTTTGTCACGGAAAGAGCAGGTGTTCTTCATTTTTTGTATTAAACTATTAGGCTATTTCTTCATACAATAAGCGCAGCAATGCACACATGGTAGTAGGCTATAAATACAAATGTTCCATTAGTGGGAAAACACTATTATCAAAAGTGACCTCAAATGCAATTATGCATGTAATGCTTTTATTATAAAGGTGCATTGTTATGGTGAAAATGTTCTTCCCCAAACTTGAAACTCACGCACTGCTTATATATGCTAGTTAGGCTCTAGCCCCCTTGTAAAGCGGATTAATGTGCTTAATTTTAAGAAGTTATTTGGCCACTTTAGTTGTGATACAAACCTTAACAAAACATATAGGCCTATGGGCTAGGCTACATGAGGTGTGCGACTGTGTTTAGAAAAAGTCTCGAAAAAATGCAGTTTATTACGCTGGGCATCATTCACAAGTGATAGGCTAATATTCACCTGGTCAGTCTATGTCATGGAAAGAGCAGGTGTTCTTAATGTTTTGTACTCTCAGGATATGTAAAGCAGTTATACATGATCATTGAATACTTTGCCAAAGTAAATAATCTGACCACCTGTTTTGACTAAACACTTTCTCTAGTATTATAAACATGGTAGTAGCCATACTTTACATGTGGGTTTGTGATATTCTGTATCCATTGAATCTGTTGCATTTAGGATATCTATTACGAGAGTAACAGCAGATATAGCTCTGGCCAAGAGGTCAGTGCTCAACAACCCCAGCAAGCGGGCCATCATCGAAAGATCCAACACCAGGTCCAACCTAGGTATCATCTGGATGACACTGAATACTGTTATTCTTCACTCAGATGTTTTGTATATGTTAAAAAGGAAATTATAAACTGGGTGGTTCAAGCCCTGAATGCTGATTGGCTGAAAGCTATGGTATATCCGACTGTATACCAGGGGTATTATGACAAAACATTTATTTTCACTGTTCTAATTATGTTGGTAATCAGTTTATAATCGCAGTAAGGCAGCTTGGGGGTTTGTTAAGGGCTGTATCCAGGCACTTCTCGTGGCGTCGTGCTTAAGAATAGCCCTTAGTTGTGGTATATTGGCCATATGCCACACCCCCTCGTGCATTATTGCTTAATTATACAGTACCAGTCAAAAGTTTGGACACACCTACTCATTCAGGGGTTTTTCTTTATTTTTGCTATTTTCTACATTGTAGGATAATAGTGAAGACATCAAAACTATGAAATAACACATATGGAATCATTTAGTAGCCAAAAAAGTGTTATTAAACAAATCAAAATATATTTCAGATTCTTCAAAGTAGCCACCCTTTGCCTTGATGATAGCTTTGCACACTCTTGGCATTCTCTCAAACCAGCTTCATGAGGTAGTCACCTGGAATGCATTTCAATTAACAGGTGTGCCTTGTTAAAAGTTAATTTGTGGAATTTATTTCCTTCTTAATGCGTTTCAGCTCATCAGTTGTGTTGTAACAAGGTAGAGGTGGTATACAGAAGATAGACCTATTTGGTAAAAGACTAATTCCATATTATGTCAAGAACAGCTCAAATAAGGAAAGAGAAACGACAGTCCATCATTACTTTAAGACATGAAGGTCAGTCAATCTGGAACATTTCTAGAACTTTTAAAGTTTTTTCAAGTGCAGTCGCAAAAACCATCAAGCACTATGATGAAACTGGCTCTCATGAGGACCGCCACAGGAAAGGAAGACCCAGAGTTACCTCTGCTGCAGAGGATAAGTTCATTAGAGTTAACGGAGTTCAAGTAACAGACATATCTCAACATCAACTGTTCAGAGGAGACTGCGTGAATCAGGCCTTCATGGACGAATTGCTGCAAAGAAACCACTACTAAAGGACACCAATAATAAGAAGAGACTTGCTTGGGCCAAGAAACACGAGCAATGGATATTAGACCGGTGGAAATCTGTCCTTTGGTCTGATGAGTCCAAATTTGAGATATTTGATTTCAACCGCCATGTCTTTGTGAGACGCAGAGTAGGTGAACGGATGATCTCCGCATGTGTGGTTCCCATCATGCAGCATGGAGGAGTTGTGATGGTTTGGGGGGCTTTTCTGGTGACAATGTCAGTGATTTATTTAGAATGCAAGGCACACTTAAACAGCATGGCTACCACAGCATTCTGCAGCGATACGCCATCCCATCTGGTTTGCGCTTAGTGGGACTATCATTTGTTTTTCAACAGGACAATGACCCAAAACACACCTCCAGTCTGTGTAAGGGCTATTTGACCAAGAAGGAGAGTGATAGTGCTGCACCAGATGACCTGGACTTCACAATCACCCGACCTCAACCCAATTGAGATGGTTTGGTATGAGATGGACCGCAAAGTAAAGGAAAAGCAGCCATCAAGTGCTCAGCATATGTGGGAACTCCTTCAAGACTGTTGGAAAAGCATTCCTCATGAAGCTGGTTGAGAGAATGCCAAGAGTGTGCAAAGCTGTCATCAAGGCAAAGGGTGGCTACTTTGAAGAATCTCAAATATAAAATATATTTTGATTTGTTTAACACTTTTTTGGTTACAACATGATTCCATATGTGTTATTTCATAGTTTTGATGTGTTCACTATTATTCTACAATGTAGAAAATAGTAAAAATAAAGAAAAACCCTTGAATGAGTAGGTGTGTCCCAACATTTGACTGGTACTGTACATGCTGTACTATAAAGTGTGTATTACACAGAATGTGTTGAATTGATGTCTTTGATTTTGGCATTATAAAGGGTTGTTCATCCACCATCTGTGATCACTGTTCTGGTTCCCCACAGCGGAGGTTCAGAGTGAGATTGAGAGGATATTTGAGCTGGCCAGATCCTTACAGCTGGTGGTCTTGGATGCTGACACAATCAACCATCCAACCCAGCTCATAAAGACGTCCTTAGCACCTATCATCGTCCATGTTAAAGTGTCCTCTCCTAAAGTAAGTTTTAGGCTTCCCCTTATCCTCAAATGGTTCTAATTTTGCTACATACCAAAGGTGGAAATGGGAGGGAACCAGGCTCCGAGAGTAAAATCATTTTGGCATGTATGAATTCGGCTGTTTTTATACACACAGTTGTACCCAAATTCCTCTGCCACCGAGTGACATGTAAGAGTTTTTTTTAATGTGAATTCAAAGTTTTGCCATTTTTCTATTTCCATCCCTGACCCATGCTGATTTGTGTTGCTGCTTTCTTCTGACTTGATATATACAGTGCTTGACTTGGGCAGGAGCTCGTCATAAAATGTTCTACAGCTTGAGCTCCTGTTCCTCTTATAGAATATTATCTCAAAAGTATTGTGGAGCTCCTGCACCTAAAAATAAACAGTACCGGCACCCAAAATGTGTACCGTAGCCTATTTCAGTCCAAGTCCAGCACTGTGAATATATAAACTATCCACAGGTTCTGCAGCGGTTGATCAAGTCGAGAGGGAAATCCCAGAGCAAACACTTGAACGTGCAGCTGGTGGCAGCAGATAAACTAGCACAGTGCCCTCCGGTAGGTATACAATAACCCTCAGTACATCCTGTCAACTGCTGGTCTCTGGCCTCCCATAAGGGACAATAACCCTCAATACACCCTGTCAACTGCTGGGCTCTGGCCTCCCATAAGGGACAATAACCCTCAGTACACCCTGTTAACTGCTGGTCTCTGGCCTCTCATAAGGGACAATAGCCCTCAGTACACCCTGTTAACTGCTGGTCTCTGGCCTCCCATAAGGGTCAATAACCCTCAGTACACCCTGTTAACTGCTGGTCTCTGGCCTCCCATAAGGGACAATAACCCTCAGTACATCCTGTTAACTGCTGGTCTCTGGCCTCCCATAAGGGACAATAACCCTCAGTACATCCTGTTAACTGCTGGTCTCTGGCCTCCCATAAGGGACAATAACCCTCAGTCCACCCTGTTAACTGCTGGTCTCTGGCCTCCCATAAGGGTCAATAACCCTCAGTACACCCTGTTAACTGCTGGTCTCTGGCCTCCCATAAGGGACAATAACCCTCAGTACATCCTGTTAACTGCTGGTCTCTGGCCTCCCATAAGGGACAATAACCGACAGTACATCCTGTTAACTGCTACTACCAGCAACTCAATCCCTCAGTCACTAAGTCGTAATGTCTCTCTGGTCTCCCCTCTCTCCCTCTCTCTCTGTCACTCTGTCTCTCTCGCTCTCTTGCTCTCTCTCCCCTCCCCCTGTCTCTTAGGAAATGTTTGACATCATTCTGGATGAGAATCAGCTGGAGGATGCATGTGATCACCTGGCAGAGTACCTGGAAGCCTACTGGAGGGCAACACACACCTCCCTGAGCACCCCTCTTAACCCTCTGCTGGGCCGCAACCTGGGATCCACTGCCCTCTCTCCGTACCCCACAGCTATAACTGGGCTGGTCAACCAACCGGTGAATCAACCTGACCTTACTTTGACTGATATTTGCCCTCTTATTTGACTGGGAAACTGGTCTTATAGTGTTAAAGTAGATGAGGTGGCAATAGCTATTATCTCGGGCTGTGGCGGTCACAACATTTTGTCAGTTGGTGATTGTCAAGTAAATAACTGTTGGTCTCACGGTATTTGACCGTTAATTAACATAAAAACATTTAGCATGTCCTGGCTTCCACACATAGTCTACAAGCCACTGATGTAGACCTTTGGAACATCTACATTTTAAAAAGTCTAATAAATCCATGTAATATAGCCTACACCTTCACAATATATCCATTATTTATTTTAGACAGGTCTAAAGAAACATGATATGAAGAAAATGTAGTCTATTTCAGAAGAACAGAGTAGCATACTCTGAGTTGTCCTTATGTTAGGTACTGATCTGGCTCTGCCATATGGCTGTGGGCTACACTAGTTCATTTAGCAGACAAGATTTGCTTAGAATTCTGTGACATTATTCTTTTAAATTATTGTATGAAGAAAACAATTGAACAAAATATACATATTTTCTCCAAATGATTTGAGAGTGCACACATGTGGCTATTCTGTGTTGAGTGGTTAACAAAGAAATAGGCACTTCTATATGCTTAATTTAAAGTTATTAATGTAACTTTAGTTGTTCTATAAAACATTGTAAGTGTAACAGTATAGCTTCCGTCCCTCTCCTCGCCCCAACCTGGGATTGAACCAGGGACCCTCTGCACACATCAACAACTGACACCCACGAAGCATCGTTACCCATCGCGCCACAAAAGCCACAGCCATTGCAGAGCAAGGGGAACAACTACTTCAGGTCTCAGAGCGAGTGACGTCACCCGATTGAAACGCTATTAGCGCGCACCACCGCTAACTAGCTAGCCATTTCACATCGGTTACATAAGGCTGCATGTTGCAACTAATGATGATTTGAAAAAAGTCGCTTGAAAGGCATGATTTCTGCTTTGTTTTTTTGCGGAGGCTTTACACACTTCATTAGTCTCTCATTCACAATTTGACAAGCACTTGATAATGCCTTGAATTTCACAGCGGCATCCCCTTCATGATTAGAAAAAGTTGCAAAAAAAGGTTGTTTCTTATGCTGGGCATCATTCACAAGTGATAATATAGAATTCAGAAGTGATAGGCTAATATTGTCACCCATCAGACTATTCCTGATTTAATCTTGTCTTTACACATACTAAATAATATATGTGTGATATTTGTTTTGATATAGAATGGACCATTATCATGCACCTGTCTCGAAACAGGGACAGCGGGAAAAAATACAAATCTATGTACTTAAATAGTAAATGGAGGACACATTTCCCATGGTTCATTTTCATGTCAGCCAGGTAGGCTATACTCCTGTTTTAAAGATAAACAATTGGCTTAATATTAGGAAAGTTGAGAAATAAATATAGTATGCCTAACCTATAGAAAGCTGATGGGATCCTACTCGTTTTAATAGAGGTCATCACTCTGTTTTCTTGTGAAATTGTATAGCCTATAGAAATGTTGTGCAACATGAGCTCATGGGCTCTCATGAAGTGTTTGATTAGATTTTCTAAAACATTTGCATTGAGTGATTAGAGGGACAATAGAGTGCTGAGTACCAGGCAGTTAACAAGTTTGGTAGGCTACTAATGACCATCAGCAGCATCAGAGCTTGGAGAAGCCTAATTACGGTGACTAAACGGTCATGTGGAATTTCACTCCCTTCATGACTCGTGACCGCCGGTTTGGCGGTAATACGGTCACCGTAACAGCCCTAATTATGACTATTTCTTCTGAATAGTTGTTGGACAAATTGGTTGTAAATAATTTATTGAAAATGGTATGAATTAGTAGTGAAGTGATACAGGATTATGATACCGGATTGCTGCCTATTTATGTAGCCTCATCATCAAGGACGTTTTGCTCACTACTACAGGATAAAAAAAAATACAATTATACAGTTTTGAAAAAGCTGATGCTATAGTCAACTGCTGAATTTATACAATATGTCCTCTCCTTCTCTCTGAACAGGGTCAAAGAAACACAAACAGGAACAGCAATCACACAGCAGGAGAACACTCGCCATCAGACGAGAACTACCACAACGAGCGGCAGAGGAAGAGCCGTAACCGCCTGTCCTCCGGCTCTCAGCACAGCCGGGACCAGGTCCACTACCCCCTGGTGGAGGAGGATTATCATGACCCCTATCAGGACACATACAAGCCCCACCGCAACCGTAACGGCTCCCCCGGAGGCTACAGCCATGACTCCAGGCACAGGCTTTGAGCTGAAGACCCCCTTATGTCACTTAGGCCTCTCTTCCCTTCACAGTGGGTACGACAGGGCTACATCACCACTCTCTAGTTTAATTGTACTGTAACCAACTTTTTTTATAAAGTGTTAGTACCTCGCTTTTCCTCTGGCACTGGTTCACGCTGAAAACGTAAACATTGACCAACTAAAAATCTAATCTCTATGCCTTTTTCTTATGAGGGAGACAAAAAATAGGATGAGGGGCAGATTTTCACCATGTTTTTTTTTAGGGAAGGCCCAACTCTGGGCTTGTCTTCTTTTTAACATGGCCCGAGCCTTGACACGTTGGGGTGAAAGAGGTGACCATGTGGTCTGGCCATCGACTCCCTGTTGTCTCAGTGTTAGCAGGGCTAGCTGTCGTGGTGGTCATGGTGACCCATCAACACCTGCCTCGAACCAGTGCCAGACAGCGTCAAGCGTCCCTCGATCAGCACAGAACTTCTTTGCACATTTCCAGGAGCCAATAGCAGCAGAGTCAGTGCACTGTATATTTAATTAATGTCACTAAGTTGTTTGAAATTGTCTTGGATTTGAGTGTTTCCAGTCCTGTAGCCTACAACCTGTTTCTCAGAGTAGGCAAAGTTCCTGTTTGTCAAAATATTGAGGGATTTTTTTAGGAGGGTCCTGAATCGGAATCCTCTAGTTTCCAGGGCTTTTAGCCCCTTCTTCTCAATGATACTTAGCTAATGCCATTTGCGACGTGCCGCACAGGACAAGAAATCACACTTTTCTAATAACAATTTGCTAAGTAAATTAAGTGAGTTGCAAGTTTCATATCTTGTGCTCTTTCAGGAAAGGGTGCATCCCTTCGTTATATACAGTACCTTAACACTCTAGTGTGAGGATTATGCCTATCAGTTTTTAGAATGCTGCAACCAAGAGGAAATAGCCTAATTCAAGTTTTTCCATTAGTACTCATGACTAGGAATAAAATATACAGTAGAGAGGGATGATATGCCCATTGAGCTTAATTTTAACTGTTTAAATGGGTTTCATAATTTACTAATGATCAAAGGATAGGCTTTAGTATAGATGGATATACTTCCAATCAGGGAAATATTGATCATTTGAATTGAGGTATACCACATTCCATTTACTGTACAAGCAGCCTATTATAGTGATGCCATTTGCATCATATTTTATTGTCTTTTAAATGGTCTTGTGAATTCAAGTGTAATATATTCAAAGAAAGTCCTGCTTGGCAAATAAAGAAATAACGGCTGTCCGTGGACCGACGTTTCATTGGTTTAGAATGATCAATGGCAGCATGTCTTTTTGTCAATATACAGAATGTCATGGGATAATGATTCAGTGCTGTTATGTATGTGTTAGGCCAGAAAAATCCCTAGGAGACTGTAGTTGAGTGAGTGACTGTTGTTTAGGACACTCTCATTTGAACAATTAATTTAGTCAACAGTAACACATAAGAGGATGAGAGCGCTTCATTCAGTCTGCTATGAAGTTATATTGTTGATTTCATGAAACAAAGAAATTGTGAGTCTAACATCAAACATTTGGTCATAATTACTATGTAAAGCGCTTTGGGTGTCTAGAAAGGCGATATATAAGTCAAATCAATTAATTGTAATTATTTGCCAACCATCAGCTGTTCTTTTGTTCTGCCCCGTTTAAAAGTCTTCCATGTCCTGGCCATTAAAAATAAATTATGTTGTTTTTTAATGAACGATTTTACTTTCCCAAGCATTGCATATCAAAACACCATGACAAATGAGTTGTTCAAAGCCTTATTGCTTAACCCAGGCCTTGTTTTAAACTATTTTTGGGGTACTGTAGCAATGGAGTGGCTTCTCTCCTACCCATATACATATCCTCAAAACGTAGCATTTTATTTCAGTTTTTATGGTCTAAATGGTTAGGAACCATTATAGAAGTTTAGTCATATGAAGAGAGTGTGAAGGGTACAGACTAGGGAGTTGTGTATAGAAGTTCATGTCAGAGAATGTCTCTCTGTATGCTACGAGTTGTGCATAGAGCACCAATAGAGGGTATGTATCAGAAACCCCCCAAAAAACAAATCACAACATATTTCATTTGTTTTCTTTGAATACCTTCTTCTGTTGCCAAGATAGCTCGATTTCCGTTAGTGCTGTATTCTATAAAGGCATGCTGGTAAAGAGAAAAAATCGGGCAAACTAATCTAGAGAAAAAGAGAAAAATGTACTATGCAAATGTGTACAGTGCTGCATGTTGATGCTTTTCCTCCCTCAGCTACTTAGCGGCTTCATTGGAGTTCAATGAGATTGTGTTCTTGTTATTTTTGTGAAAGATAACATTCAAAAGGGAAATGCGAAACTGCATGACTAATACAACTTTTTAATTTATCAAGAAGAAAGATAAATATGTTTTATGGGAAATTGATGTAAAATGAGAACTAACTCTAGTTAAAATGAACTTTTTTATCAAATAAATTCAGAGCTCTGAATAATGATGGTCCAGATTCCTCTTTTCTTCATTGACTCCCATCTTCAAACAGATATGTTATCTTAAGATGTAGGCTATTGAGTTGGCCCTTCTTATCAAAATATTATTTTATTTCCACAAAAACAGAACACAGAGGGGTGCACACCCAGTGGGTGATATAGTGAATCATAATTTCTTCATTGTGGCCAATTGTAATGTCCTTGATGTGTTGTGCAATTGATGTTTGTTTGACCCAGAGCCAGGTTAGACCAGTGGTTCCCAAACTTGGCTTCTGGACAATATGGAGTCCCATGAAATTGGGGTCCCCTGAGAAAATCTGTAATCTTATCAAACAAATGAAGAACTTTTCTCTTCAAATGAGTATAGGATACAATCTTTTAGTATCAATTTAAAGCCTTTTATACTATTAGAATACGTTTTCATGTAATTATTATGTGTTAGGACAGCGAGCGGACCTTAAATTGAGTGAATATGAACAGTGTTAGGGAATGTCATTTTCCCACGTGGGGGCCCCATGCATGTTCTACTGTCAATTGGGTTTTGGGCAGAAAAAGTTTGGAAATCCCGGGTTAGACCCCGCATGAACTGAATATACGATCTTATTAAATATGTGGCATTTTGTGAATGGTTGCAATTGCCTCACTCCAAATGATGAATGACCTTAAGTGCCTATGGATGCAGTACTACTTGATAGTGGGCTTTGCACACATAATGTAATGTAACGTATATGGTGTCACTCTAAACTTTATTCATCATAATTGTCTCTGATTTGGTAATCACTCTGGAATCCATCCTCACTGGGCGGATTGTGGAGAGAGCATGCGTCAGTGTTGACGAATGCACTCCAAAGCTAGCTAATCAGCTATCGTTGTATTCTCTAGCTAGACACTCCAGGGCTAGCTAATCAGCTACCGTTGTTTTCTGTAGCTAGAAATGCAATAACGTCGTCCTGTAATTCTATTTCGGCCATAAAGGAAAAGCCTTCGTGCAAAGATGAGAACTTTATCAATAAGCGTTGACATTACTGTTCTCTTTTCCACCGTCAAATATTGCCAGGTCGTGTGACTGCATTGCCCGATTAACGTTAGCAACATCTTCAGGAATTCGCCAGATAGCAAGCCAGTCAGCTAACGTTACCTAGCTAAATTACCGCAGTTAGTTGCCTCCAAAGGCTCTACAATAACAGCCATGGGAATAATTTTCACCAAGCTATGGAGGCTTTTCAATCATCAAGGTATGTCAGACCTATCGTTGACGTCGAATGTGTAGTTAGCTAGTTAGCGTAGCACGTTTCCTAGCGTCTAACGTATCCAGCTGAGTTCATGTTGTTATTTAGCTAGTCCAGCTGTTAGCCAACAGCCAAGAATGTTCCAGTGTTTACAAAACTGATAGCTAGCTAGCTTGCTATTACATCATATATATATATTTTTTATTTGTTTTTTGGGGGGGGGGGTGTAAAGTAATAATAAGTCGTTGGGTGTTTATCTGTCCTATTTCACCCATGTGGGAATTGGACAAAAACATTTCATATCCCAACTTCCCCTGACTGAGAGACCCTCTGAGAGTGGGGTCACGGCCAGGGTCTGCCATTATTAACGGCGACCCTGGAGCAATTAGGGTTTCGCTGCACCTGCGATGACATCAGCAAATATGTGTACTTTGATTCGAAGGGCACGTCGACAGTTTTTTTCACCTTGTCAGCTCGGGGAACTACCGACCTTTCGGTTACAGGCCAAACGCTCTAACTGCTAGGCTCTCTAACTGCCGTCCACAAAGTACTGTTGGTAACTTTGGCAACTTAATTGGGGAGGACGGGCTTGTGGTAATGCCTGGAGTGGCGTGCTATCATTCCATTCCCTAGGTTCCAGCCATTATTATTAGCCATCCTCCCCTGGTGTAATAGCTAGCTAGCTATATTGAATGATATCACCATGTGTTTTGTATATTATTATAGCTATATCAGTACTGCATTGTTCAGAGAGCCTTGGTTCTGGACCGCATCTATGGGAGTCTGTTGGGACATTGGGATGACATTTGGACTCCCATCCTCGCTGTGTACCACGTGAGTTGAGTCAGCCTAGCTAAAGTTCAGGATCATTGGAGAGTAAAATGGAACTTGAATATTAATTTTGAGCATTAGCCCAGCAACTGGCCTTTGATGCAGTATTTTTCCTGTTTTCCCCCACGATGGTCAGCTAAGAGCTGTGCTGAGTGTCCTCTTTAGTGCACTGTGTTTTTGTCTAAATTAGCTGAAAATGTAATCAATCCCTCCCTGCTGAATCCTGAACTAACTCAATCTGTAAACAGATCTGTGCAAACCTGTAACATGAGACCCGAGGGCAGCAGAGTGCTCCTATGGAAAGTTCTCTCTCTTGGCCTCTTGGTTTTATGTAGTATGTGGGCCTATTCTCAGGGGGTCACTGACTGTGGTAAAGGATTGTTTGCCTAGTCAAATCAAGGTCGTATACATAAACAATCACAGATATTGAAACTAAAGACTTCACTTTAGTTTTCACTTTAGGTTTACTGTTCACTCCTATCCCCACATGCAGTCAGTGCCACATCAGAATGTGTTTACCTATGGCTGGTCCCAGATGTTTGTGTTTGCTAACTACATTGCTGTCATTGTCAAGCCTAACATGTTTGGGATGGCAATTCCATAAGGAGTTAACAAGAGAGCTACTGTTGTCACAGGCTGGACAGCTTGCCTCTAAAATACAACATCATACTTTATACCTGTTACTACCAGACAGCCAGGCCACTCAGCGGGGTCGGTAGAAATCGGATGTTTCCGTTTTTCAGGAATACGGTATTTTCCACCTAACTCCCATTTCCCCTGAAAAACAGCCTGCTAGGTTAGGTTAGAGACAGGTATACCTCCCACACAAAGCATGTCCCATCATGAAGAGCTTTTCATGTGTTTCAAGTAGTGATGGGGGGGGGGGGGGAAATTGATACAGTTACATAATGGGATATTATTTTTGACGAGTTATCGTCAATATTGCAATATTAATAATATCGTGAGGTCCCCTAGTTTTCAAGGCTGCTGAAAAGGGGAAATATAAGTGTTTTCAACAACTATTGACCCACTTTATTCGCTGTCAGTGTAACCCTTGTTACAGGCATACAGCATGACCCATTTCTGAGCGACTCCATATTGGTTCAGTCAGAGCGATACTGTAGCTGACTTGTCTCTTAAAAACCTAGGCTTGTTTCATTGGACTCTCCTCTCACAATGTCTTTATTTGTAATATAAAGACCTTGTTCTCTCACATAGGCCTATTGTAATTGGCAATGCCCAGTGTCTGGGGAAGGCTTTGATTGGTAGTCGTCCACAAGCAACAGTGTTCCACGTGTCATAAAGCCCATGGTGCGAGAGACGTTAAGTTTATGTCGCCATGTCAGTAGTACTTCAAACAGGAATTTCAAAGACTTCTCAATGTGGGCTGTGGCAGTTTAAATAAAAAAAGCAGTTCATTCACAAGGTGAATGACAAGTAAAATAGACTAGCACAGCACCAGGTACAAAGATTCTTTCCAGTGAATATAGTCAATATTGTTGATGGAACCGTGTGCACCAATTTTAACTGCTACACATAGCCTAAAACACCTGAGGTACCTTTGCAACTGAGACAAGGTCTTATGCATTAGTTTACGCAAGACTAACTGGAGATCTCAAACTCAGGTGACAGATGTGTGTTCTTTGCAATCTGCATTTTGCAGTGGCTGCAAAAAATGTTCTCAAATTAAGGTCTGCTCTCTGTTAAATACATATTGTTTTCAGCACTTTTATTTCCATGACTGTTCAAAACTAGTTTTCTCCTGGCTGTCTCTTGACCCTCTGCAGCAGACGTATGACACCAAAGTATCGTGATGATGTTGTATCGTCCCTGGCGTTTCCCAGCCCAAGTGTCTACCTAGATAACACCCACCAAAAAAAGTGTCTACATAATGTCATAGCTTAGACCCCCCCCCCCCCACGGCTACTTGGTGTCATCTGAAGTTGTTTCGTAAAGCAAAAATAGGAATTTCCATTTCCTTAAAAAATGAACACCAAAGTAGTCTAAGTTGTGACCGTGAATCGAAATAGATCACTCCATTTACTGTAAACAGTCCCGAGTAGCAGTCAAATTGAACCCCGGTGCTGTAGCCTAAACACTGGGGATTGTGATGCAGGCCTGCCAAAAATACATGTAGCGAGAGACAGGAAGAGAAATGACTCTTTAACCTTATTGTCCAGAAACTATCAAGGCTCTAGTTGTTCTTGAGGCTCCCTCTCATTTCTGCATTGTGTGTCATGGTATTTTGGGGATTGTGAAGAAAGGAGATTCACTTCTGTAATTGCTGTGCTGCTCAACCAGCATTTCCTTGTCAGTCACATGATTAGGCTACATTTGTTAATATGGGCATGAGTAAGGACGAGGGGAGTGAGTATTGGGTAAGGACGAGGGGAGTGAGTATTGGGTAAGGACGAGGGGAGTGAGTATTGGGTAAGGACGAGGGGAGTGAGTATTGGGTAAGGACGAGGGGAGTGAGTATTGGGTAAGGACGAGGGGAGTGAGTATTGGGTAAGGACGAGGGGAGTGAGTATTGGGTAAGGACGAGGGGAGTGAGTATTGGGTAAGGACGAGGGGAGTGAGTATTGGGTAAGGACGAGGGGAGTGAGTATTGGGTAAGGACGAGGGGAGTGAGTATTGGGTAAGGACGAGGGGAGTGAGTATTGGGTAAGGACGAGGGGAGTGAGTAGGCCTTGCTCTAGATCCAATCCAAATATACACAGCCTACTCCTGCCTGTGGCTTTTAAAAGGGGTGGATATTGTTTCAGCTTATTAGTCATATGTTTGCTCAGCCTGCTGTGCCCATATCTGGCTGGATTAGCCATACTGGACATGTCTTGAATTCCGGTCAAGGTGTGGTTTTGCATTAGTACGAACCATCCCGATGACCTTGTACGAACCATCCCGATGACCTTGTACGAACCATCCCGATGACCTTGTACGAACCATCCCGATGACCTTGTACGAACCATCCCGATGACCTTGTACGAACCATCCCGATGACCTTGTACGAACCATCCCGATGACCTTGTACGAACCATCCCGATGACCTCGCAAGCTTAAATTCTCTTTTCACTACCGCTACATGGATACAGAATGTAAGCTTGCCAGATCAGGATGGTTCATACGAGGATAGTATAGGCCATGTACCTTCTTCAGTCATACTCATGAGGACTAGTCTAACTTCACAGGTGTAATGTAATGTCTTGTCTAGTGGCAGCTAGCATCATGCTAACAACATTGTAGTGTATGTGTGTGCTAAGAGTATCCTGTCTTTTGTTTTGGTCCAGTGTGTCTTGTTGGTGTTTGTCTGTCTGTCAGTGACAGTGTTTACATGGAGCTGTATGTTTGAGTGCAGATGGCTTCGGCTTTGTTCAGTTGAGCAGGTGGGTCAGTATCCGTTCTGTGTTCAGCTGAGCAGGTGGGTCAGTATCCGTTCTGTGTTCAGCTGAGCAGGTGGGTCAGTATCCGCTCTGTGTTCAGCTGAGCAGGTGGGTCAGTATCCGCTCTGTGTTCAGCTGAGCAGGTGGGTCAGTATCCGTTCTGTGTTCAGTTGAGCAGGTGGGTCAGTATCCGTTCTGTGTTCAGCTGAGCAGGTGGGTCAGTATCCGTTCTGTGTTCAGCTGAGCAGGTGGGTCAGTATCCGCTCTGTGTTCAGCTGAGCAGGAGGGTCAGTATCCGCTCTGTGTTCAGCTGAGCAGGTGGGTCAGTATCCGTTCTGTGTTCAGCTGAGCAGGTGGGTCAGTATCCGTTCTGTGTTCAGCTGAGCAGGTGGGTCAGTATCCGTTCTGTGTTCAGCTGAGCAGGTGGGTCAGTATCCGTTCTGTGTTCAGCTGAGCAGGTGGCTCAGTATCCGTTATGTGTGTGCCATCCATTACCGACAGCTGCTGCTTTCAACCTTAGCAAGCGCAGCACTGAGACCACTCACTCTAGTGTGTGTCTCTGTCTCTGTCACTGCCATGTCTCAGAGAGAGGTAAGAGGGGGGAATATGTGTGAAACATTGCAGTTTGTCACTGTGAAGTCTTAAGTCTTGCAGCTCCTATAATGAATAGCTTGTTTAGTTTATGGCTGTGCTGTGGAGATCTGAAAAACAAATATCCAAATGACTCTATTGTGCTGCTCAATATTGGGTGCGTAGGTCAGCCACTGGGCATTGAAGTCAGACTTATTTTTGAAGTTTATATTGTTTTGTGATTATAAGAATGTGTTTTTAAAATATATTTCTTCTCACTCTTTTTTTCAGAGCACAAGGTTATTATTGTGGGCCTGGACAATGCAGGGAAGACCACCATTCTTTACCAGTTGTAAGTAGCCTATTGTACCCTTTTTTTTAAAGGAAATGAAGGGGATGAGAGGGACCTCTATGAAAGGGAAGATGTAATTTATGTAGTGCTTTTCATTATACTGATAATCTCAAAGACTGTAAGAATTAAAACAAAAGTAGGCCTACATGTAGTTATTGGGTTGGACAATGGTCTTCAACGGAGGCTGTTATTGGGTTGGACAATGGTCTTCAACGGAGGCTGTTATTGGGTTGGACAATGGGCTTCAACGGAGGCTGTTATTGGGTTGGACAATGGGCTTCAACGGAGGCTGTTATTGGGTTGGACAATGGGCTTCAACGGAGGCTGTTATTGGGTTGGACAATGGGCTTCAACGGACGCTGTTATTGGGTTGGACAATGGGCTTCAACGGAGGCTGTTATTGGGTTGGATGTATAGGTCACATCCAACTCCGGTGGGCTGCACGTAGGCCAAGCCTAGAACAGTTTCCTGAAAGTCAGTAAAGAAGAGCCTTCACGCTTCACCCTCAGCACTCTCCTCCCCCACTCTGTTCTCAGCTCTTCTGATGCCCTGAAGCAGGCTTGGTTGGGGAGGTATACAGGAAAAAAAAGAAGGTATATTAGCCAAAGTTCCAGAATGGCACTTGACCCAGACAGATGAACTCATCTACTGCTCTGTTCAATGGTTGGACATCTTTTGAGTTAAATATCATTTCATAGATTTTTTTTAGACAGCCATGTATGCATTAATGAATCTATTAAACAATCAATTTGACTTTGTTTTTACCAATCTGACTACATAAAAACATAATGGTAATAATTTATTTGAATGGTACATTTCTATTGATAAACTTTGTAAATAAAGATGTAGCCTAGACCTATTCACAATACTGGGGAACAAATGTTCAAATCAAATGTTATTGGTCACATACATGTGTTTAGCAGATGTTATTGCGGGTGTAGCGAAATGCTTGTGCTTCTAGCTCCGACAGTGCTGTAATATCTAACAAGTATTAGCTAACAATTACACAACATGCACACATCTAATAAAGGAATGGAATTAACAATATAAAAATAAATGGACGCGCAATGTCAGAGCGGCATAGAATAAGATACAGTAGGATAGAGTATAATAGAATAGGATACAGTAGGATAGAGTATAATAGAATAGGATACAGTAGGATAGAGTATAATAGAATAGGATACAGTAGGATAGAGTATAATAGGATAGGATATAATAGGATAGGATACAGCAGGATAGAGTATAATAGGATAGAATAGGATACAGTAGAATAGGATCCAGTATAATAGAATAGGATACAGTAGGATAGGATACAGTAGGATACGGTGTAATAGAATATGATACAGTAGGGTAGGATACAGTAGAATAGGATACAGTAGAATAGAATAGGATACAGTATAATAGGAGTGTGTGTGCATTGAGTTATTGAGCTTGTTTTGGTTGATTTCATGGTGCTACAGATAAATATCTTTCCCTTCAATTTGGGACTTATTTTATTGTACTGATGAACAGCATTTTCATATAAATATATATTTTTTTAAAGGGTGCGCTCTCTTTAACCAGTAATGTTGTCATTCACAAGGCAAGAGGGGGGCATCTCATCGGAGTCCTATTCTCTTTCTCTCTCACACACACACACACACACACACACACACAGTTTGCTGAGGCAATCGATAATATTTGGCTGATGGAGAGACGCGACAGACACCGATTTTAAGGGAATTAATACATTTTTGGGTGGCAATCCGCTTTGAAATCAGCATATTTTGCATTATGGTTTGCATATTATCACAAAGTACTAGTGTAGTGAATTGATGTTAGCTTCAGCTGTAAGTTAAAAAGGAAAGTTAGCATACAAAGCTGGAAGCTAATGGTATCTTCTTTGCATTGTAACGTGTTCTAGCCTGTATGGACATTGTTTTGCGAACATTAATTAACAGTTTCAGCATTTCTACGTGTCGTGTCACATTATTCAAGTGTGTTAACTTCTGTGCAGCATGAGTGGGGCACTAACATGCAGCCCAGACTCCCAGTGCAGGCTAAGTGGAGCAGGCACTGTGCTGTTTGCTCTATAAGGGGGACATCGGCTACGCTCATAGACAGAGTATGAGAGTTAATCCATGAGAGACACGTTTGACAGAAGTACTGAAAGTAACAAATTCTAGCACTGAACCGTTTTTCATGTTCTAGTATCGTAAAAGTACCAAAGTTTTGGTATACCGTGCACCACTATCCAGCAGGGATAATTAGTTATGATAATGAGTTGTGACGGTAGACTAATTTCCTGTCACAACTAGGGGGATTTCATAACGTTTTTTTATGATAAATGGTGACCTTAGCTTAAATGCTTCAAAGCAAGGTTTTGGTTAGCCCTTGATCATGACTCTAAGTTCCATTTCTATTACACATAAGAATCATTGGACAAAGGCGTCTTCTGTACGGGGGAGTTTTGTTAAGAGCCACGATGCTCGGTCTGAACATTAACATGCATCGCTTGCAGTATGGTTCTGGAAGCGTAAGGACCTTTAGCTTTCTGTAGAAGACACACACAGGCACAGAAACGTGCACATGTATGTTGTATTATAAATATGTGGTGGTGGAGTGGTGGCCTGAGGGAACATCTGAATGTGTTGGGTAAGGTGTTATGAAATGTAATGTCATGTAGTATTTTAAACTGTATGTAACTGTTTTATGCTGCTGGACCCCAGGAAGAGTACCTGCTGCCTTGGCAGGAACTAATGAGGATCCATAATAAATACAAATAATAGTAAAAAAAGGTTAAATTGATACACACCTTTTTATAAGGTTAATGTTCCCACGCTGTCATATCTCCATGTCCATTTATACGGAAAACAGACGGAAGACCGAGTTGACTACCTGTGCTAATTAGATATCTGCGTCTCCGAACACCTGTGTGTAAACGAAGGACAGATGCCACAAACATGTTATGACTGAAAAATACTGTTGGCTGCAACTGTGTTAAAACAGTGTACAGTAAGTGTATGTTTTACATTTGTGAAATGATTTTCATGTGAAATGATTTTCATGTGTTATAGTATCTGGCTGTTTTGGCTTCCGGAGCCAATTCACCTTTAAACAGAAGATTCAGATTACTTTAATGGTCAATTGCCCACAAGGTCCAACCAAAATTTGACTTTCGCTTTTAATTTAAGCTGGGAGAGGGGGTTATACTAAGCTATATTGAATTGTTTTAAGAAGGTCAAAACAGCAGACATGTACAGTGCCTTCGGAAAGTATTCAAACCCCTTGACTTTTTCCACATTTTGTTACATTACAGCCTTATTCTAAAATTGATTAAATAAATAAAAATCCTCAGCAGTCTATACACACTACCCCATAATGGTAAAGTGAAAACAGGCTTTACATATTTTTGTTGCTAATTTATAAAAAATTTAAAACAGAAATACCTTTATTTACATAAGTATTCAGAACCTTTGCTATGAGACTCGGAATTGAGCTCAGGTGCATCCTGTTTCCATGAATCATCCATGAGATGTTTCTACATCTTGATTGTAGTCCACCTGTGGTAAATTCAATTGATTGGACATGATTTGGAAAGGCACACACATGTCTATATAAGGTCCCACAGTTGACAGTGCATGGCAGTGCATGTCAGAGCAAAAACCAAGCCATGAGCTCGAAGGAATTGTCCATAGAGCTCCGAGACAGGATTGTGTCGAGGCACAGATCTGGGGAAGGGTACCAAAAAAATGTCTGCAGCATTAAAGGTCCACAAGAACACAGTGGCCTCCATCATTCTTAAATGGAAGAAGTTTGGAACCACCAAGACTCTTCCTAGAGCTGGCCGCCCGGCCAAACTGAGCAATCGGGGGAGAAGGGCCTTGGTCAGGGAAGTGACCAAGAACCCGATGGTCACTCTGACAGAGCTCTGGAGTTCCTCTGTGGAGATGGGAGAACCTTCCAGAAGGACAACCATCTCTGCAGCATTCCACCAATTAGGCCTTTATGTGGTCAGACGGAAGCCACTACTCAGTAAAAGGCACATGACAGCCCGCTTTGGAGCACCTAAAGACTCTCAGACTATGAGAAACAAGATTCTCTGTCTGATGAAACCAAGATTGAACTCTTTGGGCTGAATGCCAAGCGTAACATCTGGAGGAAACCTGGCACAATCCCTACGGTGAAGCATGGTGGTGGCGGCATCATGCTGTGGGGATTTGTTTTCAGCGGCATTGACTGTGACTCTAGTCAAGATTGACGAAAAGATCAACGGAGGAAAGTACAGGGAGATCTTTGATGAAAACCTGCTCCAGAGCACTCAGGACCTCAGACTGGGGAGAAGGTTCACCTTCCAACAGTACAACGACCCTAATCACACAGCCAAGACAACGCAGGAGTGGCTTTGGGACAAGTCTCTAAATGTCCTTGTGGCCCAGCTTGAGCCCGGACTTCAACCCAATCAAACATCTCTGGAGAGACCTGAAAATAGCTGTGCACCAACGCTCCCCATCCAACCTGACAGAGCTTGAGAGGATCTGCAGAGAGGAATGGGAGAAACTCCCCAAATACAGCTGTGCCAAACTTGTAGCGTCATACCCAAAAAGACGTGAGGCTGTAATTGCTGCAAAAGGGGCTTCAACAAAGTACTGAGTAAAGTGTCTGAATACTTACAGTACCAGTAACGTTTGGACACACCTACTCATTCCAGGGTTTTTCTTTATTTTTACTATGTTCTACATTACATCAAAACTATGAAATAACACATATGGAATCATGTAGTAACCAAAAAAGTGTCAAACAAATCAAAATATATTTTATATTTGAGATTCTTCAAAGTAGCTACCGCTTTGCCTTCTACTGGTGACATGTAATGGGGAATTGATCTTTAAAAAAAATATCTAATTCACACAATGAAACAATGAATGCGCAAGAATTGGTGGGAGACAGCTGAGCCATTCTGGATTGGATCCACCTGTTGGACCCACTGCTATGCCATTTATCTTCTGTTCTATTGGTTTTCATATTAACTTTCTTTTGTTGTCAATCGTAGTTATATTTGCAACCCATCTTAGTTGTTGCATCTTTAGATACCCCCCGTTTCTAATAGAGATTTTCATCTTATCACAAAATAGAACCGCTATTAGGTGGTCTGTTTTAGAATGGTGTTTTCCTGCGAATTCCATTTGGGCAAATTACGTTTTATTGGCTGCTTCATTACATGAGTTGCATGTTCTGTTTAAGATGCATTACCATAATCTAAATGTGATTTCTGTCATTCTGAGCACCGTGGGTGGACGCCATAATGGTTTATGCACCCAATGCATATGGGTCCAGTAAATTTCTCAAATGGCCAGTAAATTAAAATCTTCCCGGTCACGTTGTCCGGCACCACATTTTCCTAACGGAAATCTTGATATCAACAGATTTTTTTGCTTCTGTTGGACCCGGGATTCGAACTGCCAACCTTCCAGTTGCTGGCTCTTCTCTCTAACCGCTAGGCTGCCTGCCTAAGGTCCTTGGACTATAAGGAGTAATGTTAGGCTCCTTTAGTCCAATATTGGGCTAGGTTTTGGTTAACCCACAGTTCATGGAAGAATGATACAATGGGGCATAGATTACATGGTGAAGTGAACTCCGGGAACCCCATTGTTCTCATGCCTACCAGAATTCTGACTTTTTTTTGTTGCATTGATTGAGAACCTCCTGTGCTTGTGATGCAGTTCTATGAATGAGGTGGTGCACACCTCTCCTACAATAGGCAGCAACGTGGAGGAGATAGTGGTGAACAACACTCACTTCCTGATGTGGGACATCGGAGGGCAGGAATCACTGAGGTCCTCCTGGAACACGTACTACACAAACACAGAGGTCAGACCACGTATTGTGGCTGTATGGCCGTTATTATTATTTTGTAGTTTTATTTTTCATTAAATTAACAAAAACTGCTCAACAATATTGCTATGCAATAGTTTTTTTTAAACGGCTTAATACAGTGTTTCCAGTGTTTTTACTTAGGTATAAGAGCAATTTAATGTAAAGTGTTACCGGCTGTCTTTTTAACTGTCCTTATCTCTCTCCCCATCTTTCTCTCCAGTTTGTGATCATAGTGGTGGACAGCACCGACCGAGAGAGAATCTCTGTCACCAAAGAGGAGCTCTACAGAATGCTTGCACATGAAGTGAGTTGTTGGTCTTCTTGTTCATGTTTTATGTGAGAGGACGTATGACAATATGTGTGGGTCAAGATGGTATGAGTTCAATACAACCCACAGCAGAAGACATGGCAGCAGCCGGAGTTCCATGATGGTGTATGACACACGTGTCAAACTCATTCCACGGAGGTCCGAGTGTCTGCGTGTTTTTTGCTCCACCCTTGTATTTGATTGTTGAATTAAGGTCACTAATTAGAAAGGAACTCCCCTCACCTGGTTGCCTAAGTCTTAATTGAAAGGAAAAACCAAAAACACACAGACACTGTCCTTCGTGGAATGTGTTTGACACCCCTGGTCTATGAGCATACGGGCACCTCTCGCTTTTTCTCCTCATCCTCCTCCTATTCCCTCATTGTATCATTCACCATTCCTTCTCCTCCATCCCTTTAGTTCTCCATAGTTGAAATTAAGTGTGTTAAACTCCAAATCCTCTTGCCCTCTCGCTCTCTCTCTCACTCGCCAGGATCTGAAGAAGGCGGGCCTGCTGATCTTTGCTAACAAGCAGGATGTGAAGGGCTGTATGTCTGTGGCTGAGATCTCCCAGAGCCTGCAGCTTACATCAGTCAAAGACCACCAGTGGCACATCCAGGCCTGCTGCGCCCTCACTGGGGAGGGGTAAGAAAATTTGTATTTTCTCCTTGGTGGACCGGACCACTCTCATTAAAACTAGCTCTTGTCTCGATTATTGACTAAATTGGTGTTAGCTAACCATCTTAGGGACTGGTGCTGTTCCATGACCCCAAGGTTGAGAAACTGCTGTAGATAGTGCTAGCACTGGTAGTACTGGCAATCCTTCACTTAGGCATACAATGCATTTGGAAAGTATTCAGACCCCTTGACTTTTTTCACATTTTGTTACACATTACAGCCATATTCTAAAATCGTTATTTTTACTCTTCAATCTACACACAATACCTCATAATGACCAAGTAAAAACAGGTTTTTAGAGATTTTTGCAATGTATTAAAAATAAAGGGTCTGAATACTTTCTAAATGCACTGTGTTAGTCTGAAGAACATACTTCACAAATGTATCAAAATATATTCCCACGAACTGATAAATCCATTATCTTGTTCTTCTTATGTCTCCCTACCTTTAGGTTGTGCCAAGGCTTGGAGTGGATGACGTCACGATTGCGAGTCAGATGACCTTTGACCCTGATCAAAAACAACAGGTGTGCTGTTCCTCTCCTCTCTCTACACCTTCAGTCCTGAGGGGTGTGGTGGTTGGTTGGCGGTTGACGGGTGGCCCTCTCCATGAAGCCTCTGACCTGACCCAGCCGGCCAGACTGCCAGGATGTTGTTTTTCTGATGCGTGTTTATTTATTACTACAAAACACTGCTCTGACTGAGAACTGTGAGCAACCAGAACTGAATAACTCTACCTTTTCAGGATCAATTCTAGAAAGAAAAGTTCAACAAAAGACTGATAAGAATTCCGGTGTGTTGAATTTCTGAATCTGCAAGGTTGGTTTTCCAACTAAAAAAGATATGGACTATCTGGGACTGGAGGTGAGCTTGGACTTAAGAGGACTCGTCTTTAGTTGTTTGAGTGAGCCTGCCTGCCCAGAGTGGCCTTGTTTCAGTATTGCCATACTGTCTGAGATGGTGGTATTGCCCTATGTGTACAGTCCAGTATTTACATTATGACTGCGTCCCAAATGGCGCTCTATTCCTTAATTCACATTTCATTACCTTGTGCCTGCTGCGTCTGAATCCTGAAGTGATGATGGCTGAAGATACTGAGTCACAGAACCGAAGAGAGGGAAACCCAACTCTCTCAGCTCATATGAAATACATTCGAAAAAATAAAATGTTTTTATCTGTTTTGGGTTCATTACATTTGTCATAAATGTGTATATATTTCACAGGTAAGAAATATTCCTATGTTTCTGGTTATCTTCATATACCCTTGTCATGTGGTTTTGTCATTCTCAGGGATGCAAACTAGTCACCTTTCGGCGAAATTCGCCGTTTTGAATCCAAAATAGGTGACCTATGTGATTCATGTAGATCCGATGAGAACGTTTGGGAGGGGGGCCTTTGGATCACTACTGTCTGTAAGCGAACGAGTGATGCGCGTTTGGAGCAATACTGGCTGTATCCAAGGCTCAGCCAATCGTTTACATAACAACAGAAATCAGCGCAACAAGCGACTGAAGAGACAACCATCAGCGCGCGCTCTGGAAAGACAGCGGAGAGTGGAAAGGCAGCTTGCCAGCTACAGCAGGGCGTCCCTGAACGATAACGAAGACGTAACGTTAGATGAGAAGCCTGACCACGGAGACGGGGGTGAGAAGGTGATGAAACCTACTTCATGAGCTGTAGCCGAAAAACTACTGGCATTTGGAAAGTTTGAGGTGAGGGAGAAAGTGGTGGAACAAGTATTGTTAGCATTGTTAAGAATCATGCTAACTGGATCGAATTCTCCGTTAGTTAGCCAGAGACATGTTGAGCAACATTAGCCAATTCATCTGATAAAATTCTTGAGTTTATGAAAATTAGCTTACAAATAAAGTCAGACTAGCTGACGTTACAACATCTGATGAGCTAGTAACCTAACCAATTAGCTATAGTAATGAAACAGGCAGGGAGCAGGTCTCGAACCTTCGACCTATCCCGAAGTCCAGCGCGCTATCCACTGCCCCAAAAGTATACTCGAGCAACTCCTCAGTAAGGAAAGTAGCTATTGGCTGTCCTAAAAGTCGCTAAATGACGTCATCACCTAATTTGCATAATTGGCAATGTGCATGTAATTGTGATGGACGCTGTATGAACTTTCTTTTTAATGTCACAATTCCAACCCTCCTCCTTTATCCCGGAAAAGTGACCCAAAAGAGACACTCTGGTGGAGTTAGTATTTTTGTTTTTTAGCTCAGTTTTCTTAGTTTGGTTTGGTTTTTAACCTTATGGTCCACTTAGGAGCCGACAACAATTCACAGTAAAACATGAACATTTTTAACCATAACATTTTTTCCATTTTTTTGTATACAATCTAAATGGACCAAAAAGAGACAATGGAAAAAAACTCAATGGCAATGTGAGAAAATGATGGTAACTACTCTGGCCCTAATTCAGGTTAATTGTTTTTTTTTTTAAATGTAAGCCGGCTTCCCGCATGCGCGATTAATTTGCAGTCTGGACGCGGAGGGGTGAACATCTCCTGCTCTGACTGCAGCTGGGAGGGACTGCTGCGCAAGGACTGTGAGTGCTTTGGGATGGGGTCGGGCCCACGGCAGCACCCGCTGCTCGTTGAGACGAGTAAGAACGATACGTGCTTTCATGTCAGAGTCTCCAAAAGTCTCCAATAACACCAGAAAAAGTCGCTAGATTTGTCGCTAGTCGCTTTTTTGAAAATCGCTAGAGGGGTCTGAATACTCGCTAAATATAGCGACAAAGTCACTAAGTTGGCAACACTGGCGGCAGAGTCGATATCCGCGCATATAAACCCAGAGTCGTATTAACTGGTATACGACGTTTCTCAAGTTATAACACGTTAGTTGCTTACTGGACCCAGGCAATCTGTGTGAAATGTTAACTATCTAACGAACTAACCACTATCTAACTCATATTTTCCCTCTACAGTATGTGGTTAATTTTCAGAATGAGAGAGTTGGGTGAAAATGAGGCGTTGCTTGTTAATGTAGCTGGAGCTGGGCCTGGCTTAAACTCGATGCCACTAGAGGTGAAAGGAACACCACTGTCGTGTCTTTGGCATCATTAAAACTGAAGACATATTTATCAAATAACTCTCTGTAATTATTATTACGCGATTAACCTGATTAATCATGTAACTGTAATTAACTAGGAAGTCGGCACCAAGGAAAATATTCAGATTACAAAGTTATAATTTTCCTAATATAACTTTCAGATATTTTAATATCTGATCAATAAGTCTTCTGATTAAAGACGTATTCTTTACCTCACATCAGTCTCATTCCAAACGTCGTAAGTTGTTGGTTATCTGCACGAACCCAGTCTTCACTATGAGTCATCCATACATCAATTGTCTTAAAATCATTTATTTACTAACTAAGTAATTCACAGAAATGCATAACAAACAGTAGATATCGTTACAAAGAAATGATAGGAGAATGTGCCCTAGTGGGCTAAACCGGCATGGCGGCTTGTTAGACAAAAGGGGAGTGGGGGTCAACTGAGAAGGCACTACAGAGTTGATAATTCTAACAATTGAAATACTAATCCTTTGCACATGAACGCTCACTCATTCGGGAACAATTGCAATCAATATATATATATTTACGCTCAGTGTGTCGTCGGGATCTCTGTTGAAAAGTTTGTTTCTGTTGGAGAGTCTGTCCGCCCTCTCTCTGTCGTGGTTAGAATGGATAATTCAGAGTAACATTCATTCATGTCGTTATAGGACAGATGTTTCTGCGGTTGTCGGTCTTCGCGTTCAATAATACCGAATTCCTAGCTGCAGACTAGTAATTAATATCAAAGACTTGATCTTATTCTGTCGGTATCGATAGTCTAAGAGTTTAACTTCTTACATCTAGGGGTTCCGCTAGCGGAACGCCTCGCCAATATCTAATGGAAGAACGTGGCGCGAAATACAAAAACCTCAAATGCAATAATTTCAATTTTTCTAACATACGACTATTTTACACCATTTTAAAGACAAGACTCTCGTTAATCTAACCACATTGTCCGATTTCAAAAAGGCTTTACAGCGAAAGCATAACATTAGATTATGTTAGGAGAGTACATAGCCAAAAACAATCACACAGCCATTTTCCAAGCAAGCATATATGTCACAAAAACCCAAAACGCAGCTAAATGAAGCACTAACCTTTGATGATCTTCATCAGATGACACTCCTAGGACATTGTTATACAACACATGCATGTTTTGTTCAATCAAGTTCATATTTATATCCAAAAACAGCTTTTTACATTAGCATGTGATGTTCAGAACATGCATTCCCACCCAAAACTTCCGGTGAATTTACTAAATTACTCATCATAAACGTTGACAAAATACATTACAATTATTTTAAGAATTATAGATACAGAACTCCTTTATGCAATCGCTATGTCAGATTTTAAAATGGCTTTTCGGCGAACGCACATTTGGCAATATTCTGAGTACATAGCTCAGCCATCACGGCTAGCTATTTTCACACCCGCCAAGTTCGCGGCTCACTAAACTCAGAATTACTATTAGAAAAATACTTCCACAAGAAATGTTGTTTTTGTTCCAAATAATCCATAGTTATGTCCAAATACCTCCGTTTTGTTCATGCGTTCAGGTCACTATCCAAAGGGTAGTGCGAGCGCATTTCCAGACCAAAAAATAAAAATGTTCCTTTACTGTACTTAGAAGCATGTCAAACGCTGTTTAAAATCAATTTTTATGGTATTTTTCTCGTAAAATAGCGATAATATTCCAACCGGACAATCGTGTATTCATTCAAGAGGAAAAGAAAAAAACTGTGTGGTCTCGTGAACGCGCATATCCAATCTCTTAGTCACCAGGCAGACCACTGACAAACTGAGCTACAAAACTCTGCCCAGAGACAAGAGACGCCTCAATCCGCTTTCTGAAGGCTTTAGAGAGCCAATGGAAGCCTTAGAAAGTGCTACATAACAGCACAGATACTGTAGTTTCGATAGAGAACCAAAAGAAGAACTACACATTCTCAGACAGGCCACTTCCTGCTTGGAATTTTCTCAGGTTTTTGCCTGCTATATGAGTTCTGTTATACTCACAGACACCATTCAAACAGTTTTAGAAACTTCAGAGTGTTTTCTATCCAAATCTACTAATAATATGCATATTGTAGTTTCTGAGCCAGAGTAGTAACCTGTTTAAATTGGGTACGTTTTTCATCCGGCCGTGAAAATACTGCCCCCTATAGCGAAGAGGTTAACCACGTGGTATGGTTAAAAGTTCAGCAAGAGGAATGCATGGTCAAACCTTGGCACTCTCGTTATCGAGGTAAACTGGTCTCCAACCTTTAGCCATCTCGTAATTGAGGTAAGCATCTAGATGTTCCGCTACCGGAACACCGCTCCAATATCCAATGATAGGGCGTGGCGCGAAATACAAACTCCTCGAAAATCCGAAAACTTCCATTTTTCAAACATATGACTATTTTACACCATTTTAAAGACAAGACTCTCCTTTATCTAACCACACTGTCCGATTTCAAAAAGGCTTTACAATGAAAGCAAAACATTAGATTATGTCAGGAGAGTACCCAGCCAGAAATAATCAGACACCCATTTTTCAAGCTAGCATATAATGACACCAAAACCACAGCTAAATGCAGCACTAACCTTTGATGATCTTCATCAGATGACACTCCTAGGACATTATGTTATACAATACATGCATGTTTTGTTCAATCAAGTTCATATTTATATCTAAAACCAGCTTTTTACATTAGCATGTGACGTTCAGAACTAGCATTCCCACCGAACACTTCCGGTGAATTTACTAAATCACTCACGATAAACGTTCACAAAAAACATAATTTTTAAAAGAATTATAGATACAGAACTCCTTTATGCAATCGCGGTGTCCGATTTTAAAATAGCTTTTTGGTGAAAGCACATTTTGCAATATTCTGAGTAGATAGCCTGGCCATCACAGGCTAGCTATTTTGACACCCACCAAGTTTGGTACTCACAAAACTCAGATTTACTATAAGAGAAATTGGATTACCTTTGCTGTTCTTCGTCAGAATGCACTCCCAGGACTTCTACTTCAACAACAAATGTTGGTTTGGTTCCAAATAATCCATAGTTATATCCAAATAGCGGCGTTTTGTTCGTGCGTTCAAGACACTATCCGAAGGGTGACGCGCCGGTGCGTATCGTGACAAAAAAATTCAAAATATTCCATTACCGTACTTCGAAGCATGTCAAACGCTGTTTAAAATCAATTTTTATGCGATTTTTCTCATAAAATAGCGATAATATTCCGACCGGGAGACGTCGTTTTCGTTCAAAGACTGAAAATGTAAAATGGACTCTTCACGTGCACACGCGCACCCGTCTCATTGTTCTCAGATCGACCACTATCCAAATGCGCTACTGTTTTTCAGCCAGGGACTGCAGAGTCATCATTCAACGTTCTGGCGCCTTCTGAGAGCCTATGGGAGTCTTAGAAAGTGTCACGTTACAGCAGAGATCCTCTGTTTTCAATAAAGAGGCTAAAGAAGGCCAAGAAATGGTCAGAGAGGGCACTTCCTGTTTGGAATCTTCTCAGGTTTTGGCCTGCCATATGAGTTCTGTTATACTCACAGACACCATTCAAACGCTTTTAGAAACTTTAGGGTGTTTTCTATCCAAATCAAACAATTATATGCATATTCTAGTTTCTGGGCAGGAGTAATAAACAGATTAAATCGGGTACGTTTTTTTATCCGGCCATGAAAATACTGCCCCCTATCCATAACAGGTTAAACAGTCCAAAATCACATTACACAATTTCACAAACAGTTCCATCCTTATTCATTCATTTTATACAACCATTAGATGTAAGTCTCATAGCTGAGGCTATTGTATAAACATGATTATGGTAATGTGGCCGTATTGTCTCTCATGACTTTCACAAAATTGTACCAAATGGACCAGTTCATAGCTGGATTCTTCACCGATCTTTTATACCTTCTCCAGAACATACATTTTGTTCGGTTCTCCAGTTCTGTGAGGTGGAAGAACTCCTTTATTCTCTATGAAACCCACTCTGTCTCTATACTGTGGCCATGAGGAGAGAATCTCCTCATAGGAATTTACGACCGCTCTTACAGAGCCTGGTGTCAGAAGTATAGAGGTCGGGGGATTTTGCATAGAAACGGCCTGGTGCAGAGGGAGGGGGGTCAACTGTGCTCGCTGTACCCAAAGAGGGCAACATCATGACACTACCCACTTTCCCTCTATCACTTTTTCAATACAGTGGATAAAAAGGGGTATGCTAGGTGTACTCTGCCTGAAATAGATCAATTATGCCAACAAAAGGTATCATGCTCTGCTGGCACATTGTAGAACAGATGTCCACTGGCAGAAAGTACAATGTAATGTTGCTTTTGTTGTGTTGAATTTGACAGTAACACTTGTGCGGGGGATTATAAAATGTTTTACTCAGTGAACGTTATTTTTGCACACATGTAGCCCTGTGCACCTGATCAATGTCTACTATAGTGGCCACTATAATAGAGCAAAAATAGAATGCCTTTTTGTTTCATTCTATTTCTACATTTACGTTTTAGCATACGCTCTTATCCAGAGCGACTTACAGTAGTGAATGCATACATTTTTTTTTCTTTTTTTCTCCTGTGCTGGCCCCCCGTGGGAATCAAACCCACAACCCTGGCCTTGCAAACACCATGCTCTACCAACTGAGCTACAGGGAAGACTTTAAGATGTTCTTTTCCCAAGTGCAATATTTAGATGTGTGTGGTCACAAGCATTCTATTATAAAGGCTGTCATGGCTAACTGCAATATTAGTGTATTGTTTTTTCTCAAGAGTGTCATTTGCAGTTAAGTCTAGGCAACAAATAACATTGGATTGCTTTTTTTTTTTAAATTTTTAGCTGTGAGTTAGGTTCACATTAACAACTTTTTATTTTACACAGAGAGACTGATCATGTAGATCATATTCTTTGTTGTTTAATGAGTTAAAACCTGCATTCCCCCTAGCAGGGATTTTTTTTGCATGTTTCAGTGCAACAAAAAAAAGTGTTACCTTTTTGGGCCCTCACCAGTTTGCAACCCTGCATTCTTCAATCAACCTCTGTGGGGCAGTATGTTCTGATGTGGACCATTGGACTCTTAACAGCCAAAGGTAGAAGTCTGTGGGACGGCTAAAGACAGGATGAGGAGAACGCAGCCGAACAAGGCCTTGTCCAAGTCAAGTATCCTTTATTTACCCAAACTGTGGAAATCACTTGCCTAGCTTCACAAGAGGAAGATCTCAATTGTTGTCCTCTCTCCTCATCTCCTCAAACCAGGTTGGTTGAGAAAGCCAGAGATCACTCCTCTGACTTTCTCCAATCGGTTTTGAGTAGGAAACGAGGAGTATGCAGTTGAGATATTCCCATAGAAAGGGTGAGCAGACAGGCATGAGTAGAGGTGAGAAACTGCAGCACTCCCATTGTGCGGTTGTACATGGTGAGGTGGCTCCTAAGTACTGTTCCAGGTTCAGCTATAATGTATTTTTATAATGGTTCAGATTTCAATATTTCTATGGACAGTACATTCCGGAACAGCACTTCAACACGAGAGTTGACATTTGCATACTGTAGTATGTTTCTATAGTAGGACACCATTATTAGCTCACTTTCAGTTTTACAATGAGATTACTTTTAGTTGGCATAGCGAGATTCATTTATTTTAGAATTGCCAAATATGTTACTCATCAAAAGGGAATAAAATGACTGATAGTAAGTAAATAATGTCCAATTGTAAGAGAATAACCTACAAGTATTAAGTTAGGAGTGTATTGTCTTTGATTACTGTTGTGAAACACCATTCTATTGGTCACTTGTCCAGAGTGAAACCATGGAGAATGAGGGAGGCCTCTAGTGGCCAAAAGGCAGTATTAGCATGGGCACTGCCATTGAGGGCTTCAACCATTTTAATGTAGTCAACTGGGTGGGACTTCCAACTTCATTGGCTGCTCTCTCCTGGTGACCCTGTTGGGGTCATGAACAACCTGGATAAGCCAATCGTGAAGAAGAAAATCGACAACTTCAAAATGGAGATGGCCTCAATGGCGCTGTCCATGCTGTCACAGACCCTATAATAGCACAGATACGTATTTTATTTATTTTTGTATTTTTTTGAGTCCTCAATCTATCTCTGAGTGGAACAGAGGAACTGTCTTCAACAAATGGTCTTGTCATTGGTTGTAAATGTGTCACTGTGTGAAACACCATAAACATGAGAATTATGTCATCTGAAAGGTGAGTACCACATCCCTGCTATTCTCACATATGATGCTGAAGTGTCCCATGCTGCAAAAAAGGTTTTTCTCAATGAGAATACCCTGTAGAAATAAAGGATACATAAAAAAATTGAACATGTTCACCCTACATACATTGTGAAGATAGTAAAATAAAAACATTTGCCACCATTAATGGAAAATGTGCATTACTCAGCATGCAGTATAAAAAAACAAGACCGCAGTCCGAAAGCATTCAGGTCCTAGTCACTTTATGGGCTACTGACCCCTATATGTCAGTTACCCATTAGAACACCCAGACAGGTGTCTGGACTGGGTGACTGTCCAGTCACAGTGGTATGGTATTGGTAAACATGCCAGGATCCTTTGCACAGTTACGTCATAATGACCTATGACACTCACCACATCTTACCTCTGTGTTTATGGGAACAGTTGTTTTCCCAGGAGTTAGTGGTGGGATTATTGAGAGTTGAGGCTGTAGCTATCAATGTGCAGCTGCTAATGTCCTCCATCATGTAATTTCCTTCAATAACTAAGCTGCATCTTCTAAGCTGCATCTTCTTCCCTGGTGTAAGCGTTTCGCTGTTAGTCTACACCTGTTGTTTACGAAGCATGTTTATTTTTTTATTTCACCTTTATTTAACCAGGTAGGCTAGTTGAGAACAAGTTCTCATTTGCAACTGCGACCTGGCCAAGATAAAGCAAAGCAGTTCAACACATACAACAACACAGAGTTACACATGTAATAAACAAACATACAATCAATAATACAGTAGAAAAGTCTATATACAGCATTTGCAAATGAGATAGGATAAGGGAGATAAGGCAATAAATAGGCCATGGTGGCGAAGTAATTACAATATAGCAATTAAACACTGGAATGGTAGAGATACTGGGGTGCAAAGGAGCAAGATAAATAAATAACAGTATGGGGATGAGGTAGATTGGATAGGCTATTTACAGATGGGCTATGTACAGGTGCAGTGATCTGTGAGCTGCTCTGACAGCTGGTGCTTAAAGCTAGTGAGGGAGATATGAGTCTCCAGCTTTCGTGAATTTTGCAGTTCGTTCCAGTCATTGGCAGCAGAGAACTGGAAGGAAAGGCGGCCGAAGGAAGAATTGGCTTTGGGGGTGACCAGTGAGATATACCTGCTGGAGCACGTGCTATGGGTGGGTGCTGCTATGGTGACCAGTGAGCTGAGATAAAGCGGGGCTTTACCTAGCAGAGACTTATAGATGACCTGGAGCCAGTGGGTTTGGCATCGAGTATGAAGCGAGGGCCAGCCAACGAGAGCGTACAGGTCACAGTGGTGGGTAGTATATGGGGCTTTGGTGACAAAACGGATGGCACTGTGATCGACTGCATCCAATTTGTTAAGTAGAGTGTTGGAGGCTATTTTGTAAATGACATCGCCGAAGTCGAGGATCGGTAGGATGGTTAGTTTTACAAGGGTATGTTTGGCAGCATGAGTGAAGGATGCACAGTAATGTCTCTTCTCAATGGCGGTTATGATATCGTTTCGTACCTTGAACGTGGCTGAGGTGCCCCCATGACCAGCTCTGAAACCAGATTGCATACCGGAGAAGGTATGGTGGGATTCGAAATGGTCGGTAATCTGTTTGTTAACTTGGCTTTCGAAGACCTTAGAAAGGCAGGGTAGAATAGATATAGGTCTGTAGCAGTTTGGGTCTAGAGTGTCTCCCCCTTTGAAAAGGGGGATGACCGCGGCAGCTTTCCAATCTATGGGAATCTCAGACGATACGAGAGAGAGGTTGAACAGGCTTGTAATAGGGGTTGCAACAATTTCGGCAGATAATTTTAGAAAGAGAGGGTCCAGATTGTCTAGGCCGGCTGATTTGTAGTGGGCCAGATTTTGCCGCTCTTTCAGAACATCAGCTATCTGGATTTGGGTGAAGGAGAAGTGGGGGAGGCTTGGGCGAGTTGCTGTGGGGGGTGGAGGGCTGTTGATCGGGATCGGGGCATGTGACAAATAAAATGTGGTTTGTACCTGCTGGCATGCTTTCACTCCCCTCTACTGTCTGCTACAATAACATCAACAGCCTTTCCAAATCCCCAACCAAAATAGCGAATGTATAAATTTCCTTTGAAAAGGGTATAATGAAGTATTCATTATATTCCATCCACAGCCTTTATTATTCATTCGCAAACCATAAAATACTATACGTATTAGTTGAAGAGCTGGGTTGTTTTTTCAATGTGTACTGAACAAAAATATAAACGCAACAAGTAAAGTTTTGGTCCTATGTTTCATGAGCTGAAATATAAGATCCCAAGAAATGTTCAATGTGCACAAAAAATTGTATTTATCTCAAATTTTGGCCACAAATTTGTTTGCATCCCTGTTAGTGAGCATTTCTCCTTTGCCAAGGTAATCCATCCACCTGACAGGTGTGGCATATCAAGAAGCAGATTGAACAGCATGGTCATTACACAGGTGCACCTTGAGCTGGGAACAATAAAAGGCCACTCTAAAATGTGCAGTTTTGTCACACAACACAATATCACAGACGTCTCAAGTTTTGAGGGAGCGTGCGATTGGCATGCTGACAGCATATGTCGACCAGAGGTGTTGTCAGAGAATTGAAAGTTCATTTCTCTACCATAAACCACCTCCAACATAATTTTTGAGAATTTGGCAGTCCAGCCGGCCTCTCAACCGCAGACTACATGTAACCACGCCATCCCAGGACCTCCACATCCGGCTTCTTCACCTGGGGACCGTCTGAGGGGGTGCTGAGGAGTATTTCTATCTGCAATAAAGACCTTTTGTGGGGAAAAACTCATTCTGATTGGCTGGGCCTGGCTCCCCAGTGGGTCGGCCTGGCCCCCCAGTGGGTGGGCCTATTCCCTCCCATGCCCACCCATGGCTGCGCCCTTGCCCAGTCATGTGAAATCCATAGATTATGTCACGACTTCCACCGAAGGTGGCTCCTCTCCCTGTTCGGGCAGTGCTCGGCGGTCGTCGTCGCCGGCCTACTAGCTGCCACCGATCCCCTTTTCATTTAGTTCTGTCTGGTTTTACACACCTGTGTCTTGTTTTATTTTATTTGGTGGGTTTTTATTTCCCCGCAGCAGGTTAGGCTGTGTGCAGGATTATTTTGCTGTAGGCAACATGTAAGGGGTGCGTGCCTGCACCACGGGCGTTGTTTGTTGTTTGTACGGTATGTGTTTAACCGTGGACATTTTGCTTGTGGAATAACGGAGTTGAGATTTCTCCCCTGTATGTGTCGTTGTGCTTTTTCGGATCTGCCAAAAATAAACGGTGGATTTTCCTGGAACCCTTCTGCTCTCCTGCTCCTGATTCCACACACCCCCTTCCATCGAGAGGCTCTGTTACAGATTAGGGCCTAATGAATTAATTTCAATTGACTGACACCTTATGTGAACTGTAAAATCTTTTAAATTGTTGCACGTTGCGTTTATATTTTTGTTCAGTTATACATAGAACCTTGGCCCATAGGTACTGTCCACACTTTGCTACTTCACTGAAACACAGGCTGTATGCACTGATTTAGGGCCAGATTCAATCCGATCGCGTTTTGCTCGCTATGCACATTTTAAAGCCAATGTTCCCACGTTTGTGGAGACCACATTCACAGTAAACACTGCATATGTCAGCTCAATCGGAAATCACCTTTAAGCCATTGTCGTGTGTGTAGGTGGCAGGGAAGTCAGGCGCAGGAGAAACCAACTTGGTGTAACGAGTAGTTTAATAAAGATAAAACAAAGTCCAAAAACCAACGTACATAAAAAAATAACATGGGTAAAATAACCCGTCGCGCACCAATACAAATACATGAGCGCATAACAACAAACAATCTCTGACAAGGACATGAGGGGAAACAGAGGGTTAAATACACAACATGTAATGAATGGGATTGGAACCAGGTGTGTAGGAAGACAAGACAAAACCAATGGAAAATGAAAAATGGATCAATGATGGCTAGAAGACTGGTGACGTCGACCGCCGAGCACCACTCGAACAAGGAGGGGCATCGACTTCGGCAGAAGTCGTGACAGCCTCAATCAGACGGACATCGTCATTGCGTTTTTGTATACCAGAAATACATTCATTTCCAATGCAATGCTGCGTTTGCCTTGTAGCATTGCGTTGCAGAGGCAGTTGCAGTGCGTTCTGTGTATGCATCGAATTGTATGCGTCGATTTGACAGAAATTGTAGCAAAAGGTGAATGTTGAACGTTGGATTACCAACCTGGACTCAGGGGTTGACATAGCATAGTAACCGTAAATCCGGGACACTCCAATTAGTGTGATATGTTACATTTTGTATGTTATGTATTCATTTGTTGATGTCCTTCATACATGTTACGAATTTGCCAAACGTGTGGTATGTTAACTAATTCCAATTTGTTGTGGCCAACGTTAGCTAGGTGGCTAACGCTATCATTAGCTAGGTGGCGTCGTGTCGGCAAGCAGTTTGCTGATCTCAACGTTGTGAACAGAGTGCACCATGGTGGCGGTGGGGTTATGGAATGGGCAGGCATAAGCTACGGACAACCAACATAGTTGCATTTTATCAATGGCAATTTGAATGAACAGAGATACCATGACGAGATCCTGAGGCCCATTGTCATGCCATTCATCCACTGCTATCACCTCATGTTTCAGCATGATAATGCACGACCCCATGTCACAAGGATCTGTTCACAATTCCTGGAAGCTGAAAATGTCCCATTTCTTCCATGGCCTGCCAGTGGCGGTTCTAGACCATTTCAACTGGGGGGGCCAAGCTGTGGCCAGTTGTACTGTTAGAGGGGCCAGTTACATTAGACGTTATTGTTGTCATATCGTTTTCTTCACTGCATTGCAGGCAAAAGACCATGTTCATAATCATCATCGTTGCCACTGTCTAATAACCGATGTAAAAAAAGAACGATAGCAAAAATGTGTTATGTAAAAATCATTTCATACTCCACATTTAGGGGGGCCACAAGGGGATCCAAAATTGTTGTCACAGAGGCACTGGCCCCTCTTCCCCCCCACCAGAACCGCTAGTGTGGCCTGCATACTCAGCAGACATGTCACCCATTCAACACAAGAACTGTTCGTTGGGAGCTTCATGAAATGGGTTTCCATGGCCGAGCATCCGCACACAAGCCTAAAATCAGCATGTACAATGCCAAGCGTCGGCTGGAGTGGTGTAAAGCTTGCTGCCATTGGACTCTGGAGCAGTGGAAACGCGTTCTCTGGAGTGATGAATCATGCTTCACCATCTGGGTTTGGTGGATGCCAGAAGAACGCTACCTGCCCGAATGCATTGTGCCAACTGTAAAGTTTGGTGGAGGAGGAATAATGGTCTAGGGCAGTTTTTCATGGTTCGAGCACGGCCCCTTAGTTCCAGTGGAGAGAAATCTTAACGCCACAGCACACAATGGCATTCTAGACGATTCTGTGCTTCCGACTTTGTGGCAACAGTTTGGGGAAGGCCCTACCTGTTTCAGCATGACAACGCCCCCGTGCACAAAGTGAGGTCCATACGGAAATGGTTTATCAAGATCAATGTTGACTAAATTGACAGGTCTGCACAGAGCCCTGACCTCAACCCCATCGAACACATCCCTGCAGCAATGCTCCAACATCTAGTGGAAAGCCTTCCCAGAAAAGTGGAGGCTGTTATAGCAGCAAAGGGGGGACCAACTCCATAATAATGTCCATGATTTTGGAATGAGATGTTCGACGATCAGGTGTCCACGTACTTTTGGTCATGTAGTATATCTGTATTCCCAGTGATGTAAAGTCCTTAGAATAGGGCCTAATGAATTCATTTAAATTGACTGATTTCTTGTTAACTGTAACTCAGTCAAATCTTTGAAATTGTTGCATGTTGCATTTATATTTTTGTTCTGTGTAATTTAGGGTGTCCTGGATTTACGTTTACTATGTTACATTTAGTCTATGATACCAGGCAGGGATTGCATAATGAGAAAAGTTTGACTGCATAATTTATTATGCAGCATTGATGCAATGATACTTTGGTCTGATCAAGGCGTTGAATGTCAATTGCGCTATAACGTGTATCTTATGCAGTCCCCACAGTGACTGTACGTACATATCCCAACCAGAAGCCATGGATTACAGGCAACATCCGCATTGAGCTAAAGGCTAGAGCTGCCGCTTTCAAGAAGCGGGAGACTAATCCGGACGCTTATAAGAAATCCCGCTATGCCCTCAGACGAACCATCAAACAAGCAAAGCGTCAATACAGGATTAAGATTGAATCCTACTACACCAGCTCTGACGCTCGTCGGATGTGGCAGTGCTTGAAAACATTACGGACTACAAAGGGAAACCCAGATGTGAGCTTCCCAGTCCCCGCGAGCCTACCAGACGAGCTAAATGCCTTTTATGCTCCCTTCGAGGCAAGCAACACTGAAGCATGCACGATCCTGAACTCTGGGGCCCCTCAGGGGTGTGTACTTAGTCCCCTCCTCTATTCCTTGTTCACCCACGACTGCGTGGCCAAACACAACTCCAACACCATCATTAAGTTTGCTGACGACACAACAGTGGTAGGCCTGATTACCGACAACGATGAGACAGGCTATATGGAGGAGGTCAGAGAACTGGCAGTGTGGTGCCAGGACAACAACCTCTCCCTCAATGTGAGCAAGACAAAGGAGTTGATCGTGGACTACAGGAAAAGGCGGGCCGAACAGGCCTCTATTAACATCGCCGGGGCTGTAGCGAAGCGGGTCGAGAGTTTCAAGTTCCTTGGTGTCCACATCACCAACAAACTATCATGGTCCAAACATACCAAGACAGTCGTGAAGAGGGCACGACAAAACCTTTTCCCCCTCAGGAGACTGAAAAGATTTGGCATGGGTCCCCAGATCCTCAAAAGGTTCAACAGCTGCACCATCGAGAGCGTCCTGACTGGTTGCATCACTGCCTGGTATGGCAACTGCTCGGGATCTGACCGTAAGGTGCTACAGAGGGTAGTGCGAATGGCCCAGTACATCACTGGGGCCAAGCTCCCTGCCATCCAGGACCTATATAATAGGCAGTGTCAGAGGAAAGCCCATGAAATTGTCAGAGACTCCAGTCACCCAAGTTATAGACTGTTTTCTCTGCTACCACACGGCAAGCGGTACCGGAGCGCCAAGTCTAAGACCAAAAGGCTCCTCAACAGCTTCTACCCCCAAGCCATAAGACTGCTGAACAATTCAACAATTCAATTCACCGGACACCGCTGTTTGTTTGTTACCTATGCATAGTCACTTCGCCCCCACCTACATGTACAGATTACCTCAACTAGCCTTTACCTCCGCACACTGACTCAGTACCAGTACCCCCTGTATATAGGCTTGTTATTGTTATTCTTATTGTGTTACTTTTTATTGTTACTTTTTATTTTAGTCTACTTGGTAAATATTTTCTTCTTCTTGAACTGCACTGTTGGTTAAGGGCGTGTAAGCATTTCACAGTAAAGTCTACGCTTGTATTCAGCACATGTGACAAATAAAGTTTGATTTGAGTTGATTTGATTCTATTCCTTTTCTGATAAAGGATGCCGTAGCTGTCTCCAATGCAGATAAATGACAACATACTGTAGACTATGTGTATAACATGTTGAGTAATTAAGCTTTCTAAATGAAGACATGTCTCCATATTAGCCCTATTTCTTAATGAAGGCCAATGTGTCTGTCTTTCTGTTCTCATACTTGACAAACTGCAGAGGAGTGCTGAGACTACTGCTTTCAGACCAGAGAGAGAGAAAGAGAGAGACGCAGTGTGAGGCGAAGAAGACTCAGCTGTGCCTGTCACTCAGGCTGCTGCAGCTCCCTTCTCCTGTGTGTGTGTGTGTGGGGGGGGGGGGGGTTAAATACCTCAGCCAGAGACACAGGCAGAGCCAGAGGGGCAAAGGAGGGGCAACAGAAAGGTAGAACCTCAGGAGGCATTTTGTTGTAAAATTGTTGTATTGTGGTATTATACACGTATTGTAGATTTGTAGTGGTAGATTAGTGGTGTAATAATGTGTTTGTGATCTTGTTTGAACCCCATGAAGTAAACTAATGGGGAACCTAATAATATATATTTTTTCTTGTCTTACGTCAGATCGAGAGTTGTGTACGAGCAGTGGCGACCCATCATAGGGCAGTTTTGAGCCCCACATTTTTAACAAAAAATAAAAAAAATATTATCCTTTCTTTTTGGGGGGTGCTTGCCTGTTTTGCATGTTATTTTGGCATTAATACATTTCACATATCAGTTTTCAAACAATGTAACAAAAATATATATATCTCATTGAGTTAATAAAGCTGCATACAAACATGGTCTCTTTTTTGTTTTCTTGAGTAAGGCAGCTCCAAAATGCAGGTGTTTCAGCCTAGCTTTGTGCTTTCTGTGGTAGTGGGGTAAGTTAGCAGAAAATACGGTGCGTTGCACCGTGATTGGCTCAGTGTTCTGTCACTCAAGGAGACACTTAATCACCACCATTAAGACCAAGCTCCCGTGCAGCAGCTCTATTTCCTTTTCCAACAGCCAGATCAATCGCCTTCAACTTGAAAGCTGCATCATATGCATTTCTCCATGTCTTTGCCATGATGAGGGTGACAAAATGACTACCGTAATCAGAATGATGGGAAGTTTGAGAGCGCTCGATTTAATCTAAACAGTAAACAAAAAAGTTGTTTGACCTTCACCTGTTCGGCAATTTCATTGGTCTAATGAAAGCTTCATGCCGGCAAAAAACTGAGCACGTCACAGAATGTGTTTTTTTGGAGAAAAAAAATGGGAAAGCGGGAAAAATCCATATATTAGCCGCGTCATTGTTTAAGCCGCGAGGTTCAAAGCGTGGGAAAAAAGTTGCGGCTTATAGTCCGGAAATTACGGTAATTGTGTGCCGCCCTATTGTGATACGGCCTGGATTCAAACCAGGGACTGTAGTGACTCTTGCATTGAGATGCGGTGCCTTAGACCGCTGCGCCACTCGGAAGCCATCTATGCTGCCATAGAGCTACATTAGAAGTGCCCATCCAAGAAGGCTCAAGGTCATTGGCCACAGATAAAATGACGTAAAATCACAATATATGTACAGTAGTGCTCATCGGCCATAGGACATAAACATTACACCACAAGTTGGAAATCACAAATTCAACAATGAGTGGTTTGGAAGGAATCAGTGACAGTGGCTAACTGCAAGCATTGCAAAGCTATCACTAGCCTGCTATTCAGTGGAGTGGCTGTGTGGTCCCAAATCTGGGATTATGGGTCTCTTTTCCAAGTTTGAAATGATAAACATTCAACATTGGCCATGCTGTCAATGAAGCATGATTTGTGCCACGCTCAAAACAACTGTTAACTTGGAACTGCAAAAACTTGACTTCAGTGAGTTCAAGACAATTGGGAAGTTGGGAATGAACGAGCTCTGACTGGGAAAATACATTTTGAATGGTCATCCAACTCGGAATTGTAAATCTGGCCTTTTTCTAGAGCTACGACCTGAAGATTGATGACGTCATCATGATTCAACCTTGTTTTTTCCCCAGGTGTTTTGAAAGCACCATAAATCCAGAGAATGCCAGACTTTAATGACAAAATTTGCCCACGAAGGACCGCCGCTCCACCTTCCTTTTCAAGTGGGCACAGCACAACAAGGTGAGTCCAAAAATGTACACTGCTCAAAAAAATAAAGGGAACACTTAAACAACACAATGTAACTCCAAGTCAATCACACTTCTGTGAAATCAAACTGTCCACTTAGGAAGCAACACTGATTGACAATAAATTTCACATGCTGTTGTGCAAATGGAATAGACAACAGGTGGAAATTATAGGCAATTAGCAAGACACCCCCAATAAAGGAGTGGTTCTGCAGGTGGGGACCACAGACCACTTCTCAGTTCCTATGCTTCCTGGCTGATGTTTTGATCACTTTTGTATGCTGGCGGTGCTTTCACTTTAGTGGTAGCATGAGACGGAGTCTACAACCCACACAAGTGGCTCAGGTAGTGCAGCTCATCCAGGATGGCACATCAATGCGAGCTGTGGCAAGAAGGTTTGCTGTGTCTGTCAGCGTAGTGTCCAGAGCATGGAGGCGCTACCAGGAGACAGGCCAGTACATCAGAAGACGTGGAGGAGGCCGTAGGAGGGCAACAACCCAGCAGCAGGACCGCTACCTCCGCCTTTGTGCAAGGAGGAGCAGGAGAAGCACTGCCAGAGCCCTGCAAAATGACCTCCAGCAGGCCACAAATGTGCATGTGTCTGCTCAAACGGTCAGAAACAGACTCCATGAGGGTGGTATGAGGGCCCGACGTCCACAGGTGGGGGTTGTGCTTACAGCCCAACACCGTGCAGGATGTTTGGCATTTGCCAGAGAACACCAAGATTGGCAAATTCGCCACTGGCGCCCTGTGCTCTTCACAGATGAAAGCAGGTTCACACTGAACACGTGACAGACGTGACAGAGTCTGGAGACGCCGTGGAGAACGTTCTGCTGCCTGCAACATCCTCCAGCATGACCGGTTTGGCGGTGGGTCAGTCATGGTGTGGGGTTGCATTTCTTTGGGGGGCCGCACAGCCCTCCATGTGCTCACCAGAGCCTGACTGCCATTAGGTACCGAGATGAGATCCTCAGACCCCTTGTGAGACCATATGCTGGTGCGGTTGGCCCTGGGTTCCTCCTAATGCAAGACAATGCTAGACCTCATGTGGCTGGAGTGTGTCAGCAGTTCCTGCAAGAGGAAGGCATTGATGCTATGGACTGGCCCGCCCGTTCCCCAGACCTGAATCCAATTGAGCACATCTGGGACATCATGTCTCGCTCCATCCACCAACGCCACGTTGCACCACAGACTGTCCAGGAGTTGGCGGATGCTTTGGTCCAGGTCTGGGAGGAGATCCCTCAGGAGACCATCCACCACCTCATCAGGAGCATGCCCAGGCGTTGTAGGGAGGTCATACAGGCACGTGGAGGCCACACACACTACTGAGCCTCATTTTGACTTGTTTTAAGGACGTTACATCAAAGTTGGATCAGCCTGTAGTGTGGTTTTCCACTTTAATTTTGAGTGTGACTCCAAATCCAGACCTCCATGGGTTGATAAATTGGATTTCCATTGATTCTTTTTGTGTGATTTTGTTGTCAGCACATTCAACTATGTAAAGAAAAAAGTATTTAATAAGATTATTTCTTTCATTCAGATCTAGGATGTGTTGTTTAAGTGTTCCCTTTATTTTTTTTGAGCAGTATATTATATGCTGCTGCATAAATGATATAATATGCCAGAGAGATATGTATACTGTAGCTAAGAAATGAATACTAAGTGTATGTTGTGTAGTAAGATGTTAGTAGCCCATGTGCCTCACCATAATAATTTGGTCTATTTACCCCTCTTATTTTCCCCTACTGTTCTGACTTGGTGGTGCATATGTAGCCTATAACCTGTTTTAGAGAAATGTAATCATCGAATATTGTAAGAGCTTTCATTGTCTGCTTATATGCCGTCTTTATTTATCCTACAGTTCTGACTTGGTGTACATGGAGAACACTGTAAGAACGGCCCATGTTCTGAATTCGGTTGCTGTACATTTCAGAAGTGCAAAACAAATAGTTATATTGACTACGTCCGTCCTAGCTCTCTCATTAATGTCTTAATCGAAATTACAGATTGCCTATTATCCGCTTGTCATCCCGTTATGTCATAGTTTGTACATCTCAATTTTCATTAGAAACCACATTTGTTTAAGCCAGTCAGCCATATCAGCTATGTTTTTTTTAAAGGCAGTAAATGAGTCTGAATGAACTGTTTTGCTGCCAGACAAGGCTCTGCTGATAGCCAGGTGTAGCAGTGGTAAGATGTTGGGACTGCTGTTGGGACAGGTTTATGTAGGCCCTAACAGTTTGTGGGCACGGATTGTCACCGTTATAGTGCAATTGATATATTGTTTAGTGTTGTGTAGTGGATTTGCTGGCATGCATCCCACTTGTTTTTTATTTTTGCCCCACCAAAATGCTAAAATCACCACTGCGTAGGAGTGACGCCATCTGACGTAAGACAAGGCCTCATGAGGTATAATCTGAGATAATAATACATGTACAATACTTTTTCTATTAACTTATTTATATACTGTCGACAAAACCAACTTCGGTAGAGGTTTTTTTTTTCTCCAAGGGAATGCTGTATCACTCTCACATCACATTCCCCCACTGTACATGTACTTCCACTGTAGCTGGAAATAGTCCCCTGCTGTATTTTTTATTTACGTCTCTGAATACTTTTTATATCCTTCAGTCAGTCAGGTCAGATGCAGTAGAAGGGGTCAGACAGCAGCTGCCTGTTCTAGAGCCCAGAAGAGCTGTAGAGAGAAGGCATTCAATTCCACCTCTGGTCACGCTGTGTATTAGGCTAAGTAGTTAGCGCCTTAGTCAGTGAGCATCTGTCAATCCACGGGGTCAACTCAAAACTTTGACTCATCTCAAAGCTCTGGGTCTCAATAACAAGCTGTTGCATTCACAGTGAAGACCAAGGCCCCATCCCTCCCATTAGGCTGTTGATATGTTGTCTAAAGTGGCTTTGACTGTACAAGTAAAAGAAGATACCTGATGGGCATCCAACATATCACCTATCCTGTGTTTTCAGGTCAGTGTAGATGAAGGAAAGCAGGGGTGAGACTAGGAGAGACATACAAGACTACAAAGATTGAGGGACACTGCTGGAAAAATGGAGATGGCTTGACACCACAAACCATAACAGGGTAATGTCATATCAGCTTGATTGGTGCCTGATCTAACCTTTAGTTCTCATGCTGAGCTCAATCTAGAAGTATGTCATGAGTAACTCGTAATCATTCTTTTTTTACAGGATACCATCACATCGAGGGTTGATATGTTTTTTATTTATGGTGCGTATTTATTTAGGGTTGGTGGTGGAAAAGCAGGTCAACGGTTTGATTCCCTTCCCATTAAATCCAGTGGCCCATTCTGGCTTTGACCCTGTTCCAGACACCAAACAGCCTGTGACCAGGGTCAGTTAACGCATGATCTCAGTCAGAGAGTTTCCTGCATAGAGTCAGTCAGTATGCAGTACCCTCACCTGAACTATCAGTACCAGTCTCCCCAGACGGCTTATGTATCAAGTATCTCAGAGAAGGAGTACTGATTTAGAATGAGGGCCTTCCTGTCCATATTATAATCACATTAAGTATCATCTAAAGTGCAAACTGGATCCTAGATTAGTACTTATACTCTGAAATAACCTACAGCTCACTTCCCCCTGCAAGAGTGTCCCCACTGACATCACCCCCAAACCAGTCAACATTGGCGATCACCTCCCATTAGCCCCTAGGTGGGAAGGTAGTTGGGGTTTTCACTTGATTTCTCTTCCCTCTCTACCCAAACCCCTTCTCTTCCTCATAGTTGTATCTATTTCTCTCTGATACATTTACTGAACAGGTGCTCCTTTCTGAAGGGATCACTTAGGTATATTTAGATTTTGAAACCTGAGAGCGCTGCCATCTGATTGGCTGTTTGGACCACATGATAACTGGGGTGCCGCTGCACCTGTGAGCTGTCGCCCATCGTCTCTGTGGAGGGAAGTTGGGGAGGCTCTTTGGTGGCTTGGGAAACGATTTGACTCTAAAGTAAACTGGTAAGCAAAAAAAAATTAACTGAACATATTTCTTTCCTTTCTTCCTACCGCTGCAGCACACCCTCTGCATGGCCTTTGTTAGGGACTTTTTTGGTACAATCTGTCTTCTGCTGCTCCAGTGGATTGTTTGGGGATAGTTAATCAAGGAATAAGCCCAGTTAAAGGGCTGTGTGCTGGTTGAAGGAGTCTCAGAGTAGTGGACCTCCAGAGACCAACAGGGCTGTCAATGGAACAATGGAACATCCACAAGTTTGTTGCATTTTCCCCAACCTCTTCTGCTTCTGGTTTCAAGTCACTTTTGATGGAAATCGTTTTTATGTGAAGAGTTTGGGAGTGGAGCGCTAAAAAAGGGTAGTTAGTACAGCGGTCCTATATTTAACCTGCAGCCTCAGAAGGCATTGGAGCGCCGTTAGCTAAACAAAGCCAGCCAATCAGGCAGAGAGGCATTAGCTTACATGACAAATAGCTGGAGCGATATGAGGACAGCTGTGCCAACCCTTCAGCCAGGAGACGCAGGACTGCTCTAGAGGGGGTTTTGGGTGTCAAACCCTCAACAAAGCCTACAGGCCTGTGAAAAGCAGTCCAGTGCAACTTGGCCCGTGGTCACACCTTTTAGCTCTACCTGATCTTTATCCGACTGGGAATTTTGAATAGTATTTGTTTTTTTGTCTAGGTTTGAAGGCAAAAGGCAAAGTGGAATATCAGTTTGGGGCTCTAGTGGACGGCAAGTCAGCAGCTTCCTTTACTCTAAGGTCGCTGGAAATACTACAGGAATCTTAACTGGGGTACAGCATGTTGCATTGGTTGGCATTCTGGCATTATTGTGTGTACATGTTACAATCAAATCAAAGTTTATTTGTTGCATACACAGATTAGCAGATGTTAAAGCAGGTGCAGCAAAATGCTTGGTTTCTAGCTCCAGCAGTGCAGCAAATGTCTAACAGTATAATACTAACACACAAATAATCCCAAGACATAAAAATATGACAAAATAAGAAGAAGAAACAAGAGATTAAGAAATATCAGAATATCATGTTACATACTTTATGTGTGACCGACTTGATTAGAGGGTTTTGTCCATATTCTGTCTTTGACTGGTGGTTTGGCTTAAAAAGACAATGCAAGGCAGGTTCTTAAAAGATTTATGTTAATGTTGTCCTTCAGCCTCTGGTAAAAACACATTGTTTTATGGAGTAATGTATTATAACAGAGTTTACATGTTGACTATTGCAGTCCAGTTATGGATAATATATGGTTTTCACTTGTGCTTGTAAAGTTTCAACCATAGTTTATTGGGAGGTGCATCATTGAGAAATCAAATGATTGTTGTGTGTTTCAGGTAGACAACCCCTAAAACTGCATCATCATGGATGAGAATGAAGAATTTGAGGAGGAGTTTGAGGAAGAGGAGATTATCGAGGAAGAGGTAAGTAAATATTTTCTCACAAGATCAACACAGCATGCCATAGTTGTCTTCTGCATTTAACCCAACCCCTTTGAATCAGAGAGGTGCAGTGTTAGGCCTTGTGGGCCCTCCACTCTGGTTTTTGAGTCAATTCTATTCCAAAATCAGTCAAGGAAATTTGGAATTGGAATCAGAATGTCAGTTCACTTCCTGACTTGACCGAATTGTCATGGAATTGGCACCCCGACCCTGTTCCAAACCCTCTATGTTCTTAGGTCAGAGTTATATGGCTCCACTGGGCTTCTCTGGCCCCTGTACTGGTGGGTCTGCAGATTCAGTGGCTAGCTTTACTCAGTCCCTATGAATAGTAAACTTACTTTTGATACCACCCCAGTCAGCAATTCAGGAGGCCAGGCATCTCTGAGCTGTGAGGAGGGTTAGATCCTGTTTCAATAGAACACCCATCTCCTTATATGCTAGCTGGCTAGAGACATGGCCCTGGCCAACATTGTACAGACCAGAGAACTGCAAATCAGACCAGCCATTAAAATCAAAACCACTGCCACTTTCCTCTTTTCCTGGACATTTTAAAGCCCAGTTATGAGCATAAAAAGCAATCATACCCTTTTGTTTACAAGGACCATTGCACTTAAAGGCCCAGCGCAGTCAAAAACAATATATATGTTCACAGAATGAGGTTGGAATAATACTGTGAAATTGTTTAAATTATGATAGTGCCCCTTTAGTGTAAAAGCTGTTTGAAAATACCGCCTGAAATTTCTGTCTGCTTTGGTGGGATAAAGTTTACCGTTTGTTGATGCCTGGTGACATCAACAGGCGGTAAATTAGTTAATACACCAATAAGAATGAGAGTTCTAAACCTCTCTGCCAATACATTTTCAGTTTTCCCCTCCCCACTCAGACCACTCTCAGACAGTCCTAGCACAGTCCTAGCTTGATTAATGTCTCTTTGCTACGAATTATATATATATTTTCACCATTTTAAGTTAAATCAGTCACAGTAAGGCACTTAATTGTTACCCAGAAATGATTTGATTTTGAGACTAAAATACAAATGAAGATAAAAAACGGTTTTAAGCAGTGCAAAGAAAACTCCTCCTTTAAAGCTACATAACTTTTTGGGCAACCAGACCAAATTCATATAGAAATGTGAGCTATAGATATGTCATTCTCATTGAAAGCAGGTCTAAGAAGCAGTAGATCTGTTCTATGTGCGCTATCTCTATGCTTCCCGTTCTTAAGTTTCATTTTTGTGTCTTTTACTTTCGGTTTTGAACACGAGCTTCAAACAGCTGAAAATAAAATATTTTTGGTTATTGAAAACATATTTCACAGCAGTTTCGGTGTTACAAAGATACTCTACACAATGACTGCTTGTTTTGTCACATAACCTGAAATTAGGCGAGCTATTAGAATTTTAGCAACCAGGAAATGGCGGAGCAGTTTCTGAATATTGCACCTTTAACTTGGTAGTCGATACATGTAGTATAAGTACACTTTACCTGACCAATCACCTTATCCTAAAGACTCCCAGACAACTATGGGCTTTGATGGCAGGAGCACACTGATGTAATAGGTGTAGTTGTTACACAACAGCCAGTGTGAAGACATTGCTGACATTCCTGCAGATACTGTAAATTCATATTAGGTTACACTGCACCGCATATGCCTCAATGGAAGAGTCCATCATCATTCTTAATCTAGAACATTTCTTACACCATTGGTGTAAAAGGTGTAGTAATGTTGTGATGTTCCATTCATAAGAATGATGGATTGATGGAAGACCTGCAAGCTTGGGGAGCCGCCATTTTGTTGGAAGTGACCAAAGTTTTGTGTTAGATACTGTAGATAGTATCAGTGAGATAATACTGTGCCTTTCTGCAAGAATGTGCAATAAAACATTTTGAGCCGTTTAGCTTTAGACTGGCAGTTCTGGACATTGTGTAGTATCACCATAACCCACATAGTCTATCCAAGTTTTTAAGGAAGTATTTTTATTCTTATTTCTTTGTGATGGTCCACTCTGTGTCAGAGCTTGAAAGTAGAAGACTAATAATGTAATATCTTATTTCCTGGTGAAATAGGATTTAAGTTAGCCTCATATTTGTCTAAAAGTTAGGCTCGTATTCGTCTAAACTTTATGTTGTTGATAATTTATAGGGGAATCTGAATCATTTCTTCTTATTGAAGATGTGGAAGAAACTTCTGATCTTTTATTGTTGCATTTGGAAATGTAAGCCCCCCCCAATTTTTTTCTTTGTATAATTGTTTGTTGATATTTTATTATGGTTAGTAAGTGGTGATTAATATGGATGGTAAGTATTTAATATTCAGCATTTAACAAAAGCTCTTTCTCAAGATAGTAGTACATGGTTCTATAGCCTGGGTACCAGTCTCTTTAGCTAATCCTCTCCCTGTACTCCATGTCATGGGCCAAAGACAAGGAGTGGCAAGAAGTGAAATGTTAGCTAAAGAGACTGGTACTCAGCCTAATAGTCTTATGCTATGCTACTTTTCTCTCTTGATGTTAATCAAGTTTGAGAACATTTCACAGTATATTGTTCTCCCAGTGTGAGAAACATTGACTCTAAGCTCTGAGCTGTGGCTGTTAAATACTCTCTGGACAGGACAGCACTGGAGATACAAATTTAGCTGTGGACATCTATGGCAGGCAGGCAGGCAGGCAGGCAGGCAGGCAGGCAGGCAGGCAGGCAGGCAGGCAGGGAGGCAGGCAGGCAGGCAGGGAGGCAGGCAGGCAGGCAGGCAGGCAGGCAGGCAGGCAGGCAGGCAGGCAGGCAGGCAGGCAGGCAGGCAGGCAGGGAGGGAGGGAGGGAGGGAGGGAGGGAGAAGGGTTGTGCTGCCTGTTTTAAATCACATGGCAGTATCTCCAGTAGCCCAGGGTCTGCTAACGTCAATTTAGAATGTGCTTAGAAGGTAGATACAAGTATAGAGAAACCGACAGCCAACCTGCACCTAGCTAGAGGAGGAACGCAGAGCTAGGCTCTGTAGCAGCTCTGTAGCAGTAGGAGAATCTTAGCCTGATGCATCTCCTTGCAAGATAGCACAAACAGATCTGCAATCAGGCTAGCAGATTCTACTTATTCTCTGTGCTCCATTGTTTATTTTCATTATTTAAACATGTTGGGGAACACCTATCATTTGGGTGTTCATGTACCTGTATGATTCTCCCCAGTCTTGTAGAGTCAGAAAATGGCCTCTTGAGATGTTGCATTTGAGATGTTTGAGATGACTATTAGAGTTCAAGGGTTTTCTTGACTGTTCTAGCAGTAGGGTTGTTAGCAATATTTACAGGACTGTGCTCTATGCTATGGCAATGACTGCCTTCCTGAGTTAGAGAACAATGTACTGTCACTCTCAACTCACAGGTCATTGGCTACAATTAAACCTAGTTAAAGTTAGACACAGGCTATACAGGGAATATGTTTGAGAATGTTTTTAGTTTAGTACAGTATGCTGCTCTGATTGAAACTGATTGTAGGATATTTATTAGTATAATCTCTAAATATTAAATCTGTTTTATCTGTCTTGTTGATATTCACATTCATAACAGCTATTAATAACAAGAACAATGGACTTGTAAATGTAATAACCAACAAAAATAGCCAGTGAGGTCTTGTGAGGGTGTCTATATTCCCAGGGATGGTCAGTCAGAGGGTTATGTTGGTCAGACCTGGGTTCACTGCAAATACTATTTGAAATCTTTAACATACTAATCTTTCACATCATTTTTGAAAAATGCCAGAGTTTGCCATTTTGCAACTGTTCTATTGTTCCCATTGTGCCAGACAAGCTCAGTCAAGACCAGCGAAATTATTAAAAAGTATTTCAAATATTATTTGAACCCAGGTCTGGTCAGAGGGCTCTGTCAGTCAGATGCAGGCAGGCAGAAGGCAGGCAGTCAGGCAGACAGTCAGGCAGACAGAAGGCAGGCAGTCAGTTGCTATTATAGGCTCCTGCTCCTCTTTCCCCCTGGAATAGGGGCTTCATTACACTGTTCATTAATCACAGCATATTCCAGGCTCCCAAAGGACACCTTTAAAGTCACTGGTGAGATCTGGGATACATGGGACTTTTTATTACATTATAGTGAATGTAATTACTATATAATTATGGTACTTATCAAAGACTGTAGCTGAACTTTGAACGTTAGTGCAGAATATTTGACTTAGCTACTATAACCAGATAATTGTAGCAACAGTGCAGATGAGTATTAAGTCAGTATAATTATTACTGTTTATCAGTGTTGTTTCCTGTATAAAAGGCTAACTGACTGTGTCAGTGACAGTGGTGTAACGTACTTAAGTAAAAAATGTAAAAGTACTACTTAAGTAGGTTTTTGTACTTTACTTTACTATTTATATTTTTGACTACTTTTACTTTTAATTCACTACATTCCTAAAGAAAATATTGTACTTTTTACTCCCTACATTTTCCTTCACACCCAAAAGTACTCGTTACATTTTCTATGCATATCAGGACAGGAAAATAGTCCAATTCACTCACTAATGAAGATAACATCCCTGGTCTGAAGAATTTGAAACAATTTATACTTTTACTTTTACTTTTGATACTTTTAGACTTTTACTCAAGTAGTATTTTACTGGGTGACTTTAACTTTTACTTGAGTCATTTTCTATTAAGGTATTAATTTCTATTAAAGTATGACAATTGGGTACTTTTTCCACCTCTGGTCAGAGATCAGGGTATTATTGCACCAGAGCTGGGAGAAAAACTCAATGCAAAACATTTGTGATACAGTATGTCTTCCTTTTACTTGTAATGGCGATTTTGAAACCTGCGAATTGTTCCTATATTTGTAGTATTTTGAGGAGACGGTGACTTCGACCACCTCTCACCAGACCACATCTCGGGCAGCAGCGGTAACTCAACAGGTAGAAGACAACAGTGAAAAACAGAACCAGCAGCTCATCATGCTGGGTACTTGCATGCCATGAGGGTTATTCCACCACCGAAGGAAAGAAACTCTACAAGAAAGGATACTGTTTAAAATGCCATGTGTGTGTGGCCCCGTGGATTATTAAAGAAACTCCCTTGTTTAACAATAATTCACAATTTACTCAAGTCGAGGAATATTTTTTTTTGCCATTCCAAAAGTGAGTTCCCAAACAAAAAGGCGATTGTTTGGGTAATTCACAAATCACGACTTCATGTTAATTGTCCTCAGATGGCCCTAAGGCTAGTGAGTGATAGATGAAATAGCCCTCATATAGCCCGGTGTTGCTAAGTGATGCATGCAGTCTGTCAACTGTGAAACTGTGTGTCTTGCTATGCCCAACACTGCTTTTGTCCACTGGCTCATTCATGGCCAGTCCCTTCTTTCATTTTCTCAGTCTCCTATCATTTCCTTCACTCAGTCTCCTTTCCTTTCATTTCCTTGGTTCAGACTCCTTTCATTTCCTTGGATCAGTCTCCTTTCCTTCGTTCAGTCTCCTTTCCTTTCATTTGCTTTCAGTCTCCTTTCATTTCCTTTGTTTCATTCAGTCTCCTTTCATTTCCTTTCCTTCTTTCAGTCTCCTTTCCTTCACTCATTCTCATTTCCTTTCCTTTGTTCAGTCCCTTTACCTCAGTTCCTGTACTTTCCTGTAGCCTTGATAATATGTCCTACTAGATAATAGGTCCCTACTAGACCTTAACCTAGCCAACTCAATATTAGGAAGGTATTCCTAATGTTTGGTGTACACAGTGTATTTCTATAATCATTCCCTGTAATGGGCCCAGTTTTTCAAATGCTATCTATCTGGATTTCGCGTATTGGGTAGGATTAAATTCATTGAAATACAATGAATAGAATGGACAAATCATTGACTTGAATGGGGACTCTGGTTCATTCGATTTCTATGCAGTTAATCCTATCCGATAGGCGAAATCTAGATAGATAACTTTTGAAAAACTGGGCCCACATGATAGGGTGAAAAACACAATTTGTAACTTAAGGTTGTCCTTTTTTTGTTAACCATTGTATTGAATTCTTGCAAGTAAGTGCACTTGGTTGCAGAGTAGTGTTAGGTTCTAATTTTTCAGAGTAAATAACCCACGGACACTAGAGAAGCTTTAACCAAGTTTATTCTTCCCAAAGGTTCTGTACAGCTGAAATCAGAACGCAAAATATTTCAGACATCACAGTTTATATACATCCCACATAAGACACTCCTCTTTCTCTGCAATCCTTACATTTTATGGCTCTCCACAGGAAAGAAGGTAACCAGATACCAACCCTGATTACTCCCTTAAGGGGAACTGACCTCAGTCCTCACCTCCTGACCTCAACCCCTCCTTCACCTAATCCACAGATGTCCATCTGTCTTCCCCATATCAACACATCGCTCTCCTCTCCTCCATCAAACACATTCCAAAGCCTTCTGGCTTTTTACAAACTCTTTCTATTCAAGGCTTTGTCTCTATCATTTATTTAATATCTCAATGTTCAAAGTTTAGCCGTTTCCAAGTCATTGTTGCTTTCACACACAAGTGTCCCTTTTGTAAGAGTCTTATGATAGTCAAAATGTAATTCTAAATAATTTTTCGATGCTATAAATGTTATTATATACACGGCCTGTTCTAGCACTTGTTTACCCATTTCTTTATATTATACCGACCTAGTACTATTCTTCCATTGTTACAGTAGTCAGGATTCCGTCTTGTTTCTGATTTCTCTGTATTGTGTCGCTAGCCTTTGTAAGTGGATTGTACGTTGGAAGTGGATGTATACCTCTGGCCTGGTTTCCTATCATTAAGGAACAACGGTCACGCAACTAACATCCTTTCTTCTATTTCCCAGCCTGGCGTTCCTGTGAGGAGAGTGGTCAGGAAGAAGGTTAAGGTGGACACCTCCAAGTTCATGACTCCTTACTTGGCCCACAGCCAGAAGATGCTGGACTTGTTCTCCTACGTAAGCAAGCCCAGGTCAACCAGGTCCTGTTCATTAGGTCAAAACGTAGCAAAACGTTTTGAAACGGAAAGTGAAAGTCAAATCAAATGAAATGTATTTATATAGCCCTTCTTACATCAGCTGATGCCACAAAGTGCTGTACGGAAACCCAGCCTAAAACCCCAAACAGCAAGCAATGCAGGTGTAGAATCATGGTGGCTGGGAAAAACTCCCTCGAAAGGCCAAAACCTAGGAAGAAACCTAGAGAGGAACCAGGCTATGAGGGGTGGCCAGTCCTCTTCTGGCTGTGCAGGGTGGAGATTATAACAGCACATGGCCAAGATGTTCAAATGTTCATAAATGACCAGCATGGTCAAATAATAATAATCACAGTAGTTATCGAGGGTGCAACAGGTCAACACCTCAGGAGTAAATATCAGTTGGCTTTTCATAGCCAATCATTGAGAGTATCTCTACCACTCCTGCTGTCTCTAGAGAGTTGAAAACAGCAGGTCTGGGACAGGTAGCACGTCCGGTGAACAGGTCAGGGTTCCATAGCCGCAGGCAGAACAGTTGAAACTGGAGCAGCAGCACAGCCAGCTGGACTGGGGACAGCAAGGAGTCATCATGCCAGGTAGTCCTGAGGCATGGTCCTAGGGCTCAGGTCCTCCGAGAGAGAGAAAGAAAGAAAGAAAGAGAGAATTAGAGAGAGCATACTTAAATTCACACAGGACACTGGATAAGACAGGAGAAATACTCCAGATATAGCAGACTGACCCTAGCCCCCCGACACATAAACTACTGCAGCATAAATACTGGAGGCTGAGACAGTTTGCATTTCTTAATGGACAAGTCCAAGTAGTACCTTCTCTGTTTCTGTCAGTTTTTATCAGTTTATAGCATAATGAACACAACCCAGGTGAATGCTTTTTTCACCCCACTGTCGTTCTGGCTCACCAGAGTTTGATTATAATGTTATTATGCTCCGATGTGTCATTCTGGCTCACCAGAGTTTGATTATAATGTTATTATGCTCCGATGTGTCGTTCTGGCTCACCAGAGTTTGATTATGATGTTATTATGCTCCGATGTGTCGTTCTGGCTCACCAGAGTTTGATTATAATGTTATTATGTTCCGATGTGTCGTTCTGGCTCACCAGAGTTTGATTATAATGTTATTATGTTCCGATGTGTCGTTCTGGCTCACCAGAGTTTGATTATGATGTTATCATGTTCCGATGTGTCGTTCTGGCTCACCAGAGTTTGATTATGATGTTATTATGCTCTGATGTGTCATTCTGGCTCACCAGAGTTTGATTAGGATGTTATGATGTTCCTCTGTGTCCCTAACAGAACAAGTACCGTCGTGCCTATGACAAGGCTAAGGGGAAACCCTATGCCATCACGGCTGACACCCCTGAGATGATGAGGATCAAGAAGGCTCAGGAGCAGCTGTCTGAGGTATGGAGGTCTCCATTCTCTTCTATTCTGTCCACTTCTCTGATAGATATCATATATCTCAGTCTCAGTCAATGTTGCAATTTTTTTGTTTAAACAACAACTTTATTTTATTTTTGTCAAACTAACACTTAACTCATTGCCCCTACCAGGTGAAGTACCGCATGGAGGGCAATAAGGTCAGGTGTACCAGTTTGTATGATGGGGAGGCCAGAGAGATCGCCCATGTCAAGCATGTCTCTGAGCTGATCAGCAAGGTTCTGTACAGGGCCAAGTGGGATGAGACAAAGGACAGGTACCTGCTGCCCCCTGATGCCCCGGAGCTTGTCCTGGCTGTGAAGAACGCTGCCAACTACAGCAAGGTATCGCATACTGAACCCTACTCAGTCGTATGAGATTATAACAATATTTTATATGTAGATTACTCAATTAAGATGACATTTTACTCAAAAAAAGGTTGATAGCTTTTTTATATTTGAGCCGATGCAGATTCTCCAAGCTAACTTGTCATTTTATTTTTCTGTGTGATCAGAAACTGTACACGGAGCAATGGGATGAGGACAAGACCATGTGTTATCCTTACAGCGATTCTCCGGAGCTGCGCAGGGTGGCCAAGGCACAGGAGGTCCTCAGTGATGTGAGTACTGCAACTTCAAACATATATTGTATTGTATTATATTCTTTACTTAACTACACTTTTACTAGTAATTACAGCAAGTTAATATCAGTGTTATTAGATCAGTTGTATCAGAGATTAAGATAGTTATGTTTGACTTAACAACATTAATTTCTTACTCTGACTAACTGTTGTCAATCATAAATATCCTCCTAAACAACAATATTCCTAGAATACTGTCTCTGCGTCAGTCAGTCAGTCAGTCAGTCAGTCGGCTGAGCCACGAATGTGGTGGTTCACTTTGTAATTCACTTAGAACAATTAATTGCTCACATCGCAGAAAGGCAGCCTACATCAATCACACTTCAGAAAAGTACAGTAACCACCCTCCTTTTAAACCCTCTATTTTTTTCTCTCTGAGCTTGTATTTTTCTGTTATTCAGATGTACTATATGGAAGCATTTTCTTTAAGCAGATAAATAGGATGCAATTAAAATGGTCACTGCTGTCGCTCTTTTTTTAAAGTGAGCTTCAGGTTTCCACTGATCCAGTTCATTGGTTTATCCAATTTATCCAATACCCTATCTCTGTGTCCAATAACCATGAAACTAGAGATCCATCTCACCATTCTGTTCTGTTTCTCTCTTACTCTGTTCTGTTTCTCTCCTACTCTGTTCTGTTTCTCTCCTACTCTGTTCTGTTTCTCTCCTACTCTGTTCTGTTTCTCTCCTACTCTGTTCTGTTTCTCTCCTACTCTGTTCTGTTTCTCTCCTACTCTGTTCTGTTTCTCTCCTACTCTGTTCTGTTTCTCTCCTACTCTGTTCTGTTTCTCTCCTACTCTGTTCTGTTTCTCTCTTACTCTGTTCTGTTTCTCTCTTACTCTGTTCTGTTTCTCTCCTACTCTGTTCTGTTTCTCTCCTACTCTGTTCTGTTTCTCTCCTACTCTGTTCTGTTTCTCTCCTACTCTGTTCTGTTTCTCTCCTACTCTGTTCTGTTTCTCTCCTACTCTGTTCTGTTTCTCTCCTACTCTGTTCTGTTTCTCTCCTACTCTGTTCTGTTTCTCTCCTACTCTGTTCTGTTTCTCTCCTACTCTGTTCTGTTTCTCTCCTACTCTGTTCTGTTTCTCTCCTACTCTGTTCTGTTTCTCTCCTACTCTGTTCTGTTTCTCTCTTACTCTGTTCTGTTTCTCTCTTACTCTGTTCTGTTTCTCTCCTACTCTGTTCTGTTTCTCTCCTACTCTGTTCTGTTTCTCTCTTACTCTGTTCTGTTTCTCTCCTACTCTGTTCTGTTTCTCTCTTACTCTGTTCTGTTTCTCTCTTACTCTGTTCTGTTTCTCTCCTACTCTGTTCTGTTTCTCTCTTACTCTGTTCTGTTTCTCTCCTACTCTGTTCTGTTTCTCTCCTACTCTGTTCTGTTTCTCTCCTACTCTGTTCTGTTTCTCTCCTACTCTGTTCTGTTTCTCTCCTACTCTGTTCTGTTACTCTCCTACTCTGTTCTGTTTCTCTCCTACTCTGTTCTGTTTCTCTCCTACTCTGTTCTGTTTCTCTCCTACTCTGTTCTGTTTCTCTCTTACTCTGTTCTGTTTCTCTCTTACTCTGTTCTGTTTCTCTCTTACTCTGTTCTGTTTCTCTCCTACTCTGTTCTGTTTCTCTCTTACTCTGTTCTGTTTCTCTCCTACTCTGTTCTGTTTCTCTCTTACTCTGTTCTGTTTCTCTCCTACTCTGTTCTGTTTCTCTCCTACTCTGTTCTGTTTCTCTCCTACTCTGTTCTGTTTCTCTCCTACTCTGTTCTGTTTCTCTCCTACTCTGTTCTGTTTCTCTCCTACTCTGTTCTGTTTCTCTCCTACTCTGTTCTGTTTCTCTCCTACTCTGTTCTGTTTCTCTCCTACTCTGTTCTGTTTCTCTCTTACTCTGTGCTGTTTCTCTCCTACTCTGTTCATCTCATCATTCAGTTCCTGTCACCATTCTGTTCATCTCAATATTCTGTTAATCTCAACATTCTCTTCTGTTTCAACCCTACTCTGCAGATCCTGTACAAGAAGGGGCATGCTGAGCGAACGGCAAAGTACACATCTCTGGCTGTCCCTAATGATATGGAGCTGGCCAAGAAAAATTTTGAACACCGCAGTGACGTAAGTGCTCCTACACACACACACACACACACACACACACACACACACACACACACACACACACACACACACACACACACACACACACACACATCACAATTCATCGACAATGGCTTATCTGTCATTGTATCCATCAGTCACTCATCATCCTTGATAACATTATCATGTAGAAATGTATCATAGCCCTCAGCTATCGAGTCCTGACAGAGAGGGCAGGGGTGCTGTCAGTAACTGCTTGACATGGGTGAAGTCTCACACCCCTCCAAGCCCCCCTCCAAGCCCTGCCGTCCCCAGCCCTGCCGTCCCCAGTCCTGCCGTCCCCAGTCCTGCCGTCCCCAGCCCTGCCGTCCCCAGCCCTGCCGTCCCCAGCCCTGCCGTCCCCAGCCCTGCCCAGCCCTGCTGTCCTTGTCCCTGGGAGACAGAAAGGGATAACTGCCACCTGCTCCATGATATTACTGGAGGCCAGCAGCCCTGTTCTGGACACAGAAAGGGATAACTGCCACCTGCTCCATGATATTACTGGAGGCCAGCAGCCCTGTTCTGGACACAGAAAGGGATAACTGCCACCTGCTCCATGATATTACTGGAGGCCAGCAGCCCTGTTCTGGACACAGAAAGGGATAACTGCCACCTGCTCCATGATATTACTGGAGGCCAGCAGCCCTGTTCTGGACACAGAAAGGGATAACTGCCACCTGCTCCATGATATTACTGGAGGCCAGCAGCCCTGTTCTGGACACAGAAAGGGATAACTGCCACCTGCTCCATGATATTACTGGAGGCCAGCAGCCCTGTTCTGGACACAGAAAGGGATAACTGCCACCTGCTCCATGATATTACTGGAGGCCAGCAGCCCTGTTCTGGACACAGAAAGGGATAACTGCCACCTGCTCCATGATATTACTGGAGGCCAGCAGCCCTGTTCTGGACACAGAAAGGGATAACTGCCACCTGCTCCATGATATTACTGGAGGCCAGCAGCCCTGTTCTGGACACAGAAAGGGAGCAACGTATCATTTTGTTCAGAATCATTTTTTAAGGAACATTTTGACTGATAATATTTGTTGTCTTTCTTGATTGTTTCATGCTTCTAGGATACCATCTTAGTGCTATAGTCACTGAGACAAAGCTTTAGTTCTTCTTACTGTAGTCACTGAGACAAAGCTTTAGTTCTTCTTACTGTAGTCACTGAGACAAAGCTTTAGTTCTTCTTACTGTAGTTATTGAGACAAAGCTTTAGTTCTTCTTACTGTAGTCACTGAGACAAAGCTTTAGTTCTTCTTACTGTAGTCACTGAGACAAAGCTTTAGTTCTTCTTACTGTAGTCACTGAGACAAAGCTTTAGTTCTTCTTACTGTAGTCACTGAGACAAAGCTTTAGTTCTTCTTACTGTAGTCACTGAGACAAAGCTTTAGTTCTTCTTACTGTAGTCACTGAGACAAAGCTTTAGTTCTTCTTACTGTAGTCACTGAGACAAAGCTTTAGTTCTTCTTACTGTAGTTATTGAGGCAAAGCTTTAGTTCTTCTTACTGTAGTTATTGAGACAAAGCTTTAGTTCTTCTTACTGTAGTCACTGAGACAAAGCTTTAGTTCTTCTTACTGTAGTTATTGAGACAAAGCTTTAGTTCTTCTTACTGTAGTCACTGAGACAAAGCTTTAGTTCTTCTTACTGTAGTCACTGAGACAAAGCTTTAGTTCTTCTTACTGTAGTTATTGAGACAAAGCTTTAGTTCTTCTTACTGTAGTCACTGAGGCAAAGCTTTAGTTCTTCTTACTGTAGTTATTGAGGCAAAGCTTTAGTTCTTCTTACTGTAGTCACTGAGACAAAGCTTTAGTTCTTCTTACTGTAGTTATTGAGGCAAAGCTTTAGTTCTTCTTACTGTAGTCACTGAGACAAAGCTTTAGTTCTTCTTACTGTAGTTATTGAGGCAAAGCTTTAGTTCTTCTTACTGTAGTCACTGAGACAAAGCTTTAGTTCTTCTTACTGTAGTCACTGAGACAAAGCTTTAGTTCTTCTTACTGTAGTTATTGAGACAAAGCTTTAGTTCTTCTTACTGTAGTCACTGAGGCAAAGCTTTAGTTCTTCTTACTGTAGTTATTGAGGCAAATCTTTAGTTCTTCTTATTCTAAATTACCCCAATGTCTGACTTTTCCTTGCCTTTATCTTGCAGCTCAAGTACCATGAGGACTACAACAAGAACGTCAAGGGCCACTGGTGTGAGACGCCCTACATTGAGGTGGCCGTTGCCAGGGTAGCTATGGACAACCTTAGCAATGTAAGAGCCCACTATCGTGTAGCATATGAATAGTTATTGGCATAGTGACATAACATTGTGTTCATCAAAACATAACACATTTAATATCTATATTTAATCCATTTGTCTTTTTTCATTTCAGAAAATGTACACGGCTGCGTATGAGGACATAAAAGACCAAATCAATTTTATGCAAACCGAGACGCCAGAATACAAACAGCACAAGAAGGCTGGTCACGCTGCTAGCTCGGTGAGTCTATAAGCCCTCAGAGCGGCGTAAAGGAGAACACACAAAACACACACAAAAACACACGCACATCAAACCAACTAGCTAATCAACCAACCAAACAGCCACCTACTGCTTCTCTCAGAGAAAGGAAGCAGGGTAAGTGAGTGTATTTGTATAGATCCATCTGATGCGGCGGCAGGCAGAGAGACACACTGGGTTGACCTGTGACCTTGTCTGATCAGGGCGTCAGTCAAAACCATGACTCTTTTGTCACGCAGACATCAGGATGTGTCCACACATGTTCCGTACTCAGATAAATTACAAATAGTTGTCTTGTCAGACAGTAGTTTAAAGACATTTAGGCTATGCCGTAGCTAGTAACAAAACTGTAGCTTTCGTGAAGGAGTCGTTGTCTCTTAGCACTTATCGATCAAATGTAAACGCTCTTCACACCGTGGCTTCATTCACATACCAACGCAGACTGACATGTCAATCCAAAATCTGCTACGGTGATGAGTAATCGTATTAACCTTTCACAGTATCCCAGTAAAATAAACACATCATGTATTGACTTGTGCCCATTTTTCTCTCCTCAGATCAAATACAAGAAGGATTACGAGAACAGCAAATCGGTAGCTGACTACAACGTTCTCCCAGCCACAGACAACCCTCTGCTCAGGCAGCTGAGATACGCTGGCACCATCTTGAGTGACGTAAGTTTCTAATTCTGGGAGACTGAACCATTGGTCCAAACAGGTGTCTACTCAAATAGACAGAAGTTACAGGAAGTTAAACAATCACATTTCTTCTATGAGAGGCAGTCATTAGTTACAGAAAATCATTCAGTGTCCCATCCCATGTTCTAGCTGATTACAACAGTTATCTTTCATCTCCATTCTCAACAGTCCCTACTCGTGTTTCAAATTAGCTTGTATAGTGTTTATTAGTACACTTTTAGCTAGACAGTTGGCAGTTTGTTAGACAGGGTAATGGTTTTAACAGCAGATTCCCACTAGTTAAGTGGTAACGGTGAGTAATGTGGAACCCCCTTTAACTTAATCATCATATTACTGTGGATAATTCTGACAACCAGGATGCCTGTATACTATAGTTAACCGACTGGAGGTGTAACATGACCCCAAGCACTACTTTAATGAGTCTACTTAGTTACTAGTCACTCACTGTCAATTTGTGTTAAGAATTACTGTAGCTATTCACAGAACCTTATATTTGGATATAAGATCATTTTGAAGAAGTTCATCAATTGAAAGCCAAATAACTTTGATTTGTATTTGAGACATATAGCTCTAGTTTTGTTGTCATTATTTTCTGTTCAACGTTTCTCCTCTGATCACTACCTTTGCAGAAAGTCTACAAGGCCAGCTATGAGAAATCGAGGGGGTCAAGTATCAACTACTGTGACACGCCCAAGTTCAAGATGGACTCTGTTGTACAACAGTTCAGTGACGTGAGTATTCCCCTCACTGATGTTGTTGATCATGTGTTTTATGTTTTCATTGTTCAACAAATCATTGTACAGTAAGAATGGCAGCAACAAGCTTAACTGATCATTCAAAGTGGATCTCCTTTATTCATTGTACAGTTGAAGTCAGAAGTTTACATACACTTAGGTTGGAGTCATTAAAACTCGTTTTTCAACCACTCCACAAATTTCTTGTTAACAAACTGTTGTTTTGGCAAGTCGGTTAGGACATCTACTTTGTGCATGACACAAGTCATTTTTCCAACAATTGTTTACAGACAGATTATTTCACTTATAATTCTCTGTATCACAATTCCAGTGGGTCAGAATTTTACATGCACTAAGTTGACTGTGCCTTTAAACAGCTTGGACAATTCCAGAAAATTATGTCATGGCTTTAGAAGCTTCTGATAGGCGAACTGACATCATTTGAGTCAATTGGAGGTGTACCTGTGGATGTATTTCAAGGCCTACCTTCAAACTCAGTGCCTCTTTGCTAGACATCAAGGGAAAATCAAAAGAAATCAGCCAAGACCTCAGAAAAAAAATCATAGTCCTCCACAAGTCTGGTTCCTCCTTGGGAGCAATTTCCAAACGCCTGAAGGTACCACGTTCATCTGTACAAACAATAGTAGGCAAGTATAAACACAATGGGACCACGCAGCTCTCATACCACTCACGAAGGAGACGCGTTCTGTCTCCTAGAGATGAACGTACTTTGGTGCGAAAAGTGCAAATCAATCCCAGAACAACAGCAAAGGACTTTGTGAAGATGCTGGAGGAAACGGGTACAAAAGTATCTATTTCCATAGTAAAACGAGTCCTATATCGACATAACCTGAAAGGCCGCTCAGCAAGGAAGAAGCCACTGCTCCAAAACCGGCATAAAAAAGCCAGACTACGGTTTGCAACTGCACATGGGGACAAAGATCGTACTTTTTGGAGAAATGTCCTCTGGTCGGATGAAACAAAAATAGAACTGTTTGGCCATAATGACCATCGTTATGTTTGGAGGGAAAAGGGGGAGGCTTGCAAGCCAAAGAACACCATCCCAACCGTGAAGAACGGGGGTGGCAGCATCATGTTGTGGGGGTGCTTTGCTGCAGGAGGGTCTGGTGCACTTCACAAAATAGATGGCATCATGAGGTAAGATAATTATGTGGATATATTGAAGCAACATCTCAAGACATCAGTCAGGAAGTTAAAGCTTGGTCACAAATGGGTCTTCCAAATGGACATTGACCCCAAGCATACTTACAAAGTTGTGGCAAAATGGCTTAAGGACAACAGGGTCAAGGTATTGGAGTAGCCATAACAAAGCCCTGACCTCAATCCTATAGAAAATATGTGGGCAGAACTGAAAAAGCGTGTGCGAGCAAGAAGGCCTACAAACCTGACTCAGTTACACCAGCTCTGTCAGGAGGAATGGGCCAAAATTCACCCAACTTATTGTGGGAAGCTTGTGGAAGGCTACCCGAAACGTTTGACCCAAGTTAAACAATTTAAAGGCAATGCTACCAAATACTAATTGAGTGTATGTAAACTTCTGACCCACTGGGAATGTGATGAAAGAAATAAAAGCTGAAATAAATCATTCTCTCAACTATTATTCTGACATTTCACATTCTTAAAATAAAGTGGTGATCCTAACTGACCTAAGACAGGGAATGTTTACTAAGAATAAATGTCAGGATCTGTGAAAAACTGAGTTTAAATGTATTTGGCTAAGGTGTATGTAAATTTCCGACTTCAACTGTATATAAGAAGCAAATGGATCTTACATGGATTCATGTTTACTTCTTCTGTCCCCCCTCACAGGCACATTATAAAGACAAGTATGAGAACGAGGTGAAGGGCCACTATATTGGCAGCTATGAGGATATCTACATGCAACACTGCAAGAAAATGGAGGAGATCAAGAGCGAAGTAAGTGGTGGTTTTGTCTTGTTTTCTCCTCTATTACACGGTTAAGAGTAAAACATTGGTTTTGTCTTGTTTTCTCCTCTATTAAGGGAATAGGGTGTCATTTGGGATGCACACATTGTATTTTTACTGTACGACAGGTCAGTTCACTCTGAATGATTAGAAAGTAACAATCTGTTCTTTTGTCTTTTCAGCAAAACTACAAAGCTGATTATGAGGACATCAAGACAAGATGTTTCTATCCTCAAACTATGTCGCCAGAATATGAAGCTCATAAGAAAGTTGCCCAGTGTAAAGATGTAAGTTCACTTCTTGAGGAAATGGTGTAAATTAGAACCAGTCAGTTGCAGTATGATGAGCATGGACAAGACCTTTCCATTGAACATTAGATTGACAGAATTCTTTGATTTTGGTTAACATTGTCTTCTTTTTATTCCTGGTGTTGATATGATATAATTAAGCAATAAGGCATGAGGGTGTGTGGTATATGGCCAATATACCATGGCTAAGGCTGTTCTTTAAGCACGACGCAACGCGGAGTGCCTGGATACAGCCCTTAGCCGTGGTATATTGGTCATATACCACAAACCCCGAGGTGCTTTATTGTTATTATAAACTGCTTACCAACATAATTAGAGCAGTAAAAAGAATTGTTTTGTCATACCTGTGGTATATGGTCTGATATACCATGGCTGTCAGTCAATCAGCATTCAGGGCTCGAACCATCCAGTTTATAAATTACATCTTTCATGTGTGTTGTTTCATTTTGCAGAAAGTGTACCGGCAACATCCGGATACGGTGAAGTTTACGCAAGTGACAGACTCGCCTGTTCAACTGCAAGCCGCCATCAACGCCAAACAGCTGAGTGACGTATGTATTCAACTTTTACGACACTTTATACGACTATTAAGTTCAAAATGAACTAGTTACGCTATAGAATTACAATTACATCTGTCTGTCTAGCTTAGAAAATAGGTATTTTGACCTCCGTGGGACAACCTGTTAAATATATGTGACATCATTTTGTTAGAGTTTATAAACAAATGCTAGAAAAGAGACGTCGGTTGAGCCGTTGCCATAACACTAAAGGTTCTTGATAGCTGTTGCCTGAAAATGTGCTCATTCATCTACACAGCACATTTTTTTATTTTGTTTATTTAACCTTTTTTTAACTAGGCAAGTCAGTTAATTAAGAACAAATTCTTATTTACAATGACGGCCTACCCCGGCCAAACCCGGACGACGCTGGGCCAATTGTGCGCCGCTCTATGGAACTCCCGATCACGGCCTGTTGGGATACTTCCTGGATTCGAAACAGAGTGTCTGTAGTGACGCCTCTAGCATTGCCAGGTCGCAGTTGTAAATGAGAACTTGTTCTCAACTGGCCTACTTGGTTAAATCAAGGTGACATAAAACAATTGAATAAAACTGAGATGCAGTGCCTTAGACCATTGCGCCACTCGGAGCCCCACATAACCCAGCTGTCTTCCTGCAAACGCCATGGAAACCAGAGAGCCCTATCTCTCTCTCTGTAGTATTAATAGCAACATGCGTTCAGTCTGGTGAAAATAACCCCTAGTCTAATGAGAGGAGGGGGGGCTGACAGTTCAGACAACTCTTGGTCTCACACTCCTCACAGACAGGCAGCACTGCCCTCTAGTGGTGTGAAATAACCCCGGTAGTACTCATCTTTTCCACAAGGAGTCCTTATAGCTCTACTCAGCTCTATGCACTGCCAACAGTACATTTTACCTGACTATACTGTATTTTCATGTGTATTTATGTGGTTTTTCTTCTGTTTTCCAGCTCAACTATCACGCAGCGTATGAGTTGGATAAGTTTAAGTGTGCCCTGCCCCCAGACTACCCCTTCTTCATCCAGTCCAGAGCTAATGCATATAACCTTAGTGATGTAAGTGCAATTCTGTTGATGATGATGTAGGTCATGTTCTGTTGGTGATTATGTAGAAAATGTTCTGTTTGTGATAATGTTCTGTTGATGATACTGTAGATAATGTTAAAAGAAATACAGTTATAGTTTGAATACACTTAATTGAATTTGTTATAAGATGATTTGAAAATGATGTGCTTGTATTGACAATTTCACAGTCATTGTATTCGGTTATTGTTGACCCTCATTGGATAAACCCTCCTGATCTTTAATTGTATCATACTAATATCCTAAATGTATTTATTCCCTCTGTGCAGAGTTGTTATAGGTATGATTGGGAGAAAGTGAAAGCCAAGCAGTTCGAGGTCAAGGGTGATGCTATCTCGATCCTTGCAGCCCGTGCCCACACAAACATAGCGAGTGATGTGAGTAGGCATGCACTGAAATGAACATCTACACATACATGTAATGTTATTGTTCATACTGATCAATGCTGACTGTTTCCTTTTGTATCCTGTATAGTAAAGGCCTTGACATGATCTTTGATCTTTGCCCTCAGGTCAAATACAAGAAGGAATTTGAGAAGAACAAGGGAAAGATGGTGGGAGCCCTCAGCATACATGATGACCCCAAGATTCTGCACTCTATGCACGTGGCCAAAATCCAGAGTGATGTAAGTAATTTTCCTTCCCAGGGACTACAGATTAGACTACAAATTAGCCGTCTATCATAATCTGGCACATTTACAAAAATGTTAGTTAATGTACATTGTCCCTGTCAAATAAACCTAATAAAGTAAATTCCACTGAGTTGTGGTATAAAACAGAAAGATGAGGACTGTGTCTGTCAGTGTGAAAGGGCTATTAGGGCTCACTGTGACTCGTCTCAACTTTATATTAAATAACACTTTTTTGTCATGGAGAGAATGTCGTGCCTCACCTTCTAATTCTCTCAAACTCTCTCCACAGCGCGAGTACAAGAAGAACTATGAGAAGACAAAAACCAAGTACATCACCACGCTGGACATGATGTCTAACACCCTGGCCAAGAAGTCCCAGGGTATCGCCAGCATGACCGGCTACAGAACCATCCACAACCGCTACCTCCTGCCTCATGACGCCATGTCCCTGGACCTGGCCAAGAAGGCCAACATCATCCAGAGTGACGTAAGATTGATCTGAAGGATTGATCAAATTGATTGATTGATTGATCTAATTGATTGATTGGTCAGATTGATTGATCTAATAGATTCATTGATTTGTTAATTAATTTGTTCATTAATTGATTGGTTTGGTTTTGTTTTATCCTAGTAAACATCTGGGGAAAAGGTTATAATAGCATTGGAGCATTATACACAGTGTAAGTATAATGAAAGTAATTCTCACACTACTTTATGACTCCTTCCTTCACTACAGAATGAATACCATTCAGACTACAACAACTCCACCAAGGGCACTGGTTGGGTCGCCTTCGGCTCCATGGAAGTGGAGAAGGCCAAGAAAGCTGGAGATATCCTCAATGAGGTAGCTACCAGTACATGATCTAGTTTTATTTAGCGGTCTATTTGTCATAATGCAGTGAATACACAGGAAGCCATACTCACCAGAGCTCTCACAATAAAAACAGTATTAGTTGTAATATATTTTTAATTGTGTAAAGTCTTTTGTCGCCTTGACAATTTAAAAACACATAAAAATTGGTTTAATCTGCTTTGACATAATATTTGTACCCTTGATCCTCCACTTCAGAGAAAGTACCGTCAGCACCCAGACACTGTCCCCTTCACCTCCATCGCTGATCACCCCGTCATGATGCAGGCCCAGGTCAACCAGATAATGAGGAGTGATGTGAGTTTTATTGGATGATAGTATGGACATTGTGATCTGTCTTCATTCCCAAACACAGATTAATCTCAGTGCTGGATGAAAAAGCTATTTCATCTGAGCTTCTGTGTCGAGGTAACTGGGTAATTCATGAAGGTTACGTACTGTATTGAACTTAGTACAAATCTGAAACTTTTTTGATATCAGTAATTCATTTCCGTGAATGGAACACCTATTTTATATCTACAAATATGTGTTTGTGTATCTACTCATTTTAATTAGTATTCTTCTTCCCTCTCAGCTTCACTACAAGAAGGGTCTTGAGGAGATCCACCAGAAGTACTCTCTGCCCCATAATGACCCCCAGTTCCTTCAGGCCAAATGCAACGCCTACAACATCAGCAAGGTATTGTTGACCAAGACTGATAACTTGTGCCTTATATTCATATTTCATTTAATGAATTATCAAACATATTATCGTATTATCATCGTCTGCCCACTACTCTACAGTGTTTAGACATCTTTCCTCTTAATGCTGCTGTGCCTTCTTGGGTGTGCGCTACATACATTTACTGTGTTATATTAGTGTCTCATGGAAATAGTGTATTCATTTACCGTATTGATTTATTTCAGAACTACTACAAGCAGAGCTGGGAGGAAACCATTGCAAAGGGCTACGACATGAGGCCAGATGCTATCTCTGTCATCCATGCTAAGCACGGCAGACATATTGCCAGTGATGTAAGTACACAATAAATTGCCAGGACAACATCAAATCAAATCAAATTTGTTTGGTCGCATATACATATTTAGTAGATGTGTTTGTGTAGCGAAATGTTTGTGTTCCTAGCTCCAACAGTGCAGTAATATCTAACAATACACACACATTTAAAAGTAAAAGAATGGAATTAAGAAATATAGAAATATTAGGACGAGCAATGTCTGAGTCCGGAGTATAAATATATATATATATATATACAGTACCAGTCAACAGTTTTGGACACACCTACTCATTCAAGGGTTTTTCTTTATTTTACTATTTTCGACATTGTAGAACTATGAAATAACACATATGGAATCATGAATTAACCAAAAAGTGTTAAACAAATCAAAATATATTTTATATTTGAGATTCTTCAAAATAGCCACCCTTTGCCTTGATGACAGCTTTGCACACTCTTGGCAATCTCTCAACCAGCTTCATGAAATGGAATGCATTTCAATTAACAGGTGTGCCTTGTTCAAAGTTAATTTGTGGAATTTCTTTCCTTCTTAATGCATTTGGGACAATCACTTATGTTGTGACAAGGTACAGTAGGGGTGGTATATACAGGAGATAGCCCTATTTGGTAAAATACCAAGTTCATATTATGGCAAGAGCAGCTCAAATAAGCAAAGAGAAACGACAGTCCATCAATACTTTAAGACATGAAGGTCAGTCAATACGGAACATTTCAAGAAATTATATACTGTACATATGAAGTGGGTAAAACAGTATGTAAATATTATTTAAACTGTGACCAGCATTCCATTATTAAAGTGGCCAGTGTTCCATGACTATGTACATAGGGCAGCAGCCTCTACGGTGCATGGTCGAGTAACCAGGTGGTCACACTGTATTAACTTCAGGGCAGGGTACTGGGTGGGGGCTATACAGTATGTACATTTACATTACATTTAAGTCATTTAGCAGTATGTAGTCCTCATGTAGGCTACGTTGAATAGTGTCACGTCTGATTATTCTTTTACTTCTACCTTTCAGATCCAGTATAAAAAAGACTATGTGAAGGGAAAGGGCAAACAAATCGGCTGCCGCAATCTTCAGGATGACCCCTTGCTGGTGCACTACATGGAGGTGGCCAGGTTGCAGAGTGACAAGAACTACAAGAAGGACTACCACAAGTCCAAGCTGAAGTACCACTCTCCAGTTGACATGATGAGTGTTGTACATGCTAAGCACGCCTCCACAGTGCAGACCTTTGCTGGCTACAGGAAGATCCAACACCACTACAGTCTTCTGCCTGGGGCCATGAACCTTGAGCTGGCTCGCACCATGAACACCAATGCCAGTGATGTAAGTAGTTTGACTCCACCACAAGGAAAAAAACAAAAGGATTTCCTGCACTGGCCTGAAGGGCTAGTAGACTGTGATTTTCTACCAGCACAGGTTACATTCTATCAGCCCCGGTTACATTCTACTAGCCCCGGTGACATTCTACTAGCTCCAGTGACATTCTGCTAGCCCGGTGACATTCTGCTAGCCCCGGTGGCATTCTACTAGCCCCGGTGACATTCTACTAGCCCCGGTGACATTCTACTAGCCCCGGTGGCATTCTACTAGCCCACATTCTACTAGCCCCGGTGACATTCTACTAGCCCCGGTGACATTTTACTAGCCCAGGTGACATTCTACTAGCCCCGGTGACATTCTACTAGCCCCGGTGACATTCTACTAGCCCCGGTGGCATTCTACTAGCCCCGGTGGCATTCTACTAGCCCCGGTGGCATTCTACTAGCCCCGGTGACATTCTACTAGCCCCGGTGGCATTCTACTAGCCCCGGTGGCATTCTACTAGCCCCGGTGACATTCTACTAGCCCCGGTGACATTCTACTAGCCCCAGTGACATTTTTACTAGCCCCGGTGACATTCTACTAGCCCCGGTGACATTCTACTAGCCCCAGTGACATTTTTACTAGCCCAGGTGACATTCTACTAGCCCAGGTGATATTCTACTACTAGTCAAATCTGTGCCATGCAGTATTTCAAAAGACAACATTTCACTCGCCTGGTGGGCTAGTTAGGCACATTTTCTACTAGCCTGATTTGAAAAGTACTTCAACTTGTAAGTTGTAATGCTGCATCTTTGGTTTTTACAGTAGTGGCAATTTACAATATTTCTCACATGGTTTCTTCCCCTTGCCGGATGCAGGTGAACTACAAAGCGGATTGGGAGAACTCTGTGAAGGGAACTGGCTGGATCCCCATCGGCTCCATTCCTGTGGAGCTAGCCAAGCAGGCCGGGGCTGTTCTGGATGAGCACAAGTACAGGCAGCACCCTGAAAACTTTAAATTCTCCAGCAAGATGGACGGCATGAATATGGAGCTGTGCAAGCATAACCAAAAGATCATGAATGTTGTGAGTAGTACTTACTTACTAGAAAGGCCACCAATCAGATATCTAGTTGTCCATTGAATTGAATTTGTCTATTTAATATGTTTTGTTGAAATGTCTTGTTTGTGTTGCACCGAATTGAACTGAACTCAACAAAACTGTTGATTGAAATATATGGTGTAATGATGTTATGTTTTTGCAGCAAGAATATAAAGCCAGTGGAGAGAAGTTCCTGCACACTTACAATCTCCCTGCAGATGCACCAGAGTTTATGCAAGCCAAATGCAATGCTGTCAACATCAGCAAGGTTGGTTACATGTTGATCACTGTCCATACTATTATACAACTATGCTATTATACACATTCAATACCCATATATATTAATTATCCATGCCATGTGCCTGTATTACTATATAGTTGGTTACATGTTGAATGATCACAGAACTGTTAGCCATTTTTGTAATTTTATCAGTAACTTACTGTATAAACTGAATACAGTAGATTACCATAGAATGCACAGTAAAATACTGTAAATGTGTTTTACAGTATTAATTATGGTGCATTGTGGGAAAAATGTTGTGGGCGGGGAAAGAGTCTGTTAATGAACATATTTTAAAGCGTGCCATGTAAGAGCCTATATTTGTTGCATCCGTGAGTGAGAATGCTGTACCTCCACAGAATACGGTAATATACTGTATTTTAGGAATTCTACAAACCTTGTCCTGAAACTCAACAGTAACTGACTGGCCAATTGCTGCCAGTAATTTACTGTAATTCCCAATACAGTACCATCTGACATTTCTGGAGTGCCAGAAACCTTTTGAACTCTAATGGGTGCATGGTAATGTTGTTTCTCACTCATATTTTGAGGCATGTCTTGAAAGAGCCTCTATTTGATGCACCTGTTAGTGAGAGTGCTGTAACAATTAAAGTTATATGTGGTAGTAATTCCCTAACCATTAAATGTATATAGAGAACAGATCACAGTGGTAGTGGGTCTTAAACCTTTAAATGGTTGAATATTGACCCATGTCCATTTGATCTGTTTTGCCCTGTAATCACAGACCGTTTGGAAGCCTTTGTTTAGGCCTCTAGTAATGCAGATGACATAACATATCTAGTACTCATTAATATGCTGTAATATGGAAATGCCTACAGCCAACCTACTTGCTCTAATCACTTAAAATACTGTAGAAATAATTTTCTTACAGTTTAGTAGTCAATTCTATTGTATTGTACTGTTTTTCATTGCTCTGGCATCTAGTTACTGTGAATATCTCAGTATTATTTTGGACAGTCAGACATATATCATAAGATAACTTGTTGTAACTATAATTATTTTGAAGAACAATTTATCCTTAACTACAACAACATTTTCAGTAACGGTTACAGAAACGTTTTACTTGCTATGACTGTGATATGTGATTTTTTATTAACCTTGATTGAATGCGCTGACAATAAGTTGCTAAGGACAAGAACGCCCACTAAATGTATTTATTTGTATTTATTTAACCTTTATTTAACTAGGCAAATGACCAAAATATAAATGTAAAAATGAAAACTTAGAACACTTGGTAATGTGTCGCTGCATGAGTAAATCCAGTAATATACATTTTTGGTACTGTAAAATGGATTACCATAAAATGGACAACAGGAGCTGTACTGTAAAATAAATGACAGTAACATACTGGCCAATTGCTTCCAGTAAGTTACTGTACATTTCACAATGAGTTCATACAGTCCATTGAATGCAATTTTACACTCAGTGACCAGTTTATTAGGTGTACCAGGTCGTACCTCCCATTGCCTCCAGAACAGCCTTTGGGGATAGATTCTACAAGGTGTGGCGTTGAAACGTTGCTCAATTGGTATCCAGGAACCTATCGTGTGCCAGGAAAACATTCCTCACACCACCACCACCACCACCAGCCTGTACCGTTGACACCAGCCAGGATGGGGCCATACATGCTGCTTACGCCAAATCCTGACTCTGCCATCAGCATGACGCAACAGGAACCAGGATTCGTAGGACTAAGCAATGTTTTTCCACTCGTCAATTATCCAGTGTTGGTGCCCACTGGAGCCGCTTCTTGTTGTTTTTAGATGATAGGAGTGGAACCCGGGGTGGTCGTAATAGCCCATCCTGCACAAGGACCGACAAGTTGTGCGTTCTGAGATGTCGTTCTGCACACCACTGTTGTACTGCGCCGTTATTTGCCTGTTTGTGGCCCGCCTGTCAGCTTGCATGATTCTTGCCATTCTCTTTGAGTTCCCATCAACGATCTGTGTTGGCGACCAGAACTGCGGCTGACTGGATGTTTTGTGTTTGTCGTACCACGCTCGGATAACCCTAGACACTGTCGTTTGTGAAAACCCCAGGAGGTTGGCTGTTTCTGAGATACTGGAACCGACGCGCCTGGCATCGACGATCATACCACGCTCAAAGTCGCTTAGGTCACTCGTTTTGCCCATTCTAACGTTCAATCGAACAGTAACTGAATGCCTGTCTGCCTGCTTCATATAGCAAGCCACGGCCACCTGACTCACTGTCTGTAGGAGCGAACGATTTTCGTGTACTGGTTGGTGTACCTAATAAACTAGCTACTGAGTGTGTATATAATTATGAATGCTTTTAAGTACACTTAATATACACATATTCATTGACCATTTTGCATTAATTGAAATGTGCTAATGACTGTAAGTAATGTGTTTATTTCTCTTTCTCCTCATCACAGAACTATTACACATATGCTCACCGTCAAGACATTCTCAAAGGACATCAGGTGAAGGCAGATGCCATCCCCATCCTCGCTGCCAGGGCCTGCACTAATATTGCCAGCAATGTACGTATGAATTTGAAAGGAAGTGGAAGAATTGGAAGGAATTGGAAATCTGTATTTGGGTTTATTGGTCATAATTGACCATAATCATGTCATGTTATTCGTGGTATTTACATTCATCATTGTATTTCCTGTACAGTACAAGTATAAGCTGGCGTACGAGAAGGGAAGAGGCAAGCATGTCGGCTTCCGCAATGTTAAGGACGACCCCTTGCTGGTGCACTACATGGAGGTGGCTAAAATGCAGAGTGAGCAGAACTACAAGAAAGACTACCACAAGTCCAAGCTGAAGTACCACTCTCCAGTTGACATGATGAGTCTTGTGCATGCTAAGCACGCCTCCGCAGCGCAGACCTTTGCTGGCTACAGGAAGAGCCTTCACAACTACACTCTTCTCCCTGAGGCTATGCCTGTTCAGCTGGCTCGCACCATGATGGAGATTCAGAGCAACGTGAGTTCATTTCAATACCTGATACCTGCCCTGATATCGGTCCTGATATCTGTCCTGTCCTGATACCTGTCCTGTCCTGATACCTGTCCTCATACCTACATGCCCTGTCCTGATACCTACCCTGTTACCTGTTCTAATACCTGTTGTGATACATTTCCTGTTTCCCTGTGTGTCTCTACAGAACGCCTACAAGTCTGACTACAACAACATGTGCAGGGGTTCTGGCTGGGTTCCTATTGGCTCTATGCAGGTGGAGTTGGCTAAGACAGCCATGGCAGCCCGAGATGAGCAAGGCTACCGTGTGCACCCCAGCACCCTGAAGTTCACCAGTCTGACTGGCCAGATGAACATGGCCCTGGCCATGACCAATACCAAGCTACTTGATGATGTAAGAAAAAATAACTTTGTTTATCGTTTATTAGGATCAAATGTGAGTATTTATTCCCTAATATGGATGTTGAATGTGATTACCTGGTTCTGTCTCTCTTTGAAGGCTTCATACAGAGCATCTGGCGAGAAGTTCAAGCACACCTACAACCTGCCTGCAGACAGCCCCCAGTTCCTCCAGGCCAAGTGCAACGCTCAGACCATGAGCGAGGTCAGTACACACTCACTTACACACACATACACACACAGACACACAGGCATACACAGTCACACACACACATACATACACTCACACACACATACATACACTCACACACAAACACACACACAGTCTCAATTTCTCTTACATTTTAAAGATGTACAAGTTTTATTGTGTTTGACTGTGGTTTCTTTGTTTTCTCCTAGTCTCACTACAAGCACAAGTGGGTGGAAGATATTGCCAAAGGATACGACATAAGGCCAGATGCTATCTCTGTCATCCATGCTAAGCACGGCAGACATATTGCCAGTGATGTAAGGACACAATAAACCCGTTTTTCTAAAGTGATCTACCTGGATTTCTCCTATCGGATTAAACACATAGAAATAGAATGAATACAACGGACGAATCATTAATGTAATTTTTTTACCTTTATTTAACTAGAAAAATCAATTAAAAACAAAGTCTTATTTACAAAAGGCATCTTGTGGTGACCGGTGTTTGGATAAAAAATAAGAATGTAGGACAAAACACACATCAAGCGTTCTTCTTACTGAACCACATGACCTTTGTTTAAGAGGTGTTCAGAACAAGGATAAGGGCAGAGAAAGCTTGTTGGACACTAAGAAAGCTTTGTTGTAGAGCGTTTACCAAAAAATCAGAGGAGGGGCCAGCTAAGTATAATACTGTATCATCTACATATAAATGGATGAGAGAGCTTCCCACTGCCTGAGCTATGTTGTTGATGTAAATTGAGAAGAGCGTGGGCCTAGGATCGAGCGTTGGGGTACTCCCTTGGTGACAGGCAGTAACTGTGACAGCAGATGTTCTAACTTTACACACTGCAGAGAGCGGTAGTGAGAGAGGTAGTTAGCAAATCAGGCCTAAGACCCCTCAGACACCAATACTCCTTAACCGACCCACAAGAATGGAATGGTCTACCGTATCAAAAGCTTTGGCCAAGTCAATAAAAATAGCAGCACAACATTGCTTAGAATCAAGAGCAGTGGTGACATCCTTCACGACCTTTAAGGTTGCAGTGACACATCCATAACCTAAGTGGGAATCAGTTTTCATACCAGAGAGAACACTAGACATCAAGAAAGCCAGTCAGTTGATTATTGACACGTTTTTCCAACATTTTTGATTAACAGGGCGAGATAGAAATTGGCCTGTAACAGTTAGGATCAGCTTGATCTCCCCCTTTAAATAAAGGATGTACTGTGGCTGCCTTCCAAGCACTGGGAACCTCCCCAGAGAGGAGAGACAGGTTAAAAGGTCAGAGATAGGCTCGGCGAAGATAAGGGCTGCAACCTTAAAGAAGAAAGGATCTAAACCATCTGACCCAGATGTTTTTTTGGGGTCAAGTTTATGGAGCTCCTTTAGCACCTCTGACTCAGTGACTTCCTGCAGGGATAAACTTTGTAGCGGGGCAGGGGAAAAAGAGGGAGAAGCACCAGGGCTAGTCACATTAGAAGGACTGGGACATGAGGACGGGCAAGGAGGCATGGCTGAGTCAAATAGGAATCCTGTCTTAATGAAGTGGTGATTAAAGAGCTCAGCCATGTGCTCCTTGTCAGTAACAACCACATCATCAACATTAAGGGACATGGCCAGCTGTGAGGAGGAGTTTACATTTACATTCTAGTAATTTAGCAGACGCTCTTATCCATAGCGACTTACAGTAGTGAGTGCATACATTTTCATACTCGTCTCCAGGTCTTATTCTCCAGATCTTTCACCGTTTTCCAGAACTTCGTGGGGTTAGACCCACAGAGAGAGAACTGCTTCTTAAAGTAACTCACTTTGGCCTTCAGGATAGCATGAGTTCACTTATTTCTCATTTGCCTGAATGAGAGCCAGTCAGCCTGACTATTTGAGTGCCGAGTCCTTTGCCAAATGGAATTCTTGATGTGGAGTAACTCTGCCAGATCACGATCGAACCAGGGTCTAAACCTGTTTTTAATTCTCATTTCCTTTATGTGTGTGTGCTTGTTAACAATGCCACTGTCTTGAATAGGGACTCCTGTTCTATTCATTGTATTTATATGCATTTAATCCTATCCGCTTGGCAAAATCCAGATAGATCACTTTAGAAAAACTGGGCCCAGGAGGACAGAAAGAGCTATACAGTATGTAGTCCACAACAATGTTGCTACGTCCAATAGTATCAGATTGTCTAATTATTATTTTACTTCTACCTTTCAGATCCAGTACAAGAAAGACTATGTGAAGGGAAAGGGCAAACAAATCGGCTGCCGCAATCTTCAGGATGACCCCTTGCTGGTGCACTACATGGAGGTGGCTAAGATGCAGAGTGACAAGAACTACAAGAAGGACTACCACAAGTCCAAGCTGAAGTACCACTCTCCAGTTGACATGATGAGTCTTGAACATGCCAAGCACGCCTCCACAGTGCAGACCTTTGCTGGCTACAGGAAGATCCAACACCACTACACTCTTACCGCTGACTCCATGAACCTTGCGTTGGCTCGCACCATGAATGCCAGTTCCAGTGACGTGAGTACTGTTCATGTGACTTCGGCCTAGTGCTAGGGGTGTTTTCTGTTAACACGCTTGTGGGTATCAGATACTTCATTCATTTGTGTTTGGTTCATTCCCCAGTATGAGTACAAGTCTGACTGGAACAACTCTGTGAGAGGAACAGGATGGATTCCTATTGGCTCATTGCCGGTGGAACTTGCAAAGGTTGGCGGGGACATCCAGAGTGAACAAAAGTACCGTACACACCCCTCTAAATTCCAGTTCAAGAAGCTGATGGACTCTATGGACATTGTCCTGGCCACTGACAACAACAAAATCATGAACAAGGTACACTATAAACCATAACGCCATATTTGAAATAAAAAACACATAGTGTAAAATGTGATGTTTTCTCATTTGTCCTAATGTTATAATTGATATGTGTTTGTACCAATGACATTGCAGCAAGAATACACCAAACAATGGCACAATGACAAGCTCACAGTCCATGTGATGCCAGATGCCCCTGAGATTGTCCTGGCCAAGGCTAATGCTATCAACATGAGTCAGGTAAGGCTACCTTTTTCAAACATGTAAGTTACCCTCAAAATATTCCTCTTTGTAATGCATCATGCTTTTGCAATATAACTTTGAAATATCTCTTGGAATTTGAATTATTTAGCAAATGTTATTTTTGGTCATATTTTAATAAATTGTATCTCCTCCATTCCAGAAAACCTACAAAGCAGGTCTGGCGAAGATGTATAAGAATGGTTACGACTTGAAGGTTGATGCCATCGCCATCCAGGCTGCCAAGCAGGGCACCAAAATCGCCAGTGACGTGAGTGACTCAGACCAGCAATAAAAGGCTTTAAAACCATTTTACAATCTGCTCCAACCTCTGTATGTATGCATGTCTATCGGAGGGGTTGGGATAAAGCAGAAGTAGAATTTCCATTGGACCTTGTATACAATAAAGTCATCTTCATCAAAGCTAAATATTTGTCCTGGGAATAATAAACTGTTGTTGTTTATTTACACAGTACAAGTACAAGCTGAGTCACCGGATGAATAGGGGAAAACAAATCGGCTGCCGCAATCTTCAGGATGACCCCTTGCTGGTGCACTACATGGAGGTGGCCAGGTTGCAGAGTGACAAGAACTACAAGAAGGACTACCACAAGTCCAAGCTGAAGTACCACTCTCCAGTTGACATGATGAGTGTTGTACATGCCAAGCATGCCTCCACAGTGCAGACCTTTGCTGGCTACAGGAAGATCCAACACCACTACACTGTGCTTGCTGATGCCATGAACGTGGAGTTGGCTAAGCAGATGCAGACGATCGCCAGTGATGTAAGTGTTATTTGACTCATAATACTATAAAAACAAACAGAACAAAACATGTTTTTGTATACAATACATTTTTTCTCTCAGAATTATTTAACCATTCCCAGATTCTGAGCTATTAAGACACATCTAAATCTGTGAGAAAAGTTTGGTTATGTTATTGCCTTTTTCTGCAGAATTTGTACAAAAGTGACTATGAGACAAGCGTCAAAGGCACAGGATGGATTCCCATTGGTTCTCTGGATGTAGAGAAAGCCAAAACAGCTGGCCTGATTGGCAGTGAGAAACTGTACCGCCAACACCCCAGCAGCTTTAAGTTTACCAAGGACATGCACTCCATGGACGTTGTCCTGGCCAATGCTAACAATGCAATCATGAACAAGGTATCTACTGTATCTACTGAATGTCTATACACATATGTTCAACTGTATATATTATAATGTATACAATACAAATACATGGTAATACATCCAAACAATAACAAGTATATCTGTCTTATAGCAAACGTACGTTGACGCCTGGAATAAGGATAAGACCTCTGTCCACATCATGCCAGACTCAATGGAGGTGGTGTTGGCCAGAGCCAACAAGATCAACTGCAGTGCTGTAAGTCATACCTCCCACACCTCATTGTAGTGTTCATTTAGGCTGCATTGTCCTAATTAACTCGAAACATGTTTTTTATTCCTCCTGTACAGACACTATATAAGCTTGCCAATGAACAGGACAAGAAGAAGGGTTATGACCTGCGCAATGATGCTATTGCAATCCTGGCAGCCAAACAGGGCACATCCATTGCTAGCGATGTAAGTGAAAAACTGTCTATTGAATAAATGGTGTGTGAACTTCAGAATTTGAATGAAATCTAACTATCTCAATTTAATTTATTTAGTTCAAATACAGGGCTGGCTACCGTAAGCAGGTTGGCCACCACATTGGAGCCCGCTGTGTCGAGGAAGACCCTTTGCTCATGCTGGCTATTAACTCAGCCAAGATTGCCAGTGATGCTCTGTACAAGAAGGACTTCCATCAGTCCAAGACCAAGTTCCATCTCCCATTGGACATGATAGCCTTTGAGTTGGCCAAGAAGAACCAGATCCAGGTCAACCATGCCAAATATGTAACTCGTCTGCACAACTGGACCTGTCTGCCAGACTCCACTGATGTTGTCCATGCCAGACATGTCTATGACATAGCGAGTGATGTAAGTATGAATTAACTAGATCATGTTTTTCCAGTGTAATTGTCTTTATTCCATCCATTTTGACCATTGTGGTATTGTTGTGTCTAGGCTGTGTATAAGGCTGAAATCAAGAGCCTGCAAGGTATCGGATGGGTTCCCATCGGTTCACTTGATGTTGAGAAGGCAAAGAAAGCCGGCGAGGTCCTGAGTGAGAAGCTGTATCGTCAGCACCCAAGCAACTTCAAGTTCACCAGCTCAGTTCAAGACATTGGAATGGTTTTGGCTAAACAAAATAATGATAATGCCAACAAGGTATTTGTTTAACTGATATATCTTTATTAATAATTTGCCTTTAAATGTTTCCCCTGGTAGATTATATTCAAATAATGATTCCATCATTTAAACCTGCTTTAAGGTAATCTGATCTCCCCAACTTTGCATTATATTTCAGCCATTTATATGAATAGGCACTTCACGCTGTTAGTTTGAACTTGTAACTCATTATTGCAGCAAGCTTACACTGAGGCGTGGGAGAAGGACAAGACCAAGAACCACATTATGCCAGATGCGATGGACATTGTTTTGGCCAATGCAAACAAGTCCAACTACAGTTGGGTAAGTAACTGATTGCACAAAGGTAACCCTCTTGATGAATGTAAACATTTGTAAAAAAAAAAATACTTATTGCTTTTGTTTAGTTTTTTCTGTAAGTGTGTTGTGACTTTGTTTAAGGCACTTTAAATAATTTGTGATTTGATTTTAAATTCCCATGTCTATGGATTTTTTTTCTCATACAGAACCAATACAGGAAAGCAATGGTAGAGGATAAGAAGAAGGGCTATGATATGCGCAATGATGCCATTTCTATCATCGCAGCCAAGCACGGCAGGGAAATTATCAGTGATGTAAGTTCATTGAACATCTATCCATCATAAGCGATTCCATTTCTTTACTCTTTCATGATGCAATATATATAATGTACATCTGTAGAATAAAGACAATCCTCAACACTGCCATTTCATATTTGCCTTCTGTAGCACAAGTACAAGACTAGCTACCGTAAGCAAATTGGTCACCACATTGGAGCCCGCTGTGTCGAGGAAGACCCTCTGCTCATGCTGGCTATTAACTCAGCCAAGATTGCCAGTGATGCTCTGTACAAGAAGGACTTCCATCAGTCCAAGACCAAGTTCCATCTCCCATTGGACATGATAGCCTTTGAGTTGGCCAAGAAGAACCAGATCCAGGTCAACCATGCCAAATATGTAACTCGTCTGCACAACTGGACCTGTCTGCCAGACTCCACTGATGTTGTCCATGCCAGACATGTCTATGACATAGCGAGTGATGTAAGTATGAATTAACTAGATCATGTTTTTCCAGTGTAATTGTCTTTATTCCATCCATTTTGACCATTGTGGTATTGTTGTGTCTAGGCTGTGTATAAGGCTGATCTAAAGAGCCTGCAAGGTATCGGATGGGTTCCCATCGGCTCACTTGATGTTGAGAAGGCAAAGAAAGCCGGCGAGGTCCTGAGTGAGAAGCTGTATCGTCAGCACCCAAGCAACTTCAAGTTCACCAGCTCAGTTCAAGACATTGGAATGGTTTTGGCTAAACAAAATAATGATAATGCCAACAAGGTATTTGTTTAACTGATATATCTTTATTAATAATTTGCCTTTAAATATTTCAAACTGGTAGATTATATTCAAATAATGATTCCATCATTTAAACCTGCTTTAAGGTAATCTGATCTCCCCACATTGCATTATATTTCAGCCATTTATATGAATAGGCACTTCACGCTGTTAGTTTGAACTTGTAACTCATTATTGCAGCAAGCTTACACTGAGGCGTGGGAGAAGGACAAGACCAAGAACCACATTATGCCAGATGCGATGGACATTGTTTTGGCCAATGCAAACAAGTCCAACTACAGTTGGGTAAGTAACTGATTGCACAAAGGTAACCATCTTGATGAATGTAAACATTTGTAAAAAAAAAAATACTTATTGTTTTTGTTTAGTTTTTTCTGTAAGTGTGTTGTGACTTTGTTTAAGGCACTTTAAATAATTTGTGATTTGATTTTAAATTCCCATGTCTATGGATTTTTTTTCTCATACAGAACCAATACAGGAAAGCAATGGTAGAGGATAAGAAGAAGGGCTATGATATGCGCAATGATGCCATTTCTATCATCGCAGCCAAGCACGGCAGGGAAATTATCAGTGATGTAAGTTCATTGAACATCTATCCATCATAAGCGATTCCATTTCTTTACTCTTTCATGATGCAATATATCAAATGTACATCTGTAGAATAAAGACAATCCTCAACACTGCCATTTCATATTTGCCTTCTGTAGCACAAGTACAAGACTAGCTACCGTAAGCAGGTTGGCCACCACATTGGAGCCCGCTGTGTCGAGGAAGACCCTCTGCTCATGCTGGCTATTAACTCAGCCAAGATTGCCAGTGATGCTCTGTACAAGAAGGACTTCCATCAGTCCAAGACCAAGTTCCATCTCCCATTGGACATGATAGCCTTTGAGTTGGCCAAGAAGAACCAGATCCAGGTCAACCATGCCAAATATGTAACTCGTCTGCACAACTGGACCTGTCTGCCAGACTCCACTGATGTTGTCCATGCCAGACATGTCTATGACATAGCGAGTGATGTAAGTATGAATTAACTAGATCATGTTTTTCCAGTGTAATTGTCTTTATTCCATCCATTTTGACCATTGTGGTATTGTTGTGTCTAGGCTGTGTATAAGGCTGATCTAAAGTGCCTGCAAGGTATCGGATGGGTTCCCATCGGCTCACTTGATGTTGAGAAGGCAAAGAAAGCCGGCGAGGTCCTGAGTGAGAAGCTGTATCGTCAGCACCCAAGCAACTTCAAGTTCACCAGCTCAGTTCAAGACATTGGAATGGTTTTGGCTAAACAAAATAATGATAATGCCAACAAGGTATTTGTTTAACTGATATATCTTTATTAATAATTTGCCTTTAAATGTTTCCCCTGGTAGATTATATTCAAATAATGATTCCATCATTTAAACCTGCTTTAAGGTAATCTGATCTCCCCAACTTTGCATTATATTTCAGCCATTTATATGAATAGGCACTTCACGCTGTTAGTTTGAACTTGTAACTCATTATTGCAGCAAGCTTACACTGAGGCGTGGGAGACGGACAAGACCAAGAACCACATTATGCCAGATGCGATGGACATTGTTTTGGCCAATGCAAACAAGTCCAACTACAGTTGGGTAAGTAACTGATTGCACAAAGGTAACCCTCCTGATGAATGTAAACGTTTGTAAAAAAAAAAAAATACTTATTGTTTTTGTTTAGTTTTTTCTGTAAGTGTGTTGTGACTTTGTTTAAGGCACTTTAAATAATTTGTGATTTGATTTTAAATTCCCATGTCTATGGATTTTTTTTCTCATACAGAACCAATACAGGAAAGCAATGGTAGAGGATAAGAAGAAGGGCTATGATATGCGCAATGATGCCATTTCTATCATCGCAGCCAAGCACGGCAGGGAAATTATCAGTGATGTAAGTTCATTGAACATCTATCCATCATAAGCGATTCCATTTCTTTACTCTTTCATGATGCAATATATCAAATGTACATCTGTAGAATAAAGACAATCCTCAACACTGCCATTTCATATTTGCCTTCTGTAGCACAAGTACAAGACTAGCTACCGTAAGCAAATTGGCCACCACATTGGAGCCCGCTGTGTCGAGGAAGACCCTCTGCTCATGCTGGCTATTAACTCAGCCAAGATTGCCAGTGATGCTCTGTACAAGAAGGACTTCCATCAGTCCAAGACCAAGTTCCATCTCCCATTGGACATGATAGCCTTTGAGTTGGCCAAGAAGAACCAGATCCAGGTCAACCATGCCAAATATGTAACTCGTCTGCACAACTGGACCTGTCTGCCAGACTCCACTGATGTTGTCCATGCCAGACATGTCTATGACATAGCGAGTGATGTAAGTATGAATTAACTAGATCGTGTTTTTCCAGTGTAATTGTCTTTATTCCATCCATTTTGACCATTGTGGTATTGTTGTGTCTAGGCTGTGTATAAGGCTGATCTAAAGTGCCTGCAAGGTATCGGATGGGTTCCCATCGGTTCACTTGATGTTGAGAAGGCAAAGAAAGCCGGCGAGGTCCTGAGTGAGAAGCTGTATCGTCAGCACCCAAGCAACTTCAAGTTCACCAGCTCAGTTCAAGACATTGGAATGGTTTTGGCTAAACAAAATAATGATAATGCCAACAAGGTATTTGTTTAACTGATATATCTTTATTAATAATTTGCCTTTAAATGTTTCCCCTGGTAGATTATATTCAAATAATGATTCCATCATTTAAACCTGCTTTAAGGTAATCTGATCTCCCCAACTTTGCATTATATTTCAGCCATTTATATGAATAGGCACTTCACGCTGTTAGTTTGAACTTGTAACTCATTATTGCAGCAAGCTTACACTGAGGCGTGGGAGACGGACAAGACCAAGAACCACATTATGCCAGATGCGATGGACATTGTTTTGGCCAATGCAAACAAGTCCAACTACAGTTGGGTAAGTAAATGATAGCACAAAGGTAACCCTCCTGATGAATGCAAACATTCAAAAATAAAACTTATTGTGGAGATATACAATAACATCTATGGATGTTTATTTTTTTCTTCATACAGAACCAATACAGGAAAGCAATGGTAGAGGATAAGAAGAAGGGCTATGATATGCGCAATGATGCCATTTCTATCATCGCAGCCAAGCACGGCAGGGAAATTATCAGTGATGTAAGTACTTATTTTGTTATCACATGTTATCACAAAGGAATTAACTATATCAGTACTGTGTTTAACTTTTATTTACTGAAATCCCCACTACATGCAACCTTTTTGGTTCGGTGTAGCACAAGTACAAGTCAAGCTACCGCAAGCAGGTTGGCCACCACATTGGAGCCCGCTGCGTCGAGGATGACCCTCTGCTCGTGCTGGCTCTGAACTCAGCCAAGATTGCCAGTGATGCTCTGTACAAGAAGGACTTCCATCAGTCCAAGACCAAGTTTCATCTCCCATTGGATATGATAGCCTTTGAGTTGTGCAAGAAGAATCAGATCCAAGTCAACGACTTCAACTACAGAACTCACCTGCACAACTGGACCTGTCTGCCAGACTCCACTGATGTTGTCCACGCCAGACATGTCTATGACATAGCAAGTGAGGTATGTTTCAAAAGTTCTGTATTATTTTCAATTCCAAGACCTCTTTCCTGTTACATTTTTAATCATATTGTTAATGAAACATCCAGGACTGGTCAATCCCAGTGATAAAAGATTAGAGATTGCAACAGGTAATGGGAGTATGCTATCCCTCTTAGGCGGTGTACAGGGCAGACATGAAGTGGCTCAGGGGAATTGGATGGGTCCCCACTGGCTCACTTGATGTGGAAAAAGCCAAGAAGGCCGGCGAGATCTTGAGTGAGAAGAAATACCGCCAGCACCCCAGCACTCTGGACTTCAAAAGCCCACTCGACGGCATGGATATCGTTCTGGCCAAACATAACGGCCAGATCATGAACAAGGTAAACTTATTCCAACTAACGACGCAGTTTCCTGTTACACCAGAAATTAATACAATAACATAGATTTTAATTGTTTTTATGGAGCTGCTGAAATAACAATGTCCACCTCAACATCAAGCCTAATACCCTATCTAATAAATAGATAATTACACTGAACAAAATATAAACGCAACATGTAAAGTGATGGTCCCATGTTTCACTAGCACAAATTTTCCATTCACACAAAACCTTATATCTCTCAAATTTTGTGCCCAAATTTGTTTACATCCCTGTTAGTGAGCATTTCTCCTTTCCCAAGATAATCCAACCACCTGACAGGTGTGGCATATCAACAAGCTGATTAAACAGCATGATCATTACACAGGGGCACCTTGTGCTGGGGTCAATAATAGACCACTCTAAAATGTGCAGTTTTGTCACACAACACAATGCCACAGATGTCTTAACTTTTGAGGGGAGTGTTCAATTGACATGCTGATTGCAGGAACTCCACATCCAGCTTCTTCACCTGCGGGATGGTCTGAGATGAGGCACCCGGACAGCTGATGAAACTATGGGTTTGCACAACCGAAGAATTTCTGCACAAATGATCAGAAACCGTCTCAGGGAAGCTCATCTCGTCATCCTCACCAGGGTCTTGACCTGACTCCAGTTCAGCGTTGTAACCGACTTCAGTGGGCAAATGCTCACCTTCGATGGCCACTGGCACGCTGGAGAAGTGTGCTCTTCATGGATGAACGAACACAATTGCATTTTATCGATTGCAATTTTTATTAAATTTTTTACCCCTTTTTCTCCCCAATTTCGTGGTATCCAATTGGTAGTTACAGTCTTGTCTCATCGCTGCAACTCCTGTACGGACTCGGGAGAGGCAAAGGTCGAGAGCCATGCATCCTCCGAAACACAACCCAACCAAGCCGCACTGCTTCTTGACCCAACACACATCCAACCCGGAAACCAGCCGCACCAATGTGTCGGAGGAAACACCATACACCTGGCAACCTGGTCAGCGTGCACTGCGCCCGGCCCGCCACAGGAGTCGCTAGTGCGCGATGAGACAAGGATATCCCTGCCGGCCAAACCCTCCCTAACCCGGACGACACTGGGCCAATTGTGCGTCGCCCCCTGGACCTCCCGGTTGCGGCCAGCTGCGACAGAGCCTGGGCTTGAACCCAGAATCTCTGGTGGCACAGCTAGCACTGCGATGCAGTGCCTTAGAACACTGCGCCACCCAGGAGGCCTCGATTGCAATTTGAATGCACAGAGATACCGTGACGAGATCCTGAGACCCATTGTTGTGCCGTTCATCCACCTCCATCACCTCATGTTTCAGCATGATAATGCACGGCCCCATGTTACAAGGATCTGTACACAATTCCTGGAAGCTGAAAATGTCCCAGTTATTCCATGGCCTGCATACTCACTAGACATGTCACCCATTGAGCACGTTTGGGATGCTCTGGATCGACGTGTTCCAGTTTCCGCCAATATCCAGCATCTTCGCTCAGCCATTGAAGGGGAGTGGGACAACATTCCAAAAGGCCACAATCAACAGCCTGATTGACTCTATGTGAAGGAGATGTACCGCGCTGCATGAGGCAAATGGGCTTCACACCAGATACTGACTGGTTTTCTGATCCATGCCCCTACCTTTTTTGTAAGGTATCTGTAACCAAAGGTTGCATATCTGTGTTCCCAGTCATGTGAAATCCCTAGATTAGGGCCTAATGAATGTATTTAAATGTACTGATTTCCTTATATGAACCGTAACTCAGTAAAATCTTTGAAATTGTTGCTATTTTTTTTCAGTGTAATACATAGATGCTGTCTTAACTATGTCTGTCACTCAGACTTACATTTCTGTTTGCTTTTCTCAAGTGTCTGTGTATTATTGTTATTATTATTATTTTCTTATAACATAGCAATGTTTATCTCATATTTCAGCGGCAGTATGTTGAACAATGGGATGCTGATAAGATCAAAATCCACGTCGGCAATGAGCTTCCAGAACTTGTGCTGGCCAAGGCCAATGCGATCACCATGAGCAATGTAGGTCCTCCTTACTGTACCTCAAGCTGTTTTCATTCACTGAAGTTGATCTAGTTTTATATATATCTCTATATATATCTCTATATATCTATATCTATATATATATATATATATCTCTTTATATCTCTTTATATCTATATCTAGTTATTTATATATCTATATATCTTTATATTTCTATATATATCTATATCAATATATTTCTATATATGTCTTTATATCTATATATCTATATCTCTTTATATCCATATCGCTTTATATCCATATCTCTATACATCTATGCAGAATATCTATATCTCTATACATCTATATATCTATATATTCATATCTCTTTATATCCATATCTCTATATATCTATATCTCCATCTATCATCTATCTATATATATATACAGTTGAAGTCAGAAGTTTACATACACTTAGGTTGGAGTCATTAAAACTCGTTTTTCAACCACTCCACAAATTTGTTGTTAACAAACTCTAGTTTTGGTAAGTCGGTTAGGACATCTACTTTGTGCATGACACAAGTCATTTTTCCAACAATTGTTTACAAACAGATTATTTCACTTATAATTCACTGTATCAAAATTCCAGTGGGTCAGAAGTTTACATACATTAAGTTGACTGTGCCTTTAAACAGCTTGAAAATTCCAGAAAATGACGTCATGGCTTTAGAAGCTTCTGATAGGCTAATTTACATCATTTGAGTCAATTGGAGGTGCCTCTTTGCTTGACATCATGGGAAAATCAAAAGAAATCAGCCAAGACTCAGAAAAAAATTGTAGACTTCCACAAGTCTGGTTCATCCTTGGGAGCAATTTCCAAACACCTGTACCACGTTCATCTGTACAAACAATAGTATGCAAGTGTAAACACCATGGGACCACGCAGCCGTCATACCGCTCAGGAAGGAGACGCGTTCTGTCTCCTAGAGATGAACGTACTTTGGTGCGAAAAGTGCAAATCAATCCCAGAACAACAGCAAAGGAACTTGTGAAGATGCTGGAGGAAACAGGTACAAAAGTATCTATATCCACAGTAAAACGACTCCTATATCGACGTAACCTGAAAGGCCGCTCAGCAAGGAAGAAGCCACTGCTCCAAAACCGCCATAAAAAAGCCAGACTACGCTTTGCAACTGCATATGGGGGCAAAGATCGTACTTTTTGGAGAAATGTCCTCCGGTCTGATAATACAAAAAGTGAACTTTTTGGCCATAATGACCATCGGTATGTTTGGAGGATAAAGGGGGAGGCTTGCAAGCCGAAGAACACCATCCCAACCGTGACGCATGGGGGTGGCAGCATCATGTTGTGGGGGTGCTTTGCTGCAGGAGGGACTGGTGCACTTCACAAAATAGATGGCATCATGAGGCAGGGAAATTATGTGGATATATTGAAGCAACATCTCAAGACATCAGTCAGGAAGTTAAAGTTTTGTCGCAAATGGGTCTTCAAAATGGACAATGACCCCAAGCATAATTCCAAAGTTGTGGCAAAAGGTCTTAAGGACAACAGGGTCAAGGTATTGGAGTGGCCATCCCAAAGCTTTGACCTCAATCCCATAGAAAATGTGTGGGCAGAACTGAAAAAGCGTGTGCGAGCAAGGAGGCCTACAAACCTGACTCAGTTACACCAGCTCTGTCAGGAGGAATGGGCCAAAATTCACCCAACTTATTGTGGGAAGCTTGTGGAAGACTACCCGAAACGTTTGACCCAAGTTAAACAATTTAAAGGCAATGCTACCAAATACTAATTGAGTGTATGTAAACTTCTGACCCACTGGGAATGTGATGAAAAAAATAAAAGCTGAAATAAATAATTCCCTCAACTATTATTCTGACATTTCACATTCTTAAAATAAAGTGGTGATCCTAACTGACCTAAGACAGGGAATTTTTACTATGATTAAATGTCAGGAATTGTGAAAAACTGAGTTTAAATGTATTTGACTAAGGTGTATGTAAACTTCCGACTTCAACTGTGTCTCGATCTGTATATCTCTGTCTCTATATATCTATATCTCTATATGTCTATATCTCTTTATGTCTATTTCTCTCTATATATATATATCTCTATATAGCGATATCTCTATATAGCTATATCTCTCTATATCTGTATCTCTGTATATCTCTATCTCTATATTTCTATATATCTATACAGTATATCTACAGCTCTATATATCTATATCTCTATATCTTTATCTCTATATATCTTTATATCTATATCTCTATATAGTATATCTATATCTCTATATAGTTTTTTCTCTATATCTCTATATATGTGTCTTTATATCTCTATCTATATTTCTCTATCTATATAGCTATATATTTACATCTATATCTCTACATATTATATCTATATCTCTATATAGTAGATCCATATCTCTATATAGTATATCTATATATCTCTATAGCTATATCTTTATATCTATATATATCTATATAGTATATCTCTATATATCTATATCTTTATATATCTATCTCTATATCTTGATATCTATATAGCTATATGTTTATCTATATCTCTATATAGTAGATCTATATTTGTGTATAGTATATCTATCTCTGTATAGTATATCTATATCTATATATCTATGTCTTTATATCTCTATTTCTATATCTATATAGCTGTATCTTTATATCTCTATATAGTATATCTATATCTCTATATAGTATATCTACATCTCTATATAGTATATTTATATCTCTGTATAAAATATCTATATCTCTATACATTATATCTTTATCTCTATATATCTATATCTTTCTATCTGTATCTCTATATAGTATATCTATATAGTATATCTATATCTCTACATATTATATCTATATCTCTATATAGTATATCTATATCTCTATATAGTATATTTATATCTCTGTATAGAATATCTATATCTATATATAGTATATCTTTATCTCAATCTTTATCTCTGTATATCTATATCTTAATTTCTCTATCTCCATATAGTTATCTATATCTCTATATATCTGTCTTTGTATCTCTATATCTTTATAACTCTATCTCGTTATCTCTCTATATCTCTATATATCTCTCAACCTCTTCAATGTTTTGCGACTCAGTTTTTTAAACGCTTGTTCCTTATACTTTTTTTACAGAAACTGTACAAACAAGGATTTGATGAAACCATCAAGAAGGGTTATTACCTTCCTGTCGATGCTATCTCTGTCAAGGCTGCCAAGCATGGTAGAGAGATTATCAGCGATGTGAGTACTGTATTTTTGTCCCCCTTTTTTCATATATATTTTTTTCAAAGCCTCAAACTACATTATCAGTGGTGTAAATGTCATTTTTAGGACATTTTCCCAATTATTATAGTCCTAAAGTCTTATACTAATGACAATTTCTGAATTGAATTCCTGAATAAATTCCTGAATCAGTTCCTGAAAAGTGAATATGTCAGGCATAAATACACTTGGAATGTCTTTGATTTATAAGGAAGTCCTTGTCTGACTGAAGTCAAATTCTCTTCTGATCTATTTCAGTACAAGTACAAGGCTGGCTACAGCAAGCAGGTTGGCCACCACATTGGAGCCCGCTGTGTCGAGGAAGACCCTCTGCTCATGCTGGCTATTAACTCAGCCAAGATTGCCAGTGATGCTCTGTACAAGAAGGACTTTCACCAGTCCAAGACCAAGTTCCATCTCCCATTGGACATGATAGCCTTTGAGTTGTGCAAGAAGAACCAGATCCAGGTCAACGACTTCAACTACAGAACTCACCTGCACAACTGGACTTGTCTGCCAGACTCCACTGACGTTGTCCACGCAAGGAGAGTCTACGATCTGCACAGTGACGTAAGCTCCTTCTCAATATACTATATGAAATGCTTTATTTCTTTTCCATGACAAACTTCCAAGTTTTTTTAAATGTCTACAGTAAGTGTATTTGGTTGGTTGGTTGGTTAATTGATGCTCTCCATAACCCAGGCTGTCTACCGTGCTGACATGGAGTTCATTAGAGGTACTGGCTGGGTCCCCATTGGCTCTCTGGATGTGTTGAAAGCTAAGAAAGCTGCAGAGATTCTGAGCGATCGCCTCTACAAGCAGAAACCAGATTCTCTTAAATACACCACCGACATGCACTCCATGCCTATGGTGCTGGCCAAGGCTAATGCTGAGATCATAAACAAGGTTGGTGAAATGTTCAATACATAGATGCTTTTGTAACAATGTCTATCACTCAGATCAGTGGTTTAGATGGTCAATCTTACATTTCTGGTAGCTATTTTCAAGGTCCTTGGGTCTGACAAATGCGCAATTAAAATCCCATGTAATATTACCTTATTCCTATTTTCTTATAACATAATCATGTTTTTTCTCCTATTTCAGGGCAACTATGTTGCACAGTGGGAGGCTGATAAGATCAAAATCCACGTCGGCAATGAGCTTCCAGAACTTGTGCTGGCCAAGGCCAATGCGATCAACAATAGCTACGTAAGGTCCCTCTTGCTTCCTTCACTATATACATTACTATATTACACATTCAATAAATGTTGTGTAACCTAAGACTTCCTCTGAAGCTCTTGTAAAGTTCTAGTGATTCTTAATAATGTGTTGGCTCTGTTTCTAAGCTGTGTCCCTATATACCTTTTCAGAAACTCTACAAAGCTGAATTAGAGGAGTTGTACAAGAAGGGCTATAACCTGAAAAGCGATTGCATCGCCATCAAAGCTGCCAAGCATGGTAGAGAGATCATAAGTGACGTGAGTGCTGGATATTTTCCATCTTTTTTCACATTATTTGAAAAATGTCAAGAGTTGATGCAAACATATTATCATCATGTATGTGATGTTGACTTAAAGTACAAGTGTATATACATTTTTGCTTCCATTTAGTACAAGTACAAGGCTGGCTACAGCGAGCAGGTTGGCCACCACATTGGAGCCCGCTGCGTCGAGGAAGACCCTCTGATCATGCTAGCTCTGAACTCAGCCAAGATTGCCAGTGATGCTCTGTACAAGAAGGACTTCCATCAGTCCAAGACCAAGTTCCACCTGCCAGTGGACATGCTGACCATTGAATTGGCCAAGAAATGCCAGATGCAGGTCAATGATTTCAACTACAGAACTCGCCTGCACAACTGGACCTGTCTGCCAGACTCCAGTGATGTCGTCCAGGCCAGGAAGGTCTACGCTTTGCATAGTGACGTAAGTAGATTATGATCACTCATTAAGGTTATGAGGGTAGGCCTCACCTATCATTTCAGGACAAGACAAACATTATACCTTCAAAATGTACTTTCTTACCAAATTGTTTTCCCTCTGCTGCTCCCATATAAAACCAGGCTGTGTACAGGGCTGATATGGAATGGCTCAAAGGCACTGGCTGGGTCCCTATTGGCTCGATCGACGTTGAGAAAGCCAAGAAGGCCGGCGAGATCCTGAGCGAGAGGAAATATCGTGAGCACCCAAGCAACTTCAAGTTTACCGCCACAACCGATGACATGCCTTATGCCTTGGCTACGGCCAATGCCCAGATAATGGACAAGGTAATGTGCTTCCGTCTTTCTGGAGTGGAGGGAGATTGAACTCAGGTATACATACTGTACATTCAGATTCACAGGATGCAGAGACTAATATTAAAAATAGTGAGATACATTATTTTCTTATAACATTGCCGTTGTTTTCTTATGTTTCAGCGCCAGTACGTTCAACAGTGGGAGGCTGATAAGATCCAAATCCATGTCGGCAATGAGCTTCCAGAACTTGTGCTGGCCAAGGCCAACGCGATCACCATGAGCAACGTAGGTCTTTCTTACTTTGCACGCCTTCAAGCTGTTTCCATTTCCTCAAGTTGATGTAGATCTGTTTCTCTAAAGCTATGTCTCTTTATATCTCTATATATATATAAAAATCTATATCTCTACATGATTTGACTCTTTCAACCGCTTCAATTTTTTAGCATCATATTTTTAAGAAATGAATTACAGTACCTTCGAATGAGCGCACTAAATATATAATGGTGTTATTTCAGAAACTCTACCGTGAGGGATTTAACGAGATGATCGGACAGGGATATCACCTGGATAAGGATGCCATTGCTGTCCAACATGCCAAGAAGAGCAGAGAGATCATCAGTGATGTTAGTTTGTATATCCATCTCCTCTGAATGAGCATAGGCAGCCACCATAAAAAACAACACAATACTTAGCTAGTCCTCTCTTTTTTCAGTACAAGTACAAGGCCGGCTTCCGCAATCAGTGTGGCCACCATATTGGAGCTCACTGCGTTGAGGATGACCCTCTGCTTGTGCTGGCCGCCAATGCAGCCAGGATCTCCAGTGATATTAACTACAAGAAGGACTTCCACCTCACCAAGACCAAGTTCAGCATTCCACTTGACATGATGTCCTTCGACTTGGCCAAGAAAAGCCAGTTCCAGATCCAAGAATTCACCTACAGAACTAAACTGCACAACTGGACCTGCATGCCAGACAACACTGATGTTGTCCGCGCCAGGAAGGTCTACTCTCTGCATAGTGACGTAAGTACACAGAGAATCATGGTGCAATCCGTTTTGGCTAACACTGGATCCTTACTCTACATACCAACCATTGAAGTTCAAACAACTATTGCACTACTATCCCATAAGGAGTAATTACTTTACCTGAACCATGGTTCCTTCCTTCCAGGCGGTGTACAGGGCTGATCTGGAGTGGCTCAGAGGGTGTGGCTGGTTGCCTCAGGGTTCTGTGGATGTCATCAAGGCTAAGAATGCCCAAACTATTCTTAACGAAAGGCTGTACCGCCAGCCCCCCAGCTCAATCAAGTTCACCAGTGTTGTTGACTCTCCAGAGGTTGTCCTGTCGAAGCAGAACGCTGACATCCTCAGTGATGTGAGTACTTGGCTTTTAGCCATTGAAGTGTCCTTCTATTGAAGTAGCCAAACCTGACCTGTTATCTTGGTCTCTTTGTAAAAAAGCATTTCTGGTAACTGCAGAGATAGATATTTTGTGAAATATAGATCTAGTCTGTGATAACAGTGGTTGGATTTATCATTAACTCTTTTGATTGTGTGTGTTTGTTGCTTTTCACAGAGGAAATATAGAGAGGTTTGGGATACTGAGAAAACCAATATCCACCTGAACAATGATCTACCATCTCTTGTGCTGTCCAAGGCTAATGCTATCGCCATCAGCAACGTAAGTCTGCTTCACTGAAGGCTTTGCACACTGCCAAGGCACGTACTATGGATGTGTCCTTTCTTTTATTTATAGTATGTGCAATGAACAGATTCAGTCAACAACAATATAATGAGATTGATTTAGATACACAAATAAAGAGACCTGTAGACATGTTTTGTTTATAATCACATAACAGTATGCCCAGATATTATTATTTGACTTACCAACTCAATGATCTTTCCATTTCACAGAAACTGTACACTAAGGATTGGGATGCTGACAAGGCTAAGGGATACCACATCAAGGAGGACGCCATCGCTGTGCTGAAGGCCAGAAAATCTAGAGACATCATCAGCGACGTAAGAGAAAATGACTGAAGTCGGCGTCCATTTCATTTAGATCACTTGATTCAATGGAGTCAGTGGAAATAACTCTCTGATCCTCCTTTTTTCCCCTCAGTACAAATACCACGAGGGATACCGTAAGCAGGTTGGCCACCACATTGGAGCCCGCTGTGTCGAGGAAGACCCTCTGATCATGCTGGCTCTGAACTCAGCCAAGATTGCCAGTGATGCTCTGTACAAGAAGGACTTCAACAAGTCCAAGACCAAGTTCCACCTCCCAGTGGACATGCTGACCATTGAACTGGCCAAGAAATGCCAGGTCCAGGTTAACGACTTCAACTACAGAACTCACCTGCACAACTGGACCTGTCTGCCAGACTCCACTGATGTCGTCCAGGCCCGGAAAACCTATGATCTGCAGAGCGATGTGAGTTTTACCATATTTGGACACAAGGAAGGGTAGCTTCTGCTTTTACAACTGTTAATAGGGATCCTGTAGTTGGGTAATATTTATATATACACTGCTCAAAAAAATAAAGGGAACACTTAAACAACACAATGTAACTCCAAGTCAATCACACTTCTGTGAAATCAAACTGTCCACTTAGGAAGCAACACTGATTGACAATAAATTTCACATGCTGTTGTGCAAATGGAATAGACAACAGGTGGAAATTATAGGCAATTAGCAAGACACCCCCAATAAAGGAGTGGTTCTGCAGGTGGGGACCACAGACCACTTCTCAGTTCCTATGCTTCCTGGCTGATGTTTTGGTCACTTTTGAATGCTGGCGGTGCTTTCACTTTAGTGGTAGCATGAGACGGAGTCTACAACCCACACAAGTGGCTCAGATAGTGCCGCTCATCCAGAATGGCACATCAATGTGAGTTGTGGCAAAAAGGTTTGCTGTGTCTGTCAGCGTAGTGTCCAGAGCATGGAGGCGCTACCAGGAGACAGGCCAGTACATCAGGAGACGTGGAGGAGGCCGTAGGAGGGCAACAACCCAGCAGCAGGACCGCTACCTCCGCCTTTGTGCAAGGAGGAGCAGGAGAAGCACTGCCAGAGCCCTGCAAAATGACCTCCAGCAGGCCACAAATGTGCATGTGTCTGCTCAAACGGTCAGAAACAGACTCCATGAGGGTGGTATGAGGGCCCGACGTCCACAGGTAGGGGTTGTGCTTACAGCCCAACACCGTGCAGGATGTTTGGCATTTGCCAGAGAACACCAAGATTGGCAAATTCGCCACTGGCGCCCTGTGCTCTTCACAGATGAAAGCAGGTTCACACTGAGCACATAACAGACGTGACAGAGTCTGGAGACGCCGTGGAGAACGTTCTGCTGCCTGCAACATCCTCCAGCATGACCGGTTTGGCAGTGGGTCAGTCATGGTGTGGGTTGGCATTTCTTTGGGGGGCAGCACAGCCCTCCATGTGCTCGCCAGAGGTAGCCTGACTGCCATTAGGTACCGAGATGAGATCCTCAGACCCCTTGTGAGACCATATGCTGGTGCGGTTGGCCCTGGGTTCCTCCTAATGCAAGACAATGCTAGACCTCATGTGGCTGGAGTGTGTCAGCAGTTCCTGCAAGAGGAAGGCATTGATGCTATGGACTGGCCCGCCCATTCCCCAGACCTGAATCGAATTGAGCACATCTGGGACATCATGTCTCGCTCCATCCACCAACGCCACGTTGCACCACAGACTGTCCAGGAGTTGGCGGATGCTTTAGTCCAGGTCTGGGAGGAGATCCCTCAGGAGACCATCCGCCACCTCATCAGGAGCATGCCCAGGCGTTGTAGGGAGGTCATACAGGCACGTGGAGGCCACACACACTACTGAGCCTCATTTTGACTTGTTCTAAGGACATTACATCAAAGTTGGATCAGCCTGTAGTGTGGTTTTCCACTTTAATTTTGAGTGTGACTCCAAATCCAGACCTCCATGGGTTGATAAATTGGATTTCCATTGATTATTTTTGTGTGATTTTGTTGTCAGCACATTCAACTATGTAAAGAAAAAAGTATTTAATAAGATTATTTATTTCATTCAGATCTAGGATGTGTTGTTTAAGTGTTCCCTTTATTTTTTTGAGCAGTATATATGCATATTGTCTACACCTCACATGCAACCCATAATAAGACTGCAATTAATATAATGAAAGTATATTAAACTGAATATCTGACACCATAAAGATGATTTAGCAATATGCAAGAGACTATAGTTGAGTTACAATAATAGGCAATCAAGAAAGGTCTGAGAATGGAATTCGAAATGTGTTTTTAATTACTTTGTAAAATGAACGATACATTATACAAGGCGTAAACTTAAGTTAAAAAAGAATTAACGAGCATTACAAGGTATATTCTAGGGATGATGAGAGAGAGAGAGACATGATGTTATCACAACATAATCTCTGCTACCCAGAGGTGGGACAGAATGGGGGTTGGAGAGATAATGCATCATTCCTTAGACAACACAAAGGAAATTCTTGCATACAGTGTAAAGAGTCACTTCGGGAATACTAATAAAATAAATACTAATAAATACTTCTCATCCCTTTTTTTTTATCCCTGTATGAAATTGTAATTAGTTGGTTATCATAATATGTTGTATATGCTGTATTCACCTCAAAGTATTTCAGGGACATCCTCACCCCATATATCTTTGTTGATTTTAACCCTCTGTTCATTCATATTTGGGAAAGGCTATCAGTGTTTAGTGACACATTGACCCCTATGCCAATACAAACACCCTGTTGTCTTTTCCCAGGCTGTGTACAAGGCTGATCTGGAGTGGCTGAGGGGATGTGGTTGGAACCCCCATGAGTCTGTGGAGGTCTTGAAAGTGAAACACGCCCAAGCGGTCCTGGCTGATGTAAGTAATTTAAAACATATAATATACGTAATAATAATTATAGAATAATATGATAGTATAGTTATATAGTAATATATGCCTGCAAGCAAGTGTCTATCATCTGCCTGATTTGTTTTATTTGTGGACTGAAACAGGTTAACATTTAATGACATGTATTGATGGTTGATTTTGGTTTGACTGTTGTTGTTGATGTAGACATTGTTGATATTGTCTTGCAGAGAGGCTACCGTGTCAAGTTGGATCAGCAGAAGTTCACAGCTCCTGTGGACAGAATAGACATGGTTTGCGCCAAGAACGCTGCAGAGATCCTCAATGAGGTGGGTCGGGACATGGGACAATTCTGACATGTTATAACACATGAAAGAATCTCAATGTTTTTGGAACTTCTCACATTCTGTGGATAATAGGTATCACAACAAAGGAAAACAACAGTGGACTGTTGAAGCAACAAGAATAGTAGTCATTAAGTACAATACTAATCAATTGCTTTTGTGTTTTGTTTTTTGTGCAGGCTAATTACCGTGCACTGTGGCACACAGAGAAGACTAAGTACACCATCACAGACACCCCAGGACTGGCAACAGCAAGAGAAGTGGCCAAGAATCTCCATCCGGTAAGATACCTTTTCTTTCTTTACATCAGAGTTCTCAGACATTTGAAATGCTCAAAATGCCTTTGCCAGTCTGAATAAAGCATCAAGAATAATGAAGGTAGAGGGGAATTCCACTTTCCATTTTTAAATAAATAACAAAGAAAAACAGAAGAAAATGCTCCTAATACATGTAGTGTAGTCACAAAATATTACCATTACATACTGTAATCTCCGTTCCTATCTATCTTCCTGTTCACAGAAACTATACACCAAGGACTGGGATAAGGTCAAAGCTACCGGCTTCTTCATGCCCGGAGATGCTGTTCCCATCAAGCAGTGCATCCACAACAATAAAGTCCAGAGTGACGTGAGTATCACAGTGTTTTCCTTTATTTAAACAGGTTGTCATTGATACTTATCTCATCTAAATGTAATGGAACAGTAGTGTCCCTTCACTCCCAATAAAGATAACATTGACTACATAATGTTCTTAATATCCTGTGGAGTGTGTAAGTGACTCAACATATCCATTCTCTCAGTGCCATTTTATTTCTAAATGCTTAGATTTCTATTGCAGTCTCTGTATGTATAAATAAACAGTCAATTCAATTCCACTCAGTAAGGCACACTTTGATACTTTACGTATCTCTTTCACAGCACAAATACAAGGCAGATTATCGCAAGCAGGCTGGCCACCACATTGGAGCCCGCTGTGTCGAAGATGACCCTCTGATCATGCTGGCTATTAACTCAGCCAAGATTGCCAGTGATGCTCTGTACAAGAAGGACTTCAACAAGTCCAAGACCAAGTTCCACCTCCCAGTGGACATGCTGACCATTGAACTAGCCAAAAAATGCCAGGTCCAGGTTAATGATGACCACTACAGGACCCGTCTACATAACTGGACCTGTCTGCCAGACTCCACTGATGTCACACAAGCCCGCAAAGCCTATGACCTTCAGAGTGACGTGAGTAGATAGATAGGCCTACCTGACACAACTTAACAATTACACTATGTCCGTTATGCTTTAGGGCTTCCAGGATACATATTCACTGAGTGTACCAAACATTAGGAACACCTGCTCTTTCCATCACATAGACTGACCAGGTGAATCTGATCCCTTTTTGAGATCACTTGTTAAGTCCACTTCAATCAGTGTAGATGAAGGTGAGGAGACATGTTAAAGGAGGATTTTTAAGCCTTGAGGCAACTGGGACATGGATTGTGTATGTGAGCCATTCAGAGGGTAAATGGGCAAGATAAAATATTTAAGTGCGTTTGAACGGTGTATGGTAGTAGGTGCCAGGTGCACTGGTTTGAGTGTGTCAAGAACTGCAACGCTGCTGAGTTTTTCACACGCAACATTTTCCATTGTGTGTCAAGAATGGTCCACCACCCAAAGGCCATCCAGCCAATTTGACACAACTGTGAGAAGCATTGGAGTCAACATGGGCCAGCATCCCTGTGGAACGCTTCGACACCTTGTAGAGTTCATGCCCCAACGAATTGAGGCTGTTCTGAGGGCAAAAGGGGTGTGCAACTCAATATTAGGAAGGTGTTCCTACTATTTTGTACTCTCAGTGTATATCTCTATCCCTCTCTCTCCCTCCCCCTCCCTCTCTCTACCCCCTCTCTCTCTCTCTTTCTCTCTCCCCCTCTCCCTCTCTCTACCCCCTCTCCCCCTCTCCCTCTCTCTCTACCCCCTCTCCCGCTCTCCCTCTCTCTCTCTCTCTCTACCTCTCCCCCTCTCTCTCTCCCTCTCTCACTCTCTTGCTCTCTCCCCCTCCTCTCTCTCTCTCTCTCTCTCTCTCTCTCTCTCTCTCTCTCCCTCTCCCCCCACCCCCCTTTTATGCCTCTAGGTAAAATGATTGTTTGTCTGACGCTCTCCTCTGTCTGTTTGCAGGTTGTCTACAAGGCCGATTTGGAATGGCTCCGTGGATGTGGATGGGTTGCTGCCGATTGTGTCGATCACGTCAAAGTCAGGAATGCCCAGAAGATCATGAACGAGGTAGGTTCCTTTATCTGTATCCAAGCTGTGGGTATGGTTCTAGGTTTCATTGGGCACGTTCTGCTGCTCACATCTCAGTCATTAGTACTGTATGTGTTTGCTGTCCTTCAGTAAATTCTTACCATGTCTTTCTCTCTCTCTAATGTCTTTTTGCAGAGGCTTTACAAGAAGGATGCCAAAGACAACTTTGCCAAATACACACACATCGTGGATCGTCCTGAGATTATCCTGGCCACCATCAATGCTTTTAACCTCAGTGATGTGACTGAATTATTTTACTACTTTAGATTTTATCTTAGCTAAGTTTACCAAAAGTAAAACAACTACAGGGTCATGAAAAAGTATTTGACCCCTTTCTGAATTTCTCTATTTTTGCATATTTTTGATCTTGAATGTTATCAGATCTTCAACCAAAACATAATATTAGATAAAGTGAACCTGAGTTTACAAATAAAAAAAAGGGGGAAAAATACTTGATCATGGCATTGTACATATATTCCCTTTTTTGGATGCACATTTCCACTGTTTCAAATTATTATTTGAAAGCAACCCTGGTAGGATAGAGTACCTCATTCAGATAGCCTTTGACCCATACCTCAGAGAAACAAGTGAGGACATTGTGTTAAGCGGGATCCTTCAAATTGATCATAACCTGTGCCTATATGTCCTTATGTTGTAAAGCTGAAATACAAGGAGACCTTCAATGCAGAGAAGGGCAAGTACATCGGCTCAGAGGACACACCCCAGCTGGCCCATAGCAGAGAGGTCGCCAAGGTCATCAGTGAGGTAAAGTACTCTACATCCATAGGACTTGGTCTTCACAGAAACACCTATCTGCATAAATGTCTAATTTTATATACAAAATATCATTTTAATAATGTAGATAATTAATACATTTATTATTTCTATGTTATACAAAATAAATACATGTTGAAAGGATTTTTACATTGTGGATTGTTTTGTTGTCATTTGTAGAAATACTACAAACTGGCCTGGGATGAAAGCAAAGCCACTGGTTACCAGCTGGACGCCCATTACATCCCTGTAGTCGGAGCCAAGAAGACCAGGGAGATTGTCAGCGACGTGAGTCTAATTTATAGTCTCTTGACAACCAACAATACAAATATCATGATTAACAGGAAAGAATATGATGATTATTACTATTAAATGTAAATAATAATTAAAGAGCAACTGACACGTGACTTTAGTACTATTAAATCTAATCAGAATAGTTGGTAATATATTGGATTTCTTAAAATGTGTTAAATGTGTGTCCGTTTGTCTTCTAATCTGATCATATCGATTAGTAACTGCTAGTGGTTGTATATGTTGCTGTGGCAACAGAAGCAGATGCAAAACATGTAAATATAGCAGAGATTGTTTGTCCACTGTGCTGTGCTATGTATACTAGTTTTTTTCTTTGAAACTGAAACCTTTCAGGTTAAGTACCATGACACCCATGAGAAGGCCAAGGGCCACTACCTGGCTGGAACCCTGGTGGACTTCCCTGAGGTGATGCGCTGTGGAGAACAGGAGAAACAGAAGGGCCTGGTAAGATACTATACTGCTATAATTCTATAATATATCTACAGTATATCTAGTAAGATATACTACTGCTATAATACTATAGTACAGTATATCTACAGTCTGTCTGGTAAGATATAATACTGCTATAATACTATAGTACTGCACAGTATATCTACAGTCTGTCTAGTAAGATATAATACTGCTATAATTATATAATATATCTACAGTATATCTAGTAAGATATGATACTGCTATAATACTATAGTATATCTACAGTATATTTAAAAAATATAATAATGCTATAATACGATAGTATATCTACAGTATATCTAGTAAATATATTACTGCTATAATACTATAGTATATCCAGAAAATATATTACTGATATAATACTATAGTATATCTACAGTCTATCTAGTAAGATATAATACTGCTAGAATTGTATAAAATATCTACAGTTTATCTAGTAAGATATGATACTGCTATAATTTTTTTTTTAAATCAAATCAATCTTTATTTGTCAAATGCGCCGAATACAACAATTGTAGTCCTTACCGTGAAATGCTTACTTACAAGCGCTTAACCAACAGTGCAGTTCAAGAAGAGTTAAGAAAATATTTACCAAATAAACTAAAGTAAAAAGTAATAAAAAGTAACACAATAAGAATAACAATAATGAGGCTATATACAGGGGGTACTGGTACCGAGTCAGTGTGTGGGGGGTACAGGCTAGTTGAGGTAATCTGTACATGTAGGTAGGGGTGAAGTGACTATGCATAGATAATAAACAGCGAGTAGCAGCAGTGTACAAAACAAATTGGGGGGGGGTCAATGTAATAGTCCGGTGGCCATTTGATTCATTGTTCAGCAGTCTTATGGCTTGGGGTTAGAAGCTGTTAAGGAGCCTTTTGGACCTAGACTTGGCGCTCCGGTACTTCTTGCCGTGCGGTAGCAGAGAAAACAGTCTATGACTTGGGTGACTAGAGTCTCTGACAATTTTATGGGCTATAGTTTTTAGTACTATAGTATACAGTGCCTTCGGAAAGTATTCAGACCCCCTGACTTTTTCCACATTTTGTTACGTTACAGCCTTATTCTAAAATTGATTAACACAAAAAAAAAATCCTCAGCAATCTACACACAATACCCCATAATGACAAAGTGAAACAGGTTTTAAGATATTTTTGCAATTGTTTTTTAACTGAAATACCTTATTCAGACCCTTTGCTATGAGACACGAAATTGAGCTCAGGTGCCTGTTTCCATTGATCATCTTTGAGATGTTTCTACAACTTGATTGGAGTCCACCTGTGGTAAATTCGATTGATTGGACATGATTTGGAAAGGCACACACCTGTCTATGTAAGGTTCCACAGTTGACAGTGTAAGTCAGAGGAAAGACCAAGCCATTAGGTCGAAGGAATTGTCTGTAGAGCTCCGAGACAGAATTGTGTCGAGGCACAGATCTGGGGAAGGGTAGCAAAACATTGCTGCAGCATTGAAGGTCCTCAAGAACACAGTGGCCTCATTCACTCTTAAATGGAAGAAGGTTGGAACCACCAAGACTCTTCCTAGAGCTGGCCGCCCGGCCAAACTGAGAAAACGGGGGAGAAGGGCCTTGGTCAAGGAGGTGACCAAGAACCCAATGGTCACTCTGACAGAGCTCTAGAGCACCACCAATAAGGCCTTTATGGTAGAGTGGCCAGATGGAAGCTACTCATTAAAAAGGCACTTGACAGCCCGCTTGGAGTTTGCCAAAAAGGCACCTAAAGACTCTAAGACCATGAGAAATAAAGATTCTCTGGTCTGATGAAACCAAGATTGAACTCTTTGGCCTGAATGCCAAACGTCACGTCTGGAGGAAACCTGGCACCATGCCTACGTTGAAGCATGGTGGTGGCAGCATCATGATGTGGGGATGTTTTTCAGCGGCAGGGACTGGGAGACTAGTCAGGATCGAGGCAAAGATGAACGGCGCAAAGTACAGGGGGATCCTTGATGAAAACCTGCTCCAAAGCACTCAGGACCTCAGACTGGGGCGAAGGTTCACCTTCCAACAGGACAACGACCCTAAGCACACAGCCAAGACAACGCAGTAGGGGCTTTGGGACAAGTCTCTGAATGTCCTTGAGTGGCCCAGCCAGAGCCCGGACTTGAACCCGATCTACAGTAACATCTCTGGAGAGACCTGAAAATAGCTGGGCACCAACTCTCCCTATCCAACCTGACAGAGCTTGAGATGATCTGCAGAGAATAATGGGAGAAACTTTCCAAATACAGCTGTGCCAAGCTTGTAGCATCATACCCAAGAAGACTCAATGCTGTAATCGCTGCCAAAGGTGCTTCAACAAAGTGCTGAGTAAAGGGTCTGAATACTTGTGTGAATGTGATATTTCCGTTTTTCGTTTTAATAAATGTGTAAAAATTTCGAAAAACCTGTTTTTGCTTTGTCATTATGGGGTATTGTGTGTAGATTGATGAGTGATTATTTATTTTTTAATCAATTTTAGAATAAGGCTGTAACCTAACAAAATATCAAGGGGTCTGAATACTTTCCGAAGTCACTGATTCTACACTATTCCTAATAAATAAAATACTGCTATAATACTATAGTATATCTACAGTATATCTAGTAAGATATGATACTGCTATAATATTATAGTATATCTACCGTATATCTAGGTAATATATTACTGCTATAATAGTATAGTATATCTACAGTCTATCTAGTAAAATATAATACTACTATAATTATATAATATATCTACGGCATATCTAGTAAGATATGATACAACTATAATACTACAGTATATCTATAGTATATCTATAGTATATCTATAGTATATCTAGTAAAATATGATACTGCTGCAAAAGTTGCTGGCTCGAATCCCCGAACTGACAATGTAAAAATCTGTCGTTCTGCCCCTGAACAAGGCAGTTAACCCACTGTTCCCCAGTAGGCCGTCATTGTAAATAAGAATTTGTTCTTGACTGACTTGCCTAGTTAATTAAAAGTTAAATAAAAAAAAAATGGTATGTTCACATCTAGTAAGATATCACTTACACAGTATAATCTAGTAATCGCACACATGATAATCCAGTCGCTACAGTCGCCAAAGATACAATAAAACAACAGCAGGTCGTCATTAAGAATTTGTTCTTAAATCTACCTGTATAAATAAAAGTTAACAGATATACTCTGTTGGAACTTGGAATATGCCATATTTACTCCTTAGATATACTTTCCTATTCATATGTTTAGTTCTGTCAGGTTCTCCTACTTATTTGTTTTTTTATTTTAATGAATATGCTTACTTACTTCTAATCTTATTTTGTTGTTGCAATGTTGAGAGGTGAACCTGCAGGTATGCATTTCATTGTACTCTGTGCACCATGTTTATCATGTGCATGTGACAAATATGCTTTAATTTTATTTTATTATATTTTTGATTTGAAAATAATCCACGTATCTGGAGATCTGAACACAGTGCCCTGTTCTTTCTTCCAGAGGGATTACCATAAGGAGTATAATACCAACAAGGCCAAGAACCACATCCCCGCTGACATCATTCCCAACATGGTGGCTAAGCGGTGCCAGGACATGCTCAGTGACGTGTTGTATCGCACCTTACTGCACAACTGGACCTGCCACCCCGACCAGCAGGACATTATCAGAGCCCGCAAGAACAATGAGATCCTGAGTGATGTATGTTGTATTTCGCATGTTCAAGACATACTTTACAAATAAGTTTAAAAAAATACTCTGAACAAAAAAACTAGAAAAAAGTTGGTCCCATGAAATGTGAAAAGTTGGTCCCTTTAAAGTGTTGGTCCCATGAAATGTTTCATATGCACAAAAATCTTATTTCTCTAAAATGTTGTGCACAAATTTGTTTGCATCCCTATTGGTGAGCATTTCTCCTTTGCCAAGATAATTCATCCACCTGACAGGTGTGGCATATCAACAAGCTGATTAAACAGCATGATCATTACACAGGTGCACCTTGTGCTTGGGACAATAAAAGGCTACTTTAAAAATATGCAGTTTTGTCACATAACACAATGCCACAGATGTCTCAAGTTTTGAGGGAGCATGCTGGCTGCAGGAATGTCAACCAGAGCTGTTGCCAGAGAATGTAATGTTCATTTCTCTACCATAAGCTGCTTCCAACATCATTTTAGAGAATTTGGCAGTATGTCCAACCGGCTTCACAACCGCAGACCACGTGCCAGGACCACGTGCCAGGTCCAGCCCAGGACCTCTGAATCAGGCTTCTTTACCCGCGGGATTGTCTGGCGGGGCGGCTAAGCCCTCCCAGACCCACCCATGGCTGTACCCCTGCCCAGTCATGCGAAATACATAGATTAGGACCTAATGAATTTATTTCAATTGACTGATTTCCTTATATGAACTGTAACTCAGCAAAATCTTTGAAATTGTTGCATGTTCTGTTTATATTTATATTCTGTGTTATTTATATTCAGTGTTAAATCCAACTGATCTGATCTCTGGGTTGTGGTATTGTCTATCTGTCTGCTAGGTGTACTACAAAGACGACCTGAACTGGATAAAGGGTATTGGTTGCTATGCTTGGGACACACCTGAGCTTGTCCGCGCCAAGAATGCCCACCTGCTGCAGAGCGATGTGAGTACAAAGAGAGACATCACCTCTGTCACACTTACTGTCATTTATACCAATGACTCCCCTAGTCTTTCCTTTGTTAATGATTGACTACCAGTCCATCATAAATACTAAATATATAGTATATTTTATCATAATAGTGATAAGAGACTATTTAAAAAGGGATATTCCTGCTTGGAGACTATTACATTTTAGTCATTTCGTAGATGCTTTTATCTAGATCGACTTACTGTAGTGAGTGTATACATGTTCATACTGGTCCCGCGTGGGAATTGAACCCACAACCCTGGCATTGCAAGCACCATGCTCTACCAACTGAGCCACCCGTGACCATGGTTCTGCATTTGTTTTCTCACAGCTCAAATACAAGGAGGAGGGTAAGAAGGAATTCAACAACTACTCCATCGTGACAGACACCCCTGTCTACGTGACTGCTCTCCTGGGTCACACCTGGGCCAGTGATGTGAGTGTCAGATGTACTATACAGAAATCTATACTATACTGCATCATACTACACAATTCTTCTAATAGTATAAACATGTTTAAAATCCGCTTTGTATCAAAACATATGCTCTTTATCTCCACAGCTGAACTATAGGGAGGCTTACCATAAAGACAAACATATGTATACCACAATTCTGGATACCTACAACTACGCACACAATGCCACCCTCAAGGACATCTACAGCACCGTGAGTGTGGCTCTACTGTAGACAGACACTATGTCTCCAAATGACCTATTAGGATTTTAAATGGTGTATTTAGAATGTTTATCTTTCCTTTTGTGTCATCTAGAAAACATATACATCTGCCTGGGACAAGATCAAGGCTAAAGATTACACGCTGCCATCAGACTCCCACGCCCTGAAACACGCCAAGCAACAGAAGGTCATCCTCAGCAATGTGAGTTCAACATATCACCCAACTTAAAACCCTTTTGTAGTCCAAGACGTTTTTTAACTTTTGATGTTCTTTATTGAGAAATCATCATTTGTTTAATGTTGTTGTTTTGGATCCCTAAGATTCAATGTCATTCATTTGGTTTATCAGTTATCGCATACATAAAAGTTGCATGTACATTGTTAAAGCCCACTACTCAAAGCAACCCATATGATCCCCTCCCCTATAGGTTAAATACAGGGAGGATTATGAGAAGTTCAAGTCCCTCTACACCCTGCCCAAGTCCCTGGAGGACGACCCACAAACTCTCCGCTGCCTCAAAGCTGGAAAGATGGGTCTTGACGTGAGTCTTGTTGCCTTTTTTCATGATCGCCTCTTTACTCTTTCCATATGGCAGTCAAATACATTGATCTTAAACCGATGGAAATCTAGACACATATAATGGTTTATGTACCCTCCCTACATATAGCGCTTGTACAAGGCGGACTATGAGAAGACCAAGGCAAAGAACCACATCCCCCCAGATATGCTAGATGTCCTTTCAGCCCGTCAAACCCAGAACTATGTCAGTGAGATCGGTTACAGGAAGCACCTGCACCAGTGGATCTGTATGCCTGATATGCAGGTGTACGTCCAGGCACGCAAGGTCAACGAGCAGCTCAGCGACGTGAGTCATCTGAACAATTCATATTTGAATACACTTTTTTTATGTGGAAAACTGTATTTATTGGGATTTCACATTGCATTTAATCACAGTTTCATGTGAAGTTAAATTATTCAATTGAATAAAATGTGTTATTCTTACTTATTATAAACGATATTATTTTCTAATAAAATATAGCATTTTTTTTTATAGATAAAAAAAATGTTCTTCAGGAAGACCTAATGTTATTTTTTTTCTTCTGGGGTGTAGTTGTTCATTTACGATCTGGTAGAATGTGTCAGACATAGTAACTACTATTGGAAATTACTTCTAAACTAACAGTTATATGTGTGTAGTTCATTATATTATGTAGTTCTAAGTTATAGTTCATTAATTCTGTACTTCCTCTTGCTTGTCATTATGACTTCATTAACTGATTGTTATTTTTCTGTGACTCCCCAGATCTTCTACAAGGATGACCTGAACTGGCTGAGGGGAATTGGCTGCTATGCCTGGGACACCCCTGAGATCCTGCGAGTCAAGGCTGCTGACAAACTGCAGAGCGATGTATGCTCCCTCCGCATGCCTCTCACCTATCTTTCTTAATCCGTCTTTCCTCCTCTCCTCTCCTAATCTAATGACTTTAGGTATCAGATTCACCCCACAGATGTGGTCAAAGATGTGGATGTATTTGTATGTTTGTTCTTGTCTTCCAGAACAAGTACAGAGCCAAGGGCATTGAGGCGTTCAAGGATTACTCTGTGGTCATCGACACTCCTACCTATGAGACAGCAAAACTGAGTTCTCAGAACCTGAGCGATGTGAGTACTGTCACTAAAGCTTCTTACTTCTATATCACCATTTTGTTGTTTTATTTAACCCTTATTTAATCAGACGAGTCAGTTAAGAACAAATTGAAGTTAAGAATTAAAATAAGTTTCATAATGATCAATCAATCAAATGTATTTATAAAGCCATTTTTACATCAACAGATGTCACAAAGTGTTATACAGAAACCCAGCCTAAAACCCCAAACAGCAAGCAATGCAGCTGTAGAAACATGTTGGCTAGGAAAAACTCCCTAGAAAGGCAGGAACCTAGGATGAAACCTAGAGAGGAACCAGGCTCTGTTGGGTGACCAGTGCTCTTCTGGCTGTGCCGGGTGGAGATTACAAGAGTACATGGACATTAAGGCCAGATTGTTAAATCGTTCAATGATGATGCATATTCATTTCTCACCTATTCGTCCTCTATGCTCTCATGTTCTCAGCTTCACTACCGTAACGACTACGCCACCAATGTCAAGGGAACTAACTCCTCCCCCGCTGTCACCGTGGATACAGAGAGGGCACGCCTGGCCAACTTCAACCAGAGTGATGTAAGATGTTTTCCATTCTTACTTATTTTCTGGGATCATTTCTTTGCTTTAAGTACACTCTTACAAAGCATACATCACTCATAACTTCAAAGATACATAGATAGTAACTGCTCCCTCAAACTGTTTCTGGAAATAAACGCTGACTGCAATTTGTATTATGATTCTCATATCTTATGTCCTCTTCTGATTACCCCTCTCCTTATTTTCTTCAGAACTTGTACAAAGAGGCCAACAAGAACTTCATGCCCACTGGCTACTCTCTTCCCCACGACAATCCTCTCATGAAGCAGGCAAAACAAAATTCCATTGTTGCCAGCAGCGTAAGAAAGACACTTTATTTTCTTCAAATGTTCATCAATTTGTTACATTGTGTATAAAATATGAACCATTCACATTCTGTGAGGTCATTGTAAAAAATGTAATAATAATAATCTATTCACATGCAAAGTTTCAGTTATGAGAGGCACATACTGTAGGAGTGTTGTGTTTGTACTGTAGGATGTCTGTATGGATGTAGTGGAGTTACACTAGGAACAGTGTTGTGTTGTGTACTGTAGGATGACTGTATGGATGTAGTGGAGTTACACTAGGAACAGTGTTGTGTTGTGTACTGTAGGATGACTGTATGGATGTAGTGGAGTTACACTAGGAACAGTGTTGTGTTGTGTACTGTAGGATGACTGTATGGATGTAGTGGAGTTACACTAGGAACAGTGTTGTGTACTGTAGGATGTCTGTATGGATGTAGTGGAGTTACACTAGGAACAGTGTTGTGTTGTGTACTGTAGGTGAATTAAAGGAAGCCTATATGTGTAGTTACCATAGAATGGTAATTTATTGGATTTGTATCGTAGTACCTCACTCATGGAATTGTGTTGTTGTGTTGTGTAGGTGAAGTACAAGAATGACTATGAAAAGTCAAAGGCTACGAACTACACCATGGACCCAGATGGTGTCAGCTTCGTCAACATCAGGAACGCCAACAAGGTCACCAACCCGGTAGGATTACAAACGTCTGCTACTCTTCCCTCACTATTTGGAAAAATATCATAATTTATGAATTATTCAATTTGATTGATGATCCATCTATATATTTTTTGTTATGAATCCCTTGAAAGATTTTGAATTGTTATTGAGTCAAAGACTCTGGTATGTTGGTATTATTAAAAGGATTGTTTTGTGGCTTAGTAGTAGTGATGTTATTTCCCCTCTCTGTCTGTCTGTCTGTCTGTCCCAGCGTCTATACCGTGAGCTGTATGAGAAGGGCAAGGGCAAGATCCACAGCACCTACGACACACCCGAGATCAGACAGGTCAAGATGACCCAGGAGGCCGTCAGCGACGTACGTGACCTTTTGTCATCCTGTCATTATCACTCCTGTACTATTGTCATTGATGTTTGTTACTATGGCTCATTGATGTTTGTTACTATGGCTCATTGATGTTTGTTACTATGGCTCATTGATGTTTGTTTCTATGGCTCATTGATGTTTGTTACTATGGCTCATTGATGTTTGTTACTATGGCTCATTGATGTTTGTTACTATGGCTCATTGATGTTTGTTACTATGGCTCATTGATGTTTGTTACTATGGCTCATTGATGTTTGTTACTATGGCTCATTGATGTTTGTTACTATGGCTCATTGATGTTTGTTACTATGGCTCATTGATGTTTGTTACTATGGCTCATTGATGTTTGTTACTATGGCTCATTGATGTTTGTTACTATGGCTCATTGATGTTTGTTTCTATGGCTCATTGATGTTTGTTACTATGGCTCATTGATGTTTGTTACTATGGCTCATTGATGTTTGTTACTATGGCTCATTGATGTTTGTTACTATGGCTCATTGATGTTTGTTACTATGGCTCATTGATGTTTGTTACTATGGCTCATTGATGTTTGTTACTATGGCTCATTGATGTTTGTTACTATGGCTCATTGATGTTTGTTACTATGGCTCATTGATGTTTGTTACTATGGCTCATTGATGTTTGTTACTATGGCTCATTGATGTTTGTTACTATGGCTCATTGATGTTTGTTACTATGGCTCATTGATGTTTGTTACTATGGCTCATTGATGTTTGTTACTATGGCTCATTGATGTTTGTTACTATGGCTCATTGATGTTTGTTACTATGGCTTTGTGTTGATGCTTGCTACAAGTCTAATTCTTCATGATTATATCTGTTTTTTTATATCTGTTTTTTCATTCATATATTTAGAGACATTTTGTTTAAAAACGATGCATTTATTTGTTCTGTTTGCTGTGAAGTTAGTTTGCCACATGTTCTAAGTACTGTGTGTCTCCCTCTGTCCCATGCAGTTGTGTTACAAGGAGAAGTACTTCGCTAACAGAGGCACCATGATTCCCATGGGCGTCACTCCCCAGATGATACACTGTAACCACGTCAACGAGATCACCAGTGACGTACGTGACCCAATAACGTTCACTCACTGAAAACAAAGCAGCCAAGCAACTTCTGAAACCTGCAATATTTAGGCTATACAACTACTGTTCAATGAATACTTAAGTTAACTTCAGTGAGAATATGAGAAGGGTTAATGGTTTATTGTTATTTTTCTAAGTCCCTCCATGCCTAATGAATAATTATACAGTAATGTAATCGTTGTGTCTGTGTTTCCATCACCAGCTGAGATACAAGGAGGACCTTCTGTGGCTGAGAGGCATTGGCTGCTTCCTGTATGACACACCTGAGATGTCTACTGTCCGCAACATTACCAAGTTTAGAGTAGGTACCTTTCCTTTCTTTCTCATTTTGTTATGGCTTCAATCACCAATCAGTTGATGGATAACTTCCTCATGGGGCGATTGGTCTAAGTAATTAGCTAAGTGTACACAATCTGCAAATACTGTAAATACTGTCTATAATATATCTGCTCCATGCTAATCCATATTCATTTGTCTCCCCACAACAGTCCAACTATGAAGTTGAGGCAAAGAAGAACCATGCCAACTTCACTGTGGTCCTAGACACACCAGAGTACCAGCGTGTCACTGAGCTAAAGACCCACATGAGCGACGTGAGTCATGTTCTCTACCATATCGCCCACCATTTCCCAGACATATATATTATTAATATATCATATTCTAATATACAATATATTAACAGAATACAGTAAAACTGCCATTATACGAGGTCATTGCTTGTTGGAGACTCAGCATTTAATGGAAGTTTTGACGTATTATAATATGGTTTCACAGGTCTGTCTTTCTGTCTGAATAGGCAGTGTTAAGTGGCTATGTTAACCTTTAACCTGTCGTCCTCAGCTGATGTACAGAGCCCAGGGCAATGTGGAGAAGACCAAGTGCACCACCACCCTGGACTCCCTCGATGTCAAGAGAGTCAAATGGGCCCAACAGCTCAGCAACAAGGCATGTCAATTTAGCTCTCATAGATACAATAAACCTGGTGAACTCTTAGGAGGACTAATATCTGTGTTAAGATTTGTATTGATACCAACTTAAAGCACAACAATGACAAAAGGAAGATACAAAGAAAGGGATTTCTGACATTTTTGTTAATGTCTCTCATAACTGCAGTATATGTACACTGACCTGGCCTCCAAGGAGAGGGCCCACTTCACTCCGGAGAAGGACACCCCCATAATGAGCCACGCCAGGGCTATGAAGGTGGTCTTCAGCGAGGTAAGTCTTTCTAACGCAATTTAACTCAAACACTTTTCCTCCTTACAACCCAGTGTGAAGGTTATCATGTCCCAGTATGATACCATAGTATTTGCCCTACACCGCTGCTCTAACACAGTTTCTCCTCTGTTTCGTCCCCAGATCAAATACAAAGATCAGTATGAGAAGATGAAGCACAAGTACACTAGCATCCATGACACACCCATCCTGGTCCGGGCCAAGAAGGCCTACCTACAGTCCAGTGATGTGAGTATGCTCTCTGGTGATCCCTCCTCCACCTCTACTGTCTTTGGGCTTTAAGTTGTCCTTCTTACAAAAGGCTGACCTATTACACTCTCTCTCTCTCTCTTTCTTTATCTCTCTCTCTCTCTTTTCTCTCTCTCTCTCTTTATCTCTCTCTTTCTTTCTCTCTTTCTCTCTCTCTCTCTCTCTCTCTCTCTCTCTCTCTCTCTCTCTCTCTCTCTCTTTCTCTTTCTCTTCTCTCTCTCTCTCTCTCTCCAGCTGCGCTACAAGGAGAGCTTTGAACGATCCAAGGGACACTACCACAGTGTCAAGGATGCCCTGGATATCGTGTGTCACCGTAGGGTCACCGATGACATCAGTGAGGTCAGTATATCAGCCAATTAGAAAAGATCTCCCCAGCTACCAAAACTGTTTGAAATGACATCATTACAACCAGTAATCTCTTTCAACCTATTCATTTCAACCAGTTTACGACCAGTAATCTCTTTCAACCTATTCATTTCAACCAGTTTACGACCAGTAATCTCTTTCAACCTATTCATTTCAACCAGTTTACGACCAGTAATCTCTTTCAACCTATTCATTTCAACCAGTTTACGACCAGTAATCTCTTTCAACTAAGTTGTTTCAACCAGCTTTGGCATCTGGCTCAGAGCCATCCATCCAATAGGATGTTTTGGCCCATTAAATGGACTTTTGGTATGTGGATTTAGCCAAATACTGTATACATGTATGTTATCATACAGATATAAGACACTTCTCTTTCTCTACTTCACACAGGTCAAATACAGAGAGAAGTACATCAACTCTCTGGGTACATGGAGATCCATGCCCGACCGTCCTGAGTTTTTCCACAGCAGAATCATCGGTGAAAACGTCAGCGATGTGAGTGACGTCCCCTTAACATCAGAAAATACCCTCACAGCAGAATCATTGTATTGTCAATTTCAGTACATTTGAATGCTTAGAATGGGTAGTTTACCATAAAACAATTGTATTGTCCATTTCAGCATATTAGAATACTTGTATGTAACATGTTTATGAATGACCCACACCATTAATTTCTCTGTCCAATATTAGATCAAGTACAAGGAGGATCTGGATTGGCTGAAGGGTATTGGCTGCTACGTGTGGGACAGACCTGAGATGGTCCAGGCTGAGAAGAACAAGGTCCTCTTCAGTGAGGTAAAGAAAATCATCTACCGCTGCAAATACAATAAAAACCTTCTCAGATCTTACTGTATCTTTGTCTTCCATAACCTCCAGTCTTTTTTCTTCTCTTTTGTAAACAGAGACACTATAAAGAAACATTCGAGAAGAATAGACACCGCTTCAAGTACACCTGTGACACTCCATTCTTCCAGGCCGCCAAGAAGGCCTCCGTTATTATCAACGATGTAAGTCACAGCCGCACTTTTGGAACACATTTATACAAATTCATATCGGTTTCAATTTGGATACACTGGATAGCTTTGATCTTATTTAAATGATCTCCTGAAAAACAGATACAGTAATGAGTATAACATGTGTTTTCTTTCTACTGCATCTCATTTGGATTCTCAGCTTTGAAGGTAAAAGATGGTCATGATTAGTCGATAACGTTATGTATATCTTCTGTAATGATGAATGCACCTTGCTTTCATCCTGAGGTAATCCTAGCCACAATACCGTGTTGTTGTCACTCAACTTTCTTTTGTCTCTGCAGTTCATTCCTCTATGTATCACATGGGATTAACCTTGGCTTTCTTTCCTGGTAGTCTTCTTATCCCCTGACTGTCACAGCTCCCTGTTCGTTTGTCAGTTGTCTTTAACTCCTTTTTGACGTTCTGAGCAGAGGCACTATAGAGCAGCCTATGAGAAGACCAAGGATAAGTACAGCAGTGTGTTGGATGATCCTAGAAACCTCCTGGCTAAGGAGAACGCCAAGAATAGCCAGGTAAAGCTAGGATTGGCCCGCTGCTGAGCCCTGCCCTTGTCCGCCTCTGCCTTCTCTGGGCCTATCAGATAGCCTGCTTCTGAGCCCGGTGCATGAGGTCATCTGACTGCAGGCCTGCGGGAGGTTGTAGTCGCATGGATATGATGTCCGTGGTTGTTCGTGTTCACGTCTCTCTCTTTTTCCTCACGCAGCAGGTGTTGTACTCTGTCACTCAAATAGCCCTCTTGGGTGTTCTGAGTGAGCGGCTACACTCTCCTTGATCTGTGCACTCAGAGTCAAACCCGTAGACTTGGTTGAACCCCTTTATCATGTCAGTTTTAATGACAAAAGTCAACATTTTTAAAAGCATCGGCAAAATCATAAAAGCTAATAAAAAAAAGCCCATATGATTGATTGATTGATTGAACCAGATTGAACCAGATTTAATGGTTCTGAGGGAATAGATCAGGAGGACACAACACAGACTCCAGGCCTAGGATCTCCGCAGCTCCTCTCCAGTCCACTCCGTCCTGTCCACTGACCCTGTCCCTGTCTTCAGCATGTGTCTGTGTCTGTGTGTGTGTTAGTGTGTCCGTCCGTGGACAGAAAAAATATAGATCCAGGGCCAGGGTGCTCTTAAAGAATGGCTGCAATGAGCTGCTCCGCCCAGACATCCTCAGCGCCATTTACCAGTCCAGCGAGCAGTGTAAGGTAATCGTCCATCGGCCCAACAGACCAACCAAACTCACCTCGCAGAGTTTTCCCAATTCCCTCTCCCTCCTGCTGCAGTTGTCTTCCCAGCCTCAGCCCTAGCTAACTTCAGCTGTGGAAACCCATGCTGAACTCATAATTGACAGTAACTTCCTTCACTCCCATTTTTTTCACATTTCAATATTAGTAATTTAGCAGAAGCACTTATCCAGAGCGACTTACAGGACCAATTAAGGTTAAGTACCTTGCTGAAGGGCACATCAACGGATTTGGGTTTCTGTCCCAACGCTATTAACTGCTAGGCTACCTGCCGCCAACCACCACATTTGTCAAATTCTGGACATCTGCTTCAGAAACACTCTTGAATCTCCACTGACCTCTGAACCCAAGCTACCCACCTCATCCCAAGTTATGATCCCGCTCCCTGTAACCCACATCACAAGTGCAGACTGAACCGTCTAGAAAGACCTTGTACGTTAAATGAGGAATACATATTTCCTATGACAAAGTCAATAGTTTTGTTTATTTTCATTTATTTAATTTTACATTTTTTATCCAAATGATAATAAATAAACACAACCATCATTAGTCTGTACTAATCATGTTCAAATAGCACCAGACTCATCAGTAGGAGATGAGCTGATCCATGAGAAAACCACTGTTTTCATTCTCACACTGTGTTTGTGGACATGTCTTTGCACATCATTTCATTGTGTTGCATGTTTCCATAAAGCATGTTCCAACCTGTGCATGGTGTCTTCCCATTGCATTCATTCATTACATTGTCATGTACTGTAGTCACTCTTCACAGAATCTCCTTTTCATGCTACACTACATTTTAAATGTCATTATCTTTTTTAGCACATACATTTAGTTTCATCAGGAATGGATAAAGCTATGTAAACTTAACTCATAAAATCAATCTGCAAAGCACATAGATCATCTATAGATCATTTAAACACTGTTAATAAAAGGTAAATTGATACTGATTTGACAGTAATGTCTCTCCTGTGTGAGTGTGTCTAACTCTGGTGCTCTGCCCCCATCACTACAGTGGAAGTACAGGGAGCAGTATGAGCGTGCTAAGAACAAGTTCACCTCCATCCTGGAGACTCCTGAGCATGAGAGCCACAAACGCAGCAAAGCCATCGGAGACGTGAGTTCACTTCGTCACACAGCATTCAATTAAATATACTTTTTGTTGCAATTGTTGTCAAGGTCTCCCTCTTCTCAGAAAAATAAATGAAGTAACAAAATGAAATAAATATTTCATAAAATCATATAATGTATAAATGTACAACATAAGACTATATTTGAATAATTGTGACTTGCAACATTTTCCTATCACTTTTTCCAGAATGTCTACAAGATGGATTATAACAAGAACAAGGCTAAGGGCTACACCCTGGGACATGACACTCCACACAGCACACACATGAAGAAGGTCAAGGAGATCACCAGCGTGGTATGTACTCTACACTCTCAAAATGGCTGCCTTCCATTTCACTAGGTTGTCACTAGTTAACACAGTCACAAAGTCATAAATCCCACCTATTTCTACAATTGCTCTTCTTAAAATCTTATTTTAAACCTAACCTTAAGCACACTGCTAACCTAATGCCTATCCCTAACCTTAAATTAAGACCATAAAGCTCATTTTTATTTTCATGAATTTTTACGATGTAACAAATTTAGACATTGTGGCTATGCTATCTATTGGAAAGCCTTACAACCACATGTCTAAGATTTAGATGGAGGCAGGTACAGTCATATCCCTAGTTCTGTATCAGTGTGCTTTTCTCTCCTTTGTCTCAGCTGAAGTACAAGGAGCTATATGAGAAGAGCAAGGCCCAGATCAACATGGACCCTGAATCCTTTGAAATCCGCGCTGCCAAGGAAGCCTACAAGAACATCAGCAATGTGAGTCTCTCTTCCAGTACTCCTCATCTCCTCTTATCCATTTACCTCTGAACACCACGTCTGAATGAATGTATTAGTGAATGAAGTTGGCTTGTTAGGGCCAGGCGTTATACCTGATGTTTTCCACCCTTCTAAAATGTTTTTTCTTGAGGCAGACACTTCACTCACTGTTTTGTTCCTGTATGATTTGTCTCCTTCCAGCTGGACTACAGGAAGAAATACCAGGCCACCAAGAACAAGTGGATCTGGACCGTCGACAGACCTGACTTTATCCAAGCTGCCAAGGCCAACTTCCAGCAGAGTGATGTGAGTCATACACTACAGACCTTAGTTTGTTTGGATGTTTGTTTGGATGTATTTTAGACCACAAGGGGGCTCCTCTTCTAAGAGTCCATGAAAAACTATATGTAGAAGAATACAATGCTAAAAACAATAGTGACTTAGATGACTTAGCTATACACATAACAAAACACCGGCCCAGGTTTCTATACTGATTCCTTTGACATGGCTCTTCTGGTCTAACCCCTGCTGCATGTGTTGCTGTCCTCAGATTGAGTACACGTATGACAAGGAGATGATGAAGGGCTGTGTGATCTCCATCGTGGACGACAAGTTAGCCGTCCTGGCTAAGATGAATGCTGACTTAAGCAATGTGAGTAGTTGTTCTTTTACCTGCCACCCATCAATCAAAATAAATATGTTCTATTCTATTCTGACACATGGAAATGAAATCTGAAGGTAAAGAAAAGCCTGTGTTAATTGCGGTGCTTTGTTCTGTCCACCAGGTGAAATACAGAGAGAAGTTTGAGAAGGCAAAGGGTCAGTATAAGACTGTTCTGGACACTCCTACTAACCTTCATGCCAAGTCAGTGCGCATTCTGGCATCTGAGGTAAGAAGCAGAAAACACCAAAAACATGATAACTACAGATACTTACTATGTAATGTTTATTACTGCCAATAAATGACTTTCTTTACTAACCTACAGTATAGTTATTATAGATAGATCTTAAATGTCATAATGTGAACCTTAATTTATGGATGAACAAGAAATTTGTCACAAAACATCTCAAGAACATTTGTTATAATGAATGCAACTGTACAGTATGTTAATTTGGTTTGTACGTCGCCCAATCAGATTCCAGTCTGGCACGAGTCCTTGGTTTTCTTTCTGTCCTCAGAGCAAATACAAGCTGGCTGGCAAGATGGAGCAGCAGACCGGACAATTCACCACACTGCCCACGACCCGCGACACCATCCACGCCAAGGACATGGGCAAACTGGTCAGCGAGGTCAGTCTCCCCCATACCAGCTGTTTAGTTAGAGCTGGAATACAGTCCTGAACCTCAATTTCCAGATTTCTTGCACAAAGTGAATGAGACTTCCCAAGACTATACAGTCCTGAGCCATTTGTTACCTTTGACGTCTTTGCCTCCGCCGCTCTGTCCACAGAAACAGTACAAGCAGAAGTTTGAGAAGGAGAAGGGCAAGTCCAAGTACAACAGCATGAGAGTACCTCCCGATGTGCAGCACGCCATGGACGTAGCCAAGAATCAGAGCAATGTAAGTCAGTCACATTCCTCTTCTATAAAAAGACATCTGTACTGTATATCTCCTATATTAAAGACATTCAATAGTTCATGCATGTTTTATAGAATTGATTGTTATTATTCAGTCAGTCTATCAAATGCATTAATAAAGCCCTTTTTACATCAGCAGTTGTCACAAATATCACTCTTTCCTCTCTCCATTTCTAGTTTGCCTACAGGCAGGAGGCTAAGGCCAAGCTCAACTACACCTCTGTGGCTATGCGCCCAGACATCATGAGGGCTACACAGGCCTCCAAGCTCGCCAGCAATGTGAGTGTTTAGTACACAGTGAATAGCCTACACAGTGGCGAAGCCTGTTAGCCTGTTTTGCTAAATTAAAGGGATTTTGTATTTGTTTACCTCTCTGAGATGAATATTCATGCTGTTGTTTACATTCTCAGCATGACGCCATCAAAGGCATCAAAACAAGTCATATCATGACAGTCTGTCTGTGCATTACCCACTGATGGTTTGTCAGAGGGGTTGGGTTAAATGCGGAAGACACATTTGGGTTGAATCCATTCATTTGTGAAACTGACTAGGTATCCCCTTTCCCTTGTATTATCCAGTCCACTCATGGTTTGTATATTGTGTCTGGTAGATTGGCTACCGTGAGAAGGCTCGCCAGGAGGCTGCCCATGGAGGTTCCCTGGTCCACCGTCCAGACATCGCTCTGGCCACTGCGGTGTCCAAGCTTAACAGCCAGGTACAGTCAACACCAAACCCTCTGAGTCTGAATTGACCAGTTGTTCCCTACACCTCGGGCTGTTTTCAATGTTTTTATTCCCCTTTCTTTGATTGTTTGTCCCCTCTCAGTTAATTTGTCTATCATTTCATTGTCAGTTATTTTCTGCTGTCAGAAAATATTTTCAGTTTTATTCACTGTCTCTGAAGATGTAAATTCACCAGCCCAGATGACCTGCCGTTCAGTTCAGCTTCCTAGAGATCATGATTGCTTCATAGAGATCTATACAGGGGCGCAACTTTCACTGGGGACAGGGAGGATATGTCCCCCCAACATTCTGAAATTGCATTTTTGTCGCCCCCAGTTTTATAATTGGAATGTGATACAAACCTAGGCAACAGTGTGCTTTAGGACCATGCGGATGCATCTGAGCGGTAGGGTAGGCTGTTTGGAGTGTTTATCTAAAAGGATTAAAATAATAATCATTTTTAAAAAAGTGATCCCCCCCCACTTCTAAAACCAAAGTTGCGCCCCTGGATATATAGTATTGCTATAGTATTTGCTCAGCTGTCCTAGCTAGTCGGGTAGCATAGGCAGTAGTGACCTTCCATCCATTAGGTGCTTATTTTGCCACCCTGCATAACTACCCATGTTACCCATGTCCTATTCTGTCCTTGTGAGCTCTGACTGTCTCCTATTCTCCACATGTTAATATACTCCCGATAGTCCTCTCCATCTCCTCTCCATAGTTACATGTTAATATACTCCCTTTAGTCCTCCCCATAGTTACATGTTAATTTACTCCCTATAGTCCTCTCCATAGTTACATGTTAATTTACTCCCTATATTCCTCTCCATAGTTACATGTTAATATACTCCCTATAGTCCTCTCCATCTCCTCTCCATAGTTACATGTTAATATACTCCCTATAGTCCTCTCCATAGTTACATGTTAATTTACTCCCTATAGTCCTCTCCATAGTTACATGTTAATTTACTCCCTATAGTCCTCTCCATCTCCTCTCCATAGTTACATGTTAATATACTCCCTATAGTCCTCTCCATAGTTACATGTTAATATACTCCCTATAGTCCTCTCCATAGTTACATGTTAATATACTCCCTATAGTCCTCTCCATCTCCTCTCCATAGTTACATGTTAATATACTCCCTATAGTCCTCTCCATAGTTACATGTTAATATACTCCCTATAGTCCTCTCCATCTCCTCTCCATAGTTACATGTTAATTTACTCCCTATAGTCCTCTCCATAGTTACATGTTAATATACTCCCTATAGTCCTCTCCATCTCCTCTCCATAGTTACATGTTAATTTACTACCTATAGTCCTCTCCATAGTTACATGTTAATATACTCCCTATAGTCCTCTCCATAGTTACATGTTAATATACTCCCTATAGTGCTCTCCATCTCCTCTCCATAGTTACATGTTAATTTACTCCCTATAGCCCTCTCCATCTACTCTCCATAGTTACATGTTAATTTACTCCCTATAGTCCTCTCCATAGTTACATGTTAATATACTCCCTATAGTCCTCTCCATAGTTACATGTTAATATACTCCTTATAGCCCTCTCCATCTCCTCTCCATAGTTACATGTTAATATACTCCCTATAGTCCTCTCCATCTCCTCTCCATAGTTACATGTTAATATACTCCCTATAGTCCTCTCCATAGTTACATGTTAATTTACTCCCAATAGTCCTCTCCATAGTTACATGTTAATTTACTCCCTATAGTCCTCTCCATAGTTACATGTTAATATACTCCCTATAGTCCTCTCCATAGTTACATGTTAATTTACTCCTTATAGTCCTCTCCATTTCCTCTCCATAGTTACATGTTAATATACTCCCTATAGTCCTCTCCATCTCCTCTCCATAGTTACATGTTAATATACTCCCTATAGTCCTCTCCATAGTTACATGTTAATACACTCCCTATAGTCCTCTCCATAGTTACATGTTAATACACTCCCTATAGTCCTCTCCATAGTTACATGTTAATATACTCCCTATAGTCCTCTCCATCTCCTCTCCATAGTTACATGTTAATATACTCCCTATAGTCCTCTCCATAGTTACATGTTAATATACTCCCTATAGTCCTCTCCATCTCCTCTCCATAGTTACATGTTAATTTACTCCCTATAGTCCTCTCTATCTCCTCTCCATAGTTACATGTTAATTTACTCCCTATAGTCCTCTCCATAGTTACATGTTAATATACTCCCTATAGTCCTCTCCATAGTTACATGTTAATTTACTCCCTATAGTCCTCTCCATCTCCTCTCCATAGTTACATGTTAATATACTCCCTATAGTCCTCTCCATAGTTACATGTTAATATACTCCCTATAGTCCTCTCCATAGTTACATGTTAATATTACTCCCTATAGTCCTCTCCATCTCCTCTCCATAGTTACATGTTAATATACTCCCTATAGTCCTCTCCATAGTTACATGTTAATTTACTCCCTATAGTCCTCTCCATAGTTACATGTTAATATACTCCCTATAGTCCCTCTCCATAGTTACATGTTAATATTACTCCCTATAGTCCTCTCCATAGTTACATGTTAATATACTCCCTATAGTCCTCTCCATCTACTCTCCATAGTTACATGTTAATTAATATACTCCCTATAGCCCTCTCCATCTCCTCTCCATAGTTACATGTTAATATACTCCCTATAGTCCTCTCCATAGTTACATGTTAATATACTCCCTATAGTCCTCTCCATAGTTACATGTTAATTTACTCCCTATAGTCCTCTCCATAGTTACATGTTAATTTACTCCCTATAGTCCTCTCCATAGTTACATGTTAATATACTCCCTATAGTCCTCTCCATCTCCTCTCCATAGTTACATGTTAATATACTCCCTATAGTCCTCTCCATCTCCTCTCCATAGTTACATGTTAATATACTCCCTATAGTCCTCTCCATCTCCTCTCCATAGTTACATGTTAATATACTCCCTATAGTCCTCTCCATAGTTACATGTTAATTTACTCCCTATAGCCTCTCCATCTCCTCTCCATAGTTACATGTTAATATACTCCCTATAGTCCTCTCCATAGTTACATGTTAATATACTCCCTATAGTCCTCTCCATAGTTACATGTTAATATACTCCCTATAGTCCTCTCCATAGTTACATGTTAATATACTCCCTATAGCTCCTCTCCATAGTTACATGTTAATATACTCCCTATAGTCCTCTCCATCTCCTCTCCATAGTTACATGTTAATATACTCCCTATAGTCCTCTCCATAGTTACATGTTAATATACTCCCTATAGTCCTCTCCATAGTTACATGTTAATATACTCCCTATAGTCCTCTCCATAGTTACATGTTAATATACTCCCTATAGTCCTCTCCATAGTTACATGTTAATATACTCCCTATAGTCCTCTCCATCTCCTCTCCATAGTTACATGTTAATATACTCCCTATAGTCCTCTCCATAGTTACATGTTAATTTACTCCCTATAGTCCTCTCCATCTCCTCTCCATAGTTACATGTTAATTTACTCCCTATAGTCCTCTCCATAGTTACATGTTAATTTACTCCTTATAGTCCTCTCCATCTCCTCTCCATAGTTACATGTTAATATACTCCCTATAGTCCTCTCCATAGTTACATGTTAATATACTCCCTATAGTCCTCTCCATCTCCTCTCCATAGTTACATGTTAATATAATCCCTATTGTCCTCTCCATAGTTACATGTTAATATTACTCCCTATAGTCCTCTCCATCTCCTCTCCATAGTTACATGTTAATATACTCCTCTTAATACCTGTACTACCCCGGTATAGCCCTCTCCCTTTCCTCCATATACTTATATTCCTCTCCCCTGTACTGTCTCTCAGCAGGCAAAACTGTGTTGTAATGCAGAGTTGTAGTGTTGTTACAGTGGTGAAACGACATCATTTCAAGCAGTTTTGCCTGCTGGGTCCATCCATCCCTCCCTCCCTAATCCCCTATCTCTACTTGCTCCCTCCATCCTGTTGTGTCTTTGTTTTCTCACCCTGCTGTCTTACTGCTGCTTTGTAGGAGGAGTTGGAAGCCAGGCACTCCCTCCACGGAGCTGCTTCCATCGATACTCCTCAGAGCCGCCACCTTAAGAAAATGAGTGCCCTGACTAGTAATGTAAGAAAGGAATACCTGAGACCCTGGGGCGGGGACCAATGGGCTGCAACTTCCTACAACTTCCTGTCTGTGCCTTGTGACTTCTTTTCTCCTTCTATTCAATGACTCACTGATTGATTGATTTCTGGGAGCACCTCTGCTTCCATAATTCAAGAGGACATTTTTTCATTTCTGTTATGATTTGATCGTTTGTCTCCCTTTTTCCTCAATTTTCTTGTTTTCATTTTACCTCCAGTCCTTTTTGTTTTGTTTCCCTTATATCTGTAGCTACCTTCTTTGTATCTCTCCCATCGCAAGCTTCGCTGGTCGCCAAACATAGACAAGCATGGTGATGCAATAACTATTTTCCTAAAAGTCAATGAAAAATATTAAATAGATGTTTTTTTATTTTTTTATTTTTTTATGAGTTGGATCAACATGTTAAAGGATAAATGTCTGAATGTGGTATGACCCCTGCAGTGATACCGTGCCATGGGCTTATTGTTGTTGCATCATTCTACAGAATTACAGAATTATCTCTGTGCTATGAGGACTGTGTACATCCTGTATCAAAGCTTATCTAAGGTATCTTATTCACAACTCATTGTGTAACAGTAGGAGACAGAGTTGACCCCTATGAGAACCATTTTATTAGTTTGCCAGAAGTTCTGTCACTGCCTTTTCATTTGGAGCATATTATAATTAGAAGATTATTTTGCTCATTTCTATTGGATTTACACACTCCTCATTCCTCTCTCTCCCTCTTTCTCTCTCTATCTCCCTGGTGTTTCTCTCTCTCTCTCCCTCTTTCTCTCTCTATCTCCCTGGTGTTTCTCTCTCTCTCTCTCTCCCTCTTTCTCTCTCTCTCTCCCTGGTGTTTCTCTCTCTCTCCCTGGTGTTTCTCTCTCTCCCCGGTGTTTCTCTCTCTCTCTCTATCTCCCTGGTGTTTCTCTCTCTCTCCCTGGTGTTTCTCTCTATCTCCCTGGTGTTTCTCTCTCTCTCTCTCTCTTTCTCTCTCTATCTCCCTGGTGTTTCTCTCTCTCTCTCTCTTTCTCTCTCTATCTCCCTGGTGTTTCTCTCTCTCTCCCTGGTGTTTCTCTCTCTCCCTGGTGTTTCTCTCTCTATCTCCCTGGTGTTTCTCTCTTTCCCTGTTTCTCTCTCTCTCTCTCCCTGGTGTTTCTCTCTCTATCTCCCTGGTGTTTCTCTCTCTCTCTCTCTCTTTCTCTCTCTATCTCCCTGGTGTTTCTCTCTATCTCCCTGGTGTTTCTCTCTCTCTCTCTCTCTTTCTCTCTCTATCTCCCTGGTGTTTCTCTCTCTCTCCCTGGTGTTTCTCTCTCTATCTCCCTGGTGTTTCTCTCTCTCTCTCTCTCTTTCTCTCTCTATCTCCCTGGTGTTTCTCTCTCTCTCTCTCTCTTTCTCTCTCTATCTCCCTGGTGTTTCTCTCTCTCTCCCTGGTGTTTCTCTCTCTATCTCCCTGGTGTTTCTCTCTCTCTCTCTCTCTTTCTCTCTCTATCTCCCTGGTGTTTCTCTCTCTCTCCCTGGTGTTTCTCTCTCTCTCTCTCTTTCTCTCTCTCTCTCTCTCCCTGGTGTTTCTCTCTCTCTCCCTGGTGTTTCTCTCTCTCCCTGGTGTTTCTCTCTCTATCTCCCTGGTGTTTCTCTCTCTCTCTCTCTCTTTCTCTCTCTATCTCCCTGGTGTTTCTCTCTATCTCCCTGGTGTTTCTCTCTCTCTCTCTCTCTTTCTCTCTCTATCTCCCTGGTGTTTCTCTCTCTCTCCCTGGTGTTTCTCTCTCTATCTCCCTGGTGTTTCTCTCTCTCTCTCTCTCTTTCTCTCTCTATCTCCCTGGTGTTTCTCTCTCTCTCTCTCTCTTTCTCTCTCTATCTCCCTGGTGTTTCTCTCTCTCTCCCTGGTGTTTCTCTCTCTATCTCCCTGGTGTTTCTCTCTCTCTCTCTCTCTTTCTCTCTCTATCTCCCTGGTGTTTCTCTCTCTCTCCCTGGTGTTTCTCTCTCTCTCTCTCTTTCTCTCTCTCTCTCTCTCCCTGGTGTTTCTCTCTCTCTCCCTGGTGTTTCTCTCTCTCCCTGGTGTTTCTATCTCTCTCTCTATCTCCCTTGTGTTTCTCTCTCTACCTCTCCCTCTTTCTCTCTCTATCTCTCCCTTGTGTTTCTCTCTCTCTCTCTCCCTCTTTCTCTCTCTATCTCCCCCTGGTGTTTCTCTCTCTCTATCTCTCCCTCTTTCTCTTTCTATCTCTCCCTGATGTTTCTCTCTCTATCTCGCCCTCTTTCTCTCTCTATCTCTCCCTGGTGTTTCTCTCTCTATCTCTCCCCGATTTTCCTCTCTATCCCTCTTTCTCTCTCTATCTCTCCCTGGTGTTTCTCTCTCTATCTCTCCCTGGTGTTTCTCTCTCTATCTATCCCTCTTTCTCTCTCTATCTCTCCCTGGTGTTTCTCTCTCTATCTCTCCCTGGTGTTTCTCTCTCTATCTCTCCCTCTTTCTCTCTCTCTCTCTCCCTCTTTCTCTCTCTATCTCTCCCTGGTGTTTCTCTCTCTATCTATCCCTCTTTCTCTCTCTATCTCTCCCTGGTGTTTCTCTCTCTATCTCTCCCTGGTGTTTCTCTCTCTATCTCTCCCTCTTTCTCTCTCTATCTCTCCTCGATGTTCCTCTCTCTCCCTCTTTCTCTCTATCTCTCCCTGGTGTTTCTCTCTCTATCTCTCCTTCTTTCTCTCTCTATCTCTCCCTGGTGTTTCTCTCTTTCCCTGTTTCTCTCTCTCTCTCCCTGGTGTTTCTCTCTCTCTCCCTGGTGTTTCTCTCTCTCTCCCTGACTTTTCTTCAGCTGTTTCCTCTACTGATTAGGAGTACCTCAGACTCTCTCTGCAATGGGATCCCAGCATCACTTTCTCCCTCATTTTCTATTCCTGACTACCATATATACTGTTCCAACAGCCTATATATGAAGTACATGTTCTGTGTGTACATTTGTTTCCCCTGACTGTTATGTCTTAATTGCCTTCTGGGCTTAGTTTGCTCATTGAAAGTAAAAAAGAATGCTTATTTATTCATGTGTTATACCCACCAGATACATTATATCAAATTATTCCTAGAAGGCAACCTATGGTTTTTGACTTCAAATGGTTATGCTGTATAACAAGGGATAATAACAGAGTACAGTAAGGAGTTACATTGATTCAGAAATTCTGAATTTGGATCCCTCTAAAATCATTGAACTAACCATGAGCCATTTTTATATTATGTGACCGAATACTGTATTCTGGTGTACTGTTTTTCTCCTCGTTAATCCTACTCTCTCTGCGTCTGATTTTATTGGCTTACCTTCCTCACAGACACAATCAGACTGAGACTAACACACACACTGCCGTATGATATCCCTCCAGGTGCAGTACAAGGCCAAGTATGACAAGGAGAAGGGACTCAGGCCAAAGTATGACATGAAGGAAAGTGTTGTTTACAAGACTCAGAAGGATGCACACCAGCTGGCTAGTGAGGTACGTGTTGCACTAACCCAAGTAGGAGTACCACTCTTTTAATATGATAAATACTCATTCGGGCTAAGATGTCTTTACTCACAGGGGTTTATCAAGTAGTTCATGAGATGTACTATAGAAAACTCTATAAAAATATATCTATATAATAATTACACTATATTATAATGATTAATAGCTCTCTATAATACGATGATGTTCCTTTGTCTGTCTTCTCATCTCACAGGTGAAGTACAAGGGTGACCTGAAGAAGCTGCACAAACCTGTAACCGACATGGCAGAGTCTCTGTCCATGCAGCACAACCTGAGCACCAGCAAGCTGTCCAGTGACGTAAGACAATCTCACATAAGCCCTTGTACCACCGTCTTGAATCCCGGTAGTGCCTTCATCACCATCATCCCGCGTTGCGTAACAACCGCCTTCTCAAAAACCAACCGCCTCGCCACGGCAACCCTCCAACCAAGTCCTTCCATATCATTAGGAATCACTGGCTCTCCCTAGCTCTCTCCCAGCAGGCACATCTGGTTGTAATGATGTCATTTCAACCAGTTTACAACCAGAAATAGTTGGAATGTAGTTGGAATGACGTCATTTCAACCAGTTTACAACCAGAAATAGTTGGAATGTAGTTGTAATGACGTCATTTCAACCAGTTTACAACCAGAAATAGTTGTAATGAAGTTGTAATGATGTCATTTCAACCAGTTTACAACCAGAAATAGTTGGAATGTAGTTGTAGTGATGTCATTTCAACCAGTTTACAACCAGAAATAGTTGGAATGTTGTTGTAATGATGTCATTTCAACCAGTTTACAACCAGAAATAGTTGGAATGTAGTTGTAATGATGTCATTTCAACCAGTTTACAACCAGAAATAGTTAGAATGACGTCATTTCAACCCGTTTTGTCCTGCTTTGCTTATCTAAGCTATAGTAAAACACAAATCAATAGTGAGTTAATCCTCAAGGACATCATCTGGTAGTGACCCTGACCCTTCTCACCTTTGACCTACAAACTTCCTCACATAACCCCTTGTTCTCCCAATACTAGTACTAGAACCTGCTGTAACCTTCTTTTCCATGTCTTTTTTTATTCATCTATGGTCTAGATTAGTCTTTTTCACACATCGTCTCTGTCTAGCATGTTATCGTGTGCAGAATTTATTTCTTCCTCTTTTCTTCATAAAAATCTAACTTAGTATATCATAACTTAGTCTTCTATAACCACTGACGCTCAGAACTTTCTGCCTCACTCTTTCTTTTTTCATTTTCTTTCATTTCATTATTTTTATTCCTTTTTATTCCCACTCCTTAACTTTTTATAAAACATTCTTGTTAAAAAAAAGATATATTTAAATGGGTGGCATTGAGTGAGCTAACGACAGTGGCTCTTTTCCCCTACGCCATTGTACTGAGCTGTTTATTGGGCGCTGATTCCCTCTTAGTACCAGTACAAGAAGAAACATGAGGACAGTAAGGGTCACTACCTCATGATCGCTGACTCACCAGAACAGCTTCATCACAAGGAGGCTTCAGAACTACAGAGTCACGTAAGTGGGCCAATGTATGGGACGACCTATGAACCAGTCCTATTGGCATCACCCGGTTTTAACTTCCTGTGTTTGAGATGTCAACTTCCTGTTTGAAAATCATCTCTCCAACATTACAATTCATCGTGTGACCTGCGAATCTAAATTCTGAATTCTCCCAGGTTTCTTCTCCTACCTGTAAAATCATTAAATAGTGGAACACTTTGAGACATAATTAGTGTTTGTATTGTTGACTTCAAAAATAGTTTTACTGGAAGTGTTGGTTGGGCTGTGTGTTATTATGTAAGTCATTTTTTAATGAATCCACTCGTCACACCATCATTAAACCTGAGAGGTTTATACCGCAATCCTTATAAACTGGTTCCCGTGCTTCCATTGTGTGTGGAGTAATTTTGCCCTCTGGATTAGGAGGGAAAAATGAACTTCCCCTCATTTAAGTGGAAACGATATCTGGACCAGAATTCACCATATTGAAACAAACCTGTGTCATAAACCCTGTCAGTGTGTTCTGAAGACACCTTGTTACACTGTTATGGTCTTATAGCCCCGTTGGTATCTTTTAGGCCTCAATGGTAACCTTAAATGGCTATTTAGTCATATTTATTCAATAAAGTAAGTCAACTTTATTCAATAAATACATTTAGAGACTATGATATTGTGAATATATTTGTCTGACTCCTGTTTGTCTGACAGGTGAAGTACAAGGAGAAGTATGAGAAGGCTAAAGGAAAGGCCATGCTGGACTTCGAGACCCCCACCTATGTGACGGCTAAGGAGGCCCAGCACATGCAGAGCGCGGTAAATAGACATTATATCGTTTCAACCCAATATCTAGCTGTTGGTTCAAACAACCATTTTACTTTGCAGTTTAGCGTTTCACTGATGCTCAGAAGAGAACACGGAACACTCAACTGTTTTTGCCTGACAATGTATCTGTACTGTATTTCTGGGGTGGTATTTGGAGATTCTGTAGACTTGTGTGTTCTCCATAATTACTACAATGTCTGTGAACTGTACTTTCCCTATGTGTAGTTTGATGTGAAAGGTAAGCACTGGCACTAGCGCCTATAACAGATTTCTATGGCACTGACACATGATGTACTGTAAGTTCAGAAATCCAAATGTTCCTCTGATGATCCAGGGTTAAGGTATGGTACTGGATGTCTGTCTGGTAGTCATGTTTCCCTGCTAGTGTCTGGTAATCATGTTTCCCTGCTAGTGTCGTAGTCATGTTTCTCTGCTAGTGTCTGGTAATCATGTTTCCCTGCTAGTGTCGTAGTCATGTTTCCCTGCTAGTGTCTGGTAATCATGTTTCCCTGCTAGTGTCGTAGTCATGTTTCCCTGCTAGTGTCTGGTAATCATGTTTCCCTGCTAGTGTCTGGTAATCATGTTTCCCTGCTAGTGTCTGGTAATCATGTTTCCCTGCTAGTGTCTAGTAATCATGTTTCCCTGCTAGTGTCTGGTAATCATGTTTCCCTGCTAGTATCGTAGTCATGTTTCCCTGCTAGTGTCTGGTAATCATGTTTCCCTGCTAGTGTCTGGTAATCTAGTTTCCCTGCTAGTGTCTGGTAATCATATTTCCCTGCTAGTGTCTGGTAATCATATTTCCCTGCTAGTGTCTGGTAATCATGTTTCCCTGCTAGTGTCTGGTAATCATGTTTCCCTGCTAGTGTCTGGTAATCATGTTTCCCTGCTAGTGTCTGGTAATCATGTTTCCCTGCTAGTGTCGTAGTCATATTTCCCTGCTAGTGTCTGGTAATCTAGTTTCCCTGCTAGTGTCGTAGTCATGTTTCCCTGCTAGTGTCTGGTAATCATATTTCCCTGCTAGTGTCTGGTAATCATGTTTCCCTGCTAGTGTCTGGTAATCATGTTTCCCTGCTAGTGTCTGGTAATCATGTTTCCCTGCTAGTGTCTGGTAATCATGTTTCCCTGCTAGTGTCGTAGTCATGTTTCCCTGCTAGTGTCTGGTAATCATGTTTCCCTGCTAGTGTCGTAGTCATGTTTCCCTGCTAGTGTCTGGTAATCTAGTTTCCCTGCTAGTGTCTGGTAATCATATTTCCCTGCTAGTGTCTGGTAATCATATTTCCCTGCTAGTGTCTGGTAATCATATTTCCCTGCTAGTGTCTGGTAATCATGTTTCCCTGCTAGTGTCTGGTAATCATGTTTCCCTGCTAGTGTCTGGTAATCATGTTTCCCTGCTAGTGTCTGGTAATCATGTTTCCCTGCTAGTGTCTGGTAATCATGTTTCCCTGCTAGTGTCTGGTAATCATGTTTCCCTGCTAGTGTCTGGTAATCATGTTTCCCTGCTAGTGTCTGGTAATCATGTTTCCCTGCTAGTGTCTGGTAATCATGTTTCCCTGCTAGTGTCTGGTAATCTAGTTTCCCTGCTAGTGTCTGGTAATCATGTTTCCCTGCTAGTGTCTGGTAATCATGTTTCCCTGCTAGTGTCTGGTAATCATGTTTCCCTGCTAGTGTCTGGTAATCTAGTTTCCCTGCTAGTGTCTGGTAATCATATTTCCCTGCTAGTGTCTGGTAATCATGTTTCCCTGCTAGTGTCTGGTAATCATGTTTCCCTGCTAGTGTCTGGTAATCATGTTTCCCTGCTAGTGTCTGGTAATCATGTTTCCCTGCTAGTGTCGTAGTCATGTTTCCCTGCTAGTGTCTGGTAATCATGTTTCCCTGCTAGTGTCGTAGTCATGTTTCCCTGCTAGTGTCTGGTAATCATGTTTCCCTGCTAGTGTCTGGTAATCATGTTTCCCTGCTAGTGTCGTAGTCATGTTTCCCTGCTAGTGTCTGGTAATCATGTTTCCCTGCTAGTGTCTGGTAATCATATTTCCCTGCTAGTGTCTGGTAATCATGTTTCCCTGCTAGTGTCTGGTAATCTAGTTTCCCTGCTAGTGTCTGGTAATCTAGTTTCCCTGCTAGTGTCTGGTAATCATGTTTCCCTGCTAGTGTCTGGTAATCATGTTTCCCTGCTAGTGTCTGGTAATCATGTTTCCCTGCTAGTGTCTGGTAATCATGTTTCCCTGCTAGTGTCTGGTAATCATGTTTCCCTGCTAGTGTCTGGTAATCATGTTTCCCTGCTAGTGTCTGGTAATCATGTTTCCCTGCTAGTGTCTGGTAATCATGTTTCCCTGCTAGTACACAGACAGACTGACGCAGAACATAAGACTTACCATACTGCGGTGATTTAATTTAGGGAACATGTTTAAACTATTGACTGCTGAAGAAGACTTGGCTCCATACACAAAAGAGCACTATTATACATGCGCAAACACACAAAGGTTTCAAATATTATATTGTGTGTACAAAAACACTACCCACACCAGAGGTATACTGTGGTAATGCGTAAAGCAATACACCCCTGATTTGTTCTCAGTAAGAATATTGAGGTGAAGCTTGCATTGTGACTGTGGACTTACTACGCTTGGATGTTATACGTTGTATCTCAGCTGTGTTTGTCACTTGTCTTATCTTTGTGGCTAATAGAAAGACTATCATAAGGAATATGAGGAGTCCATAAAGGGAAAGAACCTCTCAGGCTTGGAGGTCACCCCTGCCATGTTACATGTCAGACATGCCACCAAAATAGCCAGCGAGGTAACGAACGGGCATTTACCACCTCTTTCAACTCCTCCTTCTTCTTCTCCTCCTCCTCCAGTTCCTTATTCCCCTCCTCCTTCTCCTCCTCCTCATCCAGTTATTCACTCTCCTCCTCATTCTCCTCCTCCTCTTCACCCACCCCTGGTAATCGTACTAAGTCCCCTACAACCACCACAGCCCTCGTTCTTTTAATCCCACTTGTGACTTTTTCTTAATTGTTCTGTCACACCCAGGTTAGATGTGGTCAGCTTGCATGGTTCGCCACCTGAAGATAATACACTCTATGACTATTACACATAATAAATACACCCTTTTCCATGTTCATAGTACCATAGTAATGCTGCATGACTGTTTTAGTTGTAGAATTTGTTTTATTGTCATGTCTGCGCTGTCATCTATGTTGACATCCTGACTTGTTTAGTTCCCTCCATCTCGTAGGACACTACAAGAGGTTTGGTTCAAAACAACCATTCCCTCCATCTAGTAGGACAATACTGGAGGTTTGGTGCAAAACAACCATTCCCTCCATCTAGTAGGACAATACTGGAGGTTTGGTGCAAAACAACCATTCCCTCCATCTAGTAGGACAATACTGGAGGTTTGGTGCAAAACAACCATTCCCTCCATCTAGTAGGACAATACTGGCGGTTTGGTTCAAAACAACCATTCCCTCCATCTAGTAGGACAATACTGGAGGTTTGGTTCAAAACAACCATTCCCTCCATCTAGTAGGACAATACTGGAGGTTTGGTTCAAAACAACCATTCCCTCCATCTCGTAGGACAATACTGGAGGTTTGGTTCAAAACAACCATTCCCTCCATCTAGTAGGACACTACAGGAAGTTTGGTGCAAAACAACTGTCTGCATTTGTCTGCTTTGTCCATCTGCCTTTTCTGTCTGGTTTGGCTTTGTAAATGAACCCTGTTTCCTGTGTTTTCTGTGCATTATGCCCTAATGAAATGTAGGCATGAGTGCTTTTCACAAAGAGCCTCATGAACAAACTGTCTTGTACCAAATATTCGGTGTGTATTTATTGTCCTATTGTTTGATAAAATGGGATTGTTTTTTTAATCAGGCTGCTTACCAAACTCACCAATGTCTTTCCATTGTCTAATTTAATAAGTCTATTGGTCATAATACTTATTGTAAAAAATAAGAATAATGTCCAATTTGGCAACTCAATACATGTCAACCGAAACCAGAACTGGTCTGTCATAATCTGAAGGCAAGACTTGGTGGCTTTGAGCATCTATGGGTGAGCGGTACTGCCACCTGAGCCTTTACCGTACCGTGTCCTGTCTGTGTGCCCTGCCTGTGTTACCCTGCCTGTCTCTCTGCAGCCTTTCTGTTCTTCCTTCCGCCCTGTAGAGAGATTACAGGAGGGATCTAGAGGAGGGGGTGAAGGGTAAAGGGCTAACTGTTTTTGAGGAAACTCCTGAGCTTTTGAGAGCAAGGAACGCCACTGCTATCCTGAGTCAGGTAGGACTGCTACAGATGGAACAGGCTTCTTCTCTAATCCCTCGCTCATCCCCCTCTTCCTCTGCTTCTTCTCCTCCTCCTCTTCCTGCTTCATCACCTAACTAACCAGGCAGCTGATTGGTTTTCTTCTTGGCTCTGGCTAATGACATTACTAATGTGTTTCCAACGTAGTTGTGGAGCTAATAGTGTCGTTGCCCCAGCCTGGTCTCAGATCTGTTTGTGCTGTCTTGTTAACTCCAATGTTGACAGTGACTACAGGAGTTGGCAAGACAGCGCAAACAGATCTGGCACCAGGCTAGTAGTTCCCCAGGTTAACCAGATAATATGGTGTCTGAAACAACTTTCACTGAGATTCACACTAAACCTTCTTCTGTCTTTCAGCTCTGAGTGGACCCTTCCTGTCTCACATCACTCTCCCTCACTTGTAACTTAATCCCATTATCTGTTCCTGTTGGTTTGTGATGCTAAGCTCTCTGTTCACGGTTCCCTAGGAGTCTCATTAATCATCCCCTTAGCTGAAGATGTTTTAACCTGTGACGTTTCTGGTTCTGCAGCCCCTAAACCAATGTGACATAATATCCAGTGGTTATTTTGAATACTCACTATAAATAGTATTGTGTTTGACTTGACTGTGTGTAATGTGGCTGTTTGCAGAAAGAGTACAAGAAGACATTGGAGACAGAGATCAAGGGCAAGGGAATGTTGGCACTGGCTACAGACACCCCAGACTTCATGAGGGCTAGGAATGCTACAGACATCCTCAGCCAGGTCAGGGGGACTGGGTTTTTGGGCCAAGACACCCTTATTTTGTAATATGTGCATTAAGTCCAGTAATTTCAAAAAGCATAATACATTATAGCCATATTTTTTTAGGTGATAACTACCAGAGAAGCAGTTTCTTGTAACCTAGAAGCTATTTCATATTGTCCATCTGTCTTCGTTATACCTGAGTTGCTGTATAGCTATTTTACATGTAATGAATGCACACTATAATCATAACCACTTTGTTATGTTCAATACAGTAATTGTGTACTGTACCAAGAATACTGAACGACCACTCTCCATCAGAACATGTAGATGTTATTTAACAAAGAGTGTGTTTCTGAGCTGCAGTTTGTGTCCCTTCTCAGCAAAAGTACAAGCAGACTGCTGAGGCGGACAGGGCTAGCTACACTAGTGTTATCGACACCCCTGACATCCTCCACGCACAAAATATCAGGAACATGGTCAGCCAGGTAAGAGGAATGCGCCAAACTACTGTAGATGTCTATTAACAGTGTTCATAAACCCTTCATAAACTATGTAGATACATTTTGCATCGATTTGATTGATATAGACTAATATGCTTTGAACAAATTGCCATTAGAGTTGAATGACCAAACTCTTATGTGACGTCTCTCTCTCTCTCTCTGTGTACTGTGTCCCAACAGAAAAAGTACAGGGAGGAGGCTGAGAAGTGCATGTCTCACTATGTGCCTGTCCTGGACACCCCTGAGATGATGAGAGTCCGTGAAAATCAGAAGAACTTCAGCACTGTAAGTAGAAGCCTTTTAAAACCCTCCATTCCGTTTTAGAACCCTCCGTTTGGAACCAAGGCCTAGGTTCCAGGTCTCAGGTTCACCATGTCCCCATGTCAGTCAGTGGCAGCAAGGTGTCTCTCTGTGCATCTTCAGTGTCTTGACTTCAAAGTATCACCTTCAATACTTTATATACATGTATATGTTCATTGTTTCTTGATGGACATCTGTTGTGTTGTGCTGTCTGAACTGAAAGAAACCAGCAGCATATGGACATTATGTTTATTATCTAATTACCGATTCAGAAAAGCCAAGCTCAATAATTTTTTTAATTTCATCATTTAGTTTACACTGAAAAAATATATAAATGTAACATGTAAAGTGTTGGTCCCATGTTTCATGAGATAAAATAATAGATCCCAGAAATGTTTCTTACGCCAAAAAACGCTTATTTCGATCCAATTTTGCACACAAATTTGTTTACATCCCTGTTAGTTAGCATTTCTTATTTGCCAAGATAATCCATCCACCTGAGAGGTGTGGCATATCAAGAAGCAGATTAAACAGCATGGTCATTACACAGGTGCACTTTGTGCTGGGGACAATAAAAGGCCACTCTAAAATGTGCAGTTTTGTCTCACAAGCTGCCTCTAACCTTGTTTTAGAGAATTTGGTAGTATGTCCAACCGGCCTCACAACCGCAGACCACATGTATGGCGTTGTGTGGGCGAGCTGTTTGCTGATGGTGGCGGTGGGGTTATGGTCCAGGCAGGCATAAGCTACGGACAAGGAACAAAATTGCATTTTATCGATATCAATTTGAATGAACAGAGATACTGTGACGAGATCCTGAGGCCCATTTTTTTTAAAGGTATCTGTGACCAACAGATGCATATATGTATTCCCAATCATGTGAAATCCTTAGATTAGGGCCTAATCAATTCATTTCAATTGACCGATTTCCTTATATGAACTGTAACTCAGTAAAATCTTTGAAATTGTTGCGTGTTGCATTTATATTTTTGTTCAGTATATGTAATAACAGAATGGCTTATTAGATACAGTTGAAGTCGGAAGTTTACATACACCTTAGCCAAATTCATTTAAAGTCAGTTTATCACAATTCCTGACATTTAATCCGAATAAAAATTCCCTGTCTTAGGTCAGTTAGGATCACCACTTTATTTTAAGAATATGAAATGTCAAAATAATAGTTGAGAGAATGATTATTTCAGCTTTTATTTCTCATCACATTCCCAGTGGGTCAGAAGTTTACATACACTCAATTAGTATTTGGTAGCATTGCCTTTAAATTGTTTAACATGGGTCAAAAGTTTTGGGTAGCCTTCCACAAACTTCCCACAATAAGTTGGGTGAATTTTGGCCCATTCCACCTGACAGAGTTGGTGTAACTGAGTCAGGTTTGTAGGCCTCCTTACTTACACACGCTTTTTCAGTTCTGCCCACAAATCTTCTATAGGATTGAGGTGAGAGCTTTGTGATGGCCACTCCAATACCTTGACTTTGTTGTCCTTAAGCCATTTTGACACAACTTTGGAAGTATGCTTGGGGTCATTGTCAATTTGGAAGACCCATTTGCAACCAAGATTTAACTTTCTGACTGATGTCTTGAGATGTTGCTTCAATATATCCACGTAATTTTCCTCCCTCATGATGCCACTATTTTGTGAAGTGCACCAGTCCCTCCTGCAGCAAAGCACCCCCACAACATGATGCTGCCACCCCTCCCAAAATAACGATTGTCATTATGTCAAAACAGTTATATTTCTGTTTCATCAGACCAAAGGACATTTCTCCAAAAAGTACGATCTTTGTCCCAATGTGCAGTTGCAAACCATAGTCTGGCTTTTTTATGGCGGTTTTGGAGCAGTGGCTTCTTCCTTGCTGAGCGGCCTTTCAGGTTATGTCGAAATAGGACTCGTTTGACTATGGATATAGATACTTTTGTACCTGTTTCCTCCAGCATCTTCACAAGGTCTTTTGCTGTTGTTCTGGGATTGATTTGCTCTTTTCGCACCAAAGTACGTTCATCTCTAGGAGACAGAACGCGTCTCCTTCCTGAGCGGTATGACGGCTGCATGGTCCCATGGTGTTTAGACTTGCGTACTATTGTTTGTACAGATGAACGTGGTACCTTCAGGCATTTGGCAATTGCTCCCAAGGATGAACCAGACTTCTGGAGGTCTACATTTTTTTTTCTGAAGTCATGGCTGATTTCTTTCGATTTTCCCATGTCAAGCAGAGGCACTGGGTTTGAAGGTAGGCCTTGAAATACATCCACGGGTACACCTCCAATTGGCTCAAATGATGTCAAGTCGCCTATCAGAAACTTCTAAAGCCATGACATAATTTTCTTGAATTTTCCAAGCTGTTTAAAGGCACAGTCAACTTAGGTATGTAAACTTCTGACCCACTGGATTTGTGATCCAGTGAATTATAAGTGAAATAATCTGTTTGTAAACAATTGTTGGAAACATGACTTGTGTCATGCACAAAGTAGATGTCCTAACCGACTTGCCAAAACTATAGTTTGTTAACAAGAAATGTGTGGAGTGGTTGAAAAACGAGTTTTAATGACTCCAATCTCTCTTTTATTTTCTTGATGTTTTTGTTATTGGGAGACATGTTAACTGCACTTGTGCTCTTTTCCCTGTAGCTTCAGTACCAGACAGACCACCTTAAAAACGTAAAAGGCAAAGTGTCATCAATAAAGGAAAGCCCTGAAATTCTTTGTGTTAAGGAGAATACAAAGATTTTCAGTTGGGTATACCTACTGCTCCATGAGTATTTCAATATATATATATGTTTCACCTTTTCTAATAGCATATTTTCACTTCTTTCTTTTCCTCCCCTTTCTTATTACCCTTATTACCCTCTTGAACTGATAGTGAGAGATTAATCATAGCCAAACTTGTGTTTCTGTATTAGGTTAATAACATTTTTAGATTTTAGACCTCTGGTTTGAGCAATGTCATTATGAAATATGGCATATGGTAACACTTTGAGCCAACAGGTTTAATGCTTTATTACTCGTAATGTCATGTGTCATCTAGAAACGTTTTCTTTCTGGTCTTTGGCTGTTGTAGGCCTAGCAGTCTTTTCCCTGTCTTTTTCCCATGCACAAATCACTCCACCAACCTCTCAACTGATAGAACAAAGACTCACTACTGTTTTCCTCCTCTTACCGTTTAAAGATCCGGTACAAAGAGGACTTGGGAGGAGGAACAGCTCTGTCAGACACCCCAGAGATGGACAGAGTTAAATGCAATCAGACAAACATTAGCACGGTACACTATAGTGTGACCCTGCCAGTCTTCACTCAGTCCACGCTTCCATGCCATAGGCTCCATGTTGAACCCCCCCAGATCTCAGATTTAACAAAAAAAAACACCATATAATGTTTTAATCTCAATATAATTGCAACCATTTTTTATTTCCACATTTTCAACCCCGTTTTGCAGAGTTTGTGCTAATCTCAGAGTTCATTGTGCCACCAGGCTCATCAGAACATTAAAATAATTAATTAACGTTACATCTAAGATCTGTAATAAACTAAACCAAATATCTACCTTTCGTTCGCTCAGAGGTTCCCTAGTCAGTTCATAGTGTTATATAATTTGCAGTATATTCTGTAAAAGCAAAAGCACTTAACTGCTGTTGACATGCAATGTAAATGCCACAACTGTGTTATCTACCTGCTTTATGCCAGCTGCATTCTCACTGTCTTCAGTGAGGCCATCGTCCTTGCTGCTGCTGCTGCTGTATGCGTGTAGTGTACGTGTAGTATACGTGTAGTGTCCAGTATGTGTGCTTTATATCTGTTATCTGTCTTGCTTTGTCTCTGTGTTTCTCATGGAACCCCTAGAATAGATCAAGGACTCGTTGTGTCGGGGCACAGCCATCTCAGACCTACCGGGGGTGAAGAACGTTCGTGAGATGCAGAAGAACATCAGCTCGGTACTCGAGTTTCTATCTAGTCCCTCCCATAAAGGAGGCCCCCCATAATTTCCCAACCAACAAACCCCAAAACACCTCTCACCCTCTCTGTCGTATGACCCCTAGCTGACCTCCAATAATGCCCCCTAAAGCATCAGTGGTTATTCTCCTGACCTTTGACTTCTGTGTGCCAAGATGAAGTCTAGCGCTTCAAAATAACTTAGCGGTACAAAAATGACTTAACTTCCATTGTCCTCCAAACTAAAGCCCTAAATAGATTCATCCCTTGTTTGTTTTCTTGGTTTTGTATTTGTTGGTTTCCTACCAGACAAACAAATTCCCTTTAGATTTTTCTTCTCCATTTTTTGTTTCTATTAATCTTCTATTAATCTTCATCATAAAATGTTTTTGTCTTTTAATTCTATTTCTTCAGTTTTCTTTACTGAAGTGCTGTGAGATTTTGAAACAGTAGTCTAACTATAACCCAAACCTTTGCATGCATTTTATGGCAGCCCACATATGTTTACCATCTCCTTAGTTTTTATTTGAGTGGGCAATAAACCCTGTTTTTGACTGGTTGTCTCTGTGTTACTGTTTAAAGATTCAGTACAAAGAGGAGCAGCTATATCAGACCCCCCAGAGATGGACAGAGTTAAACGCAACCAGCAACACATTAGCATGGTACAGGTTTTTATACTGTGGTTCTTTACCCTCCATCTACCATCCATATAGTTCTACAGGGGCTTGATGATCAGCAGGACAGACAGGAGTATATCAATCAATTCATTCATTCATTTATTGATTCATTTATATACTCCTGTCTGTCCTGCTCCTGTTACGCAAGCCCCTGTACAACTCCAACCCCACTTTAATTCCCCTGTCCAACCCTTTTTAGTCTCATCCCAGCCCCAAAACCTATATCTGTTAAATATCCTAATGTAAAAATTAAGCGTACTATAAGTAGAGAATGATTTAAAAATAGAATATTAAAACATGTCAAGTTCTCTGGTACATGAAGCCACAATATGTTTAAACAATATGTTGGTGGAGGAACCCCTCCCTGTGAGTACATGCATATATCTAAATAGTCTATATTATTTCAGAAGAGGTGTATGATCCAAAATGATTTTGCTGAAGTTGCTGCTGTGTCCCATGTGTTCAATCTAGCTTTATTCTTCTGCATACGCTCTTGTCCCTTGTGCTATTAACAGTTCAATGTCATTTGTAGCTACAGTGCTTCCTGTAATCTGTTCTCTGCTGTCCGATGTCTCTGGTTCACGGTTGCTCTCTCTGTGTGTGTTTGTCCATTGTGACACCATCTCTCTTCTGCATGGGACCATAATGCTGATCTGATGGGTAGATAAAGTACAAGGACTTGTTGTGTCGGTGCACAGCCATCTCAGACCTACCGGAGGTGAAGAGGGTTCGTGAGATGCAGAAGAACATCAGCTCGGTACTAGAGGAAACCAATGCCAACACGTGTTTCTGTGTTTTTCACTGTTTAGTCGAGATTTGAGCGTGATCCTCCCTTACCTCCTTAAACTGTCTTCTCTATCGGTTCAGCCCCTGTCATCAACAATCAACCCTGATCCTAATACATCACATCATTCCTCTCCATCATTCCTCGTTCCTTTCAATCTATCCTTCCACCTTCCGCCCTCAGTAAATCATCTTTGACTCTCCCTTCATTCTAACCTCAGCTAAAACACCCTCTTCAAAATTACTTCCTCACATTTTGAGTGTTTTTGCTTAACCTTTTTTTTTATTTGTATCTCCACAGCAGCGTTCTACCTTTAAGATGTGTGCTATTTATCTCCTGTTTTAGTGTGGCAACTAACATCCTTGCCATGCTGTGGAGGCTGGGATGTTTTAGTGTGTGTTGGTGTGTGTTGGATTGTGTTGTTGCAGTGTGTCTCACTGTCCCCTGGGGGCTGTGCTTCTGCCCTGTAGGTGTTGTATAAGGACAGTTCTGCCAAAGGAACGCCCCAGGTGTTCACTCCAGAGATGGAGAGAGCGAAACGGAACCAAGAACAGATTAGCTCGGTACACCAGCCGTCCTCCAGGACCTGTGTGCCCCTTTAGAACCCTTTAGAACCCACGTTAACCCTCTCATCTAACTCCCTCCTGTTCTTCTTCTGGCTCTAGTTAACCTCATTAATCAGATCTACAGTAGTCATCTTCTGCTCTCCTCATCTATTTGTATATCATGGCTAACCCTCTGCCTTGTTATTGAAACTAGTCAACTCCTCCTTTTCCCCTGGCTTCCTCCCACTCCCAACATCCCAATTAAGGATTGGAACACACCCTCCTAACTCCATTATGAATTGGGACACGCCCTCTTAATCCACCCCCCACTCTGAAGGTTTGACTCTCCCTGCTAATATCGTCTGAGGTCCCAATAATAAGCCCTTCTCAGAGTGACCCTATCTGTTGTCGTTGTTGTGCCACGTTCTGTCACACACAGGTTCAGCAGATAAAGGGGCTTAACTGGTGCTGACGTTGTTCCTCTGCTGTCCTCTCTGCTGTCCTCTCTGCTGTCCTCTCTGCTGTCCCACAGGTGCTGTACTCTGACAGCTTCCGTAAGCAGGTGCAGGGCAAGGCTGCCTTTGTGCTGGACACACCTGAGATGAGACGCGTCAAGGAGACCCAGCGCAACATCTCTGGAGTGAGTCAATGGTTTTTGTAGATGTTATAATATCTCTTGTAGGCTTGTAAAGAGTCTTGTAATAACACATTACAGACAAAATTGCTCACGTTCATAATTCATACCCATGTAAAACCATACCACTAAAGTTTAGCTATTGTCTTACCACTGGGTCCTTTATTAAAATGTAATAACAAATGCCATATGATTACTCATTCTCGACTGATATAAAACCATCCCACGGCTCGCTGTCCAGGTGAAATACCACCAGGACTTTGAGAAGAGTAAGGGCAGCTTCACTCCCACCACCTCTGACCCCGTGATGGACCGCGTGAAGAAGAACACCCAGGAGTTCAGCGACATCAACTACCGTGGCATCCAGAGACGTGTGGTGGAGATGGAGAAGAGACGCGTGGTGGAGCACGAACAGGAGACTGTCACCGGTACACACACACACACACACACACACACACACACACACACACACACACACACACACACACACACACACACACACACACACACACCACACACACACACACACACACACACACACACACACACACACACACACACACACACACACACACACACCAACCAATTATTCTACATCCATTTGATCTATGTTGTAATAGCCGTTCTGTAAGACCTGTCTGTTCACCCTCAGATCTACGTGTGTGGCGCACCAACCCCGGCTCTGTGTTTGACTACGACCCTGCTGAGGACAACATCCAGTCCAGGAGTCTGCACATGATGTCAGGTAAGAGAGAGAGAAGCCTCACACCTGAACAGCATAATCCACAGGAAACTCTTTGATTTGTCATATAATCATTTATAAAGCATTTATAAGCATTAAGATTTTACTCATAATGTATAATAATTTATAAAGCATTTATAAGCATTAAGATTTTAATCATAATAATGTAGAATAATTTATAAAGCGCAACCAATATTTGTAAGTTTTGTTGAACCCTGACCTTTGACCTCTGTGTGACAGTCCAAGCCCAGCGTCGCAGCAAGGAGCACTCCCGCTCCACTAGCGCTATGAGTGGTGTTGGTGATGAGAAGTCTGAGGTGTCTGAGGACCCAGCCCACCACGTGTCCCTGTACAGCAACGGCTTTGCTACCTCCTCCATGGGTAGGTCTATTGTAGTAGGCCCACCTCACACAATCACAACCCAGTTCAGAGATCACACCACCAAACCACTTTGGACCAATTCCATAGACACTGAGTGTACAAAGCATTAGGAACACCTCCCTAATATTGAGTTGCACCGTCTTTTGCCTTCATAACAGCCTCAGAGCATGGACTCTACAAGGTGTCGAAAGCGTTCCAAAGGGATGCTGGCCCATTTAGCCTCCAATGCTTCCCGCAGTTGTGTCAAGTTCGCTAGATGCCTTTGGGTGGTGGACCATTCTTGATACACACAGGGAACTGTTGAGCGTGAAAAACCCAACAGTGTTGCAGTTCTTGACACACTGGTGCACCTGGCACCTACTACCATACCCTGTTCAAAGGTACTAAAATCTTTTGTCTTGCCCATTCACGCTCTGAATGGCACACATACACAAACATGTCTCGATTGTCTCAAGGCTTAAAAATCCTTCTTTAACCTGTCTCCTCCTCTTCATCTCCACTGATTGAAGTGGATTTAACATGTGACCTCAATAAGGGATCATAGCTTTCACCTGGTCAGTCTGTCATGGAAAGAGCAGGTGTTCTTAATGTTTTGTACACTCAGTGTAGATGGCAGACCTTTATATTCAAGCCTCGTCAATACTTGGTAGTCAGTGCCCTGTTCCCAGCCCGCTATGGTAGAAGTATCTATACCTAAGCACTCATTCTAACTGTGACATCTGACTTGACTAATGTCTTTCCTATCTGCTCCTGCAGGCTACACACACACCAAGACCGTGGAGCTGCAGCAGAGGTCTTCCTCTGTAGCCACCCAGCAGACCACCGTGTCCTCTGTCCCCTCCCACCCCTCCACCACCGGGGTGAGTACTGTACTTTCACTGTACCAGGCTCACAGGACATAGATCATTACCGTGGACTCCAGTCATTGATGTGACTGACTGTGAAACAGAATTAGATTGTATTGCCTCCACATTGAGAAGGGAGATGCCAGAGAAACAGGGAGGCCTGTGTTGGAGTTTTGGGCAAATTTCCTTTTGGTGGGGTTGCTGTGCACTATTCACTACCATGTTCCAAAAATGTCTATAAAGAAAAAATACATGATAGTAAGCTTTCTCAGCCGTCATTACTAAAAAATATTTTTTGTCCCGTTCAGAAAACTGTGCGTGCCATGTACGACTACTCCTCTGCCGACATGGACGAGGTCTCCTTCAAGGATGGGGATGTTATCGTAAACGTGCAGTCCATCGACGAGGGCTGGATGTACGGCACTGTGCAGCGCTCAGGCAAGACTGGCATGCTGCCGGCCAATTACGTTGAAGCAATCTAAAGACAAGTCCCACCCACCCCTCCAATCCTCCCCCTGGAGTGGGTGACACATCCACCCGGCTACCTGATTGGCCACCATCTACGGCTGAATCTGTCGCTTCGTAAACCTGTTATGTGTACACTATCGCTTAGATTATTGTAGCTGTAGTATTAGTAGTCTATAGTTTACATGCAATTCTTGTTGATGCCCGTTTCCCAAGGCCCTGTGGATGTGACATGAGAAGCTGAAATATTTATACATACCTATATAGACTACTGTAGAAGAACATTCATCCTTTTCCAAGACCTTGTCTTGAAAGAACATGACGAAAAGCCCATTATTTTGTAAATTGCAGACAGAACCTTATTTAATCAATGTCAGTTAAATATTTTTCAAAAGCTTTACTGAAAGTTAACTTTCACACAACAGATGAGCTTACATGCAATTCAAACTTCCCTGTGACGAAAAAGTGAAGTATATGGATGATAGGAAAGTGTAACGTATGGAGAGAATAAAGTTGTTTAATCACCTAAAACCAGAAGGGGTTGATGAAAGATGAGACTAAAAGATGTGTAACCTTAGAGGTATCATCCTAAAAACCAGGGGTCTGTTCCTGAGGATGTAACATTACAGAACGTTCAGATAATGTAGAACAGATATGATTGGCTATCAGATAGAATGAATAGACGGGACACGATTTCCTATTCTTATATCTATCAGCAACTTTGAGTTTCCCTCCTGAAGTAGCCGAAGGCTGGTCACTCATTGCATGTGTTTCGTTCCCTCAGATTACCTAGGTCTGGGGGTAAAGGAAGTCAAATACCTTTGATCAGTAGATAATAAAACACCAACCTTCTGCACTACTGCAGTCTTGTGTTCTTTTTCTCTACCTTGTGGCCTCTGCACTTTAACTTAGCTACATTACATAGAACAATAGTTCAAGCCAGACACCACTTTAACAGCTTGCGTAAAGGTTTCTCAATAATAACTTTGATATTGACACAAAAGAACTGGACAAGATGAAATCAAGTGAAGCCAAGTCAGTTTTTTGGGGAGCTGTTTAATAGACAAAACAAACAAACTACCCTGGAGGCAGGTAATGTCGTGGCCTGACCATCTATGACAGCCACAGTACTGGCATTAATCATGAATTCAGAACAGAAATACATTGCCTTATGCTCACATACTGTATACAACTTCTAAACTTCCCATCCATCCAAAGAACCTCACTGTGATACAGCCTCCATCATTAAAACCTTTATTTAAGTACACAACGTTCTCCTGACCACAATGTATCCTTAAAATATCACTTCCTGGCAAAGCCTATCAGAGCCCATGCTTTGCTTTCACCGTTGCCATGACAACTAATCACCACCACCACTTTTTAGCATTTATAAAAATGTCTCCCTCAGCCATCGGAGAGGACAAGGAAAAAGGAACAGGAGTTTAAAAACACAATCCCAACAGATCCTGGTGGACTTGTGGTGTAGTACTTGGTTAACTCTAAGATATTTTATTTCTTTAAGAGTCAGTGTGAGGGGGGAAACCTTGATTGGGGGGGTTTGAAGTCCATGGGGGCTGGGGGGCCTGGGCACCCACAAACAAATCAAGACCTCTGTAAGAAATCAAACACCAATATGCCACCCCCCACAATTGTCAATAGGCATCTTCAAGAGACTTCACGTCGGGCATTCCCAAAATATGTAATCCAAACCCCGGGACTGTATAGTGTTTGGATCAGGGTCTGCTGTCCTTGTTCTGAGCCAGTACTCTGCTCTGCAGCTGCACCACCACAGTCCTCATCATGCCTCCCAGCTGATCATGGATCTGAACCAGCTGGTCAGAGGAGCAGTGGCTCAATCCCTCACCCATCAGATGAGCTGCCAGAGACTCCACCTCCAACAGCAGACCCCCTTCAGCAGTCTTCTGGTGGTCAGGCCTCTCCTCTGGATGTTCCTCGTGCTCCTTGAACACTGGCTCATCCAACAACTCTGTGACTACAGAAGGGAATATCATGCATGATAATCATCTATGATAGAGTTTTGTTCAGTGAGCTAAATTAGAAATACAGCAAAATAATGTTAAGGTTTATATAAAAAATGTATTTGTGGCAAGTAACCTAAGTGTTACAAGTTCAATTGAGCAATTTCACTGCAAAAAAATGTAATTTTAATTGTAATTTTTTTCAAGCCTATTCTCTTACTGCACAAATTGGCTTTGGGGACAACAGGTTTATTGAACTCACCTAGGGCATCTCCTGGAGTCTTGTCCTCTTCCTGGTTCTGAGGAAATGTTGGCTCCTCCAGCTCAGATGTCATCTTCTCCATCTCCTCAAAACTCTTCAGCTCATCACTACGGCCCTTCTGCTGAAGCAGTGACAAGGTGAAACGGTCATTACAGACCAAATAGATAGGCACAGTTCAGGTGGTTTATCTCTACAAGAATTAACCATGTATGACAATTATCACTAACTGTGGAAGACAAATATCTCTTGGGCATAATCTAAAGTATGGATCTCATTTGCACTTTCAGAAGGAAGGAGAAAGTCACAGGTTTTAAGTTTGGACAAAATACCTGCTGTTCATGGTATATTTTAAGTGCTTTCTTCACATTAGAAATCTTTGGGGAACGAATGGGAAGGTTCTTGATTTCACTTGGTGTGAGAGCACTGAGGTCTCCGACAGTTTTGATATTCCGGGCTCGCACAAGCTGGCCAAAGCCACGAGGCCTGAGGATAAATAATTACAGAATGTTAAAGCAGCCATCAACAGTAGAAGGAAGAGCAAAACACCCCCCCCCCCCACTCGTTGTTTCGGTAAAAAGCTGAGGGATGGGACTGGAGAAATGTAACACACAAATTCATAGAGCTATGGATGCAAGGACTGACCATCCATGATATCAAAATGATTGTTTTAACCATGTTGAGGCTATAGTGTTTGTTCACATTTATTTTGTCTACAAACATTGGAGAAAAACAAGCTTATATTCTGTGTTCTCATGGAGTGAGCTCATGAGGCATTTATAAGTTGTATTCTTCAAGAATCATTGGATACATATCAGTACATTTGTAAGTACAAAAATGTATGTAGCAATGGCTGATGGCCCATATTAATTATAAAGAAATGCCTAAAGCTTTGGATATCTGCTACAGTTTTATGGGAACCCATGTGTTGGATTGTTGTTCCCTTGTTGCAACTCGCATTGTATTAAACTTGATTTATTGTACAAGCCGTTCATTTTTTTGGGCCCAGACTTCTCTCGGTTACACTGACCACATGTTGGAGGTGATCTGAGGCAGCACTGCTTCCACAGGGGTAGAACAGCGGACCAGGGCCGGGTACACACAGTCCTTAGGGATGGGCCTCGGCTCCTGGCCCAGCTCAGAGATCTGAAACATTAATCAAGTTAGAAGCTAAGTAGGAATGATACTCGGGCACATGCACAACAATCATGGACAGTAAACCAATTTAAAAAATGCAATGTGTTCTTGTATGTAGGCTATATTGGCTGTTTTGTCTTTATGTACTGAATGTATGCATGCTGCAAAATTAATGTCCTTGTGGATAATAAGATCATCTAATCCATTAGGTTTTACAAAAAGGATGGAATTTAGGATTATGATCTAGTCTGAAAATAACTTGGGTACTTCCTGTGTATCTGAGGGTACATACCAGGCATTTCTTGGAGCTCTTGTATCCCGGGCTGCGGAGATTGCGTGGACTGAGGATCAGTAAGCCCTTTGTTGGTGTTGTTACATACTGCAAATAGAGCAGAGGTTAGGCTATCACAGTAAAAGGGTCAAAATGAAAGAGACATCTAAAAAAAAGGGGGAAGGGGAAGTTCAGTTAGTGTGGCCACTGAGTTAATCATGCAGAAATCAAGTCAGAATATCAGTCTCCCATTGATGATTTAGGCAAAAGTTGAAGTTTCACACACTTATCTTAACTAAATTGAGCCTTTAATGATTTAGTGCAGAGTACTTCAAATGACATTTATTACACATCACTAGTGGTACGTGTACCTTGGCCTGAGGGATGCTGCTGCTGGTAGTTTTGATCCTTGGGGAGCTGGATCGGATGACAGGGCTGCGACGGTCAATGTCATCTGCCAGCTCCTGGTGTTGGATTGGGTCAGCAAATGATACTCGTCGAGACTGCCAAATAAAAAGTATGGATTCATTTATCACACTGTTTTCAAAACCTGCTAATGCCATCATAGATACGTCAAGGATTCTCTTCAACTGAAAGCCTGTAATTTTCAATTTATACTGACAGTTGAATGCAGATAATTAGAATATATACATAAATTATTTATGATTTGTAAATCGTCATAAATTAACTTCTTTGGGACTGGGGGGCAGTATTGAGTAGCTTGGATGAATAAGGTGCCCAGAGTAAACTGCCTGCTACTCAGGTCCAAAAGCTAGAATATGCATATAATTAGTAGATTTGGATAGAAAACACTGAAGTTTCTAAAACTGTTTGAATGACATCTGAGTATAACAGAACTCATATGGCTGACAAACACCTGAGAAAACATCTAACCAGGATGTGGGAAATCTGAGGTTTGTAGTTTTTCAAGTGATTGCCTATCCAATATACAGTGTCTGTGGGGTCATATTGCACTTTAAGGCTTCCACTAGATGTCAGTCTTTAGAACATTGTTACATGCTTCTACTGTGAAGGGGGAGAGAATAAGAGCTGTTTGAGTCAGGGGTCTGGCAGAATGCTATGAGCTAAGTCGAGCGTGAGCTGTGTTCCCTTTCATTTCTAAAGACAAAGGAATTGTCCAGTTGGAATATTATTGAAGATTTATGATAAAAACATCCTAAAGATTGATTCTATACATCGTTTGACATGTTTCTACGAACGTTCATGGATCTTTAGACTTTGTCTGGACTTAGTGCACGCGCATTTGGATACTGGACTAAACGCGCAAACAAAAAGGTGGTATTTGGACATAAATGGACTTCATCGTACAAAACAAACATTTATTGTGGAACTGGGATTCCTGGGAGTGCATTCCGATGAAGATCAAAGATAAGTGAATATTTATAATGCTATTTCTGAGTTTTGTGACACCGCTCCTTGATTGGAAAATGACTATTGTTTTCTGTGGCTAGGCACTGACCTAACATAATTGCATGGTGTGCTTTTACAGTAAAACTTTTTTGAAATCTGACACAGCGGTTGCATTAAGGAGAAGTTTAGCTTTAATTGCATATGTTTAACGCTTGTATCTTTTATCAATGTTTATGATGAGTATTTCTGTAATTTGATGTGGCGCTCTGCACTTTCACCGGATGTTTGTTTGAGACAATGCATTTCTGAACATAACGCGGCAAATTTCAAATGAGGTTTTTGGACATAAAGATTAACTTTATCAAACAAAACACACATTTATTGTCTAACATGGAGTCCTGGGAGTGCCATCCGGTGTCGTTTGTGACACCTCTCCTTCTTTGGAAAATGGCTGTATGGTTCTCGGTGGCTAGGCGCTGACCTAACATAATTGCAAGGTGTGCTTTCGCCGTAAAGCCTTTTTGAAATCAGACACTGTGGCTGGATTAACAAGAAGTTTATCTTTAAAATGATGTATAATATCTGTATGTTTGAGGAATTTTAATTATGAGATTTGTTGTGTTTGAATTTGGCGCCCTGCAATTTCACTGGCTGTTGTCGAGGTGGCTGGCGTCCCACATATCCCAGAGAGGTTAAGTACCCCTGATCACGTTACCTTGGTGAAAGGCGAAGGACTCTCCTCTTCTATTGGTCTTTTCTGTCCCTTCTTCAGGATAGAGGTGGAGGGGGAAGCTAAGGGAGACCACAACCCCCTGGTCCTGCCACTGCTGGGGCTATGGACCACCTCCAGCCCCATCACAGCATCCTTCTGCTTGGGTGGGGAGTCTTGGCACAACATGTCTTTAGAGGTACTTGGTTGATGTAGAGGCACTGGGGCTTCGTGAAGGTCAGAGGACACAAGGGTAAAAGAGTTTAAAGGAGATAGATCTAGGTCATTATTGTCCATCTGGGTTTCTTCACCCTCGAGGCCAGATACATTGTCAGTTTTTGCCCTCTCTTTGAGAGGAGTGATATCTTGAACGTTGTCCGCCTGAGGCTCAGTGTGGGTTTCTCTGGTTCCAGTAGAGGTGCTGTCAGCCTCTGGCTGTCCTTCTTTGATAGATGTGTACTGCTCCTCCCGTTGCTCCTCATCTAAGGCTTTGGAACACCCTGGCTGGGCTTGCCCAATAGACATGCCAACATCTTCCAGTTGGTCCTCCTCTAGAACATTGGTAGCAGACTCTGGATGTCTGTTCTCCTCGTCTTCTCCCATCTGCTCCTCCTCACTGGAGACAGCCACAGGCTTCGGCCCATCTAAAACCTTCTCTGAGGACTCAGAGACCTGAAGACTCAGTTTCTCCTCTGTTGCCTCAGTAGGTGAAGTATCTGTGGGGAAACCATTGGCAATGGGAGGGGTATATAGTTTGTTTAATCCATCTTCAGATATGGCATTTCCTTCAGTGTAAGGCGTGGGAGAGTTGGCCTGCTCCGAGTCAGTGAGCAGCTTACTTTGGATCTGTGTTGGACTGTCACATTCTAGGTCACCATGGTCACTCTCCTGAGAGGAGACTGTGTTGAAATTCGCTATGCTTTTTGAACATTTATGTCCACGTTCCTTCTTCCGTCGAGACATACACACATCCTGGCTCTTCATATGTTCTAGATCAGGTTCTACTGAAGAGTCCGTCTGTTGAGAAGAAAGCTTAGTATTTTCACTCTCAGCCTTCTCTGGTACAACGGGGTCAACTGCCTCAACCACACCCCCCTCCATATCTACCATGTCTGTCTCCCTCTGCCCCATATCTTTCTTAGTTATCACAGGGAGACGTGGAACTACCACTTCAGGTTTAAGGGAGTTGACCATTTTAAGGGCTTCCTCCACATCCTGTGGAATCTTGACTTCTAAGGCCTCACTTGATGGGTTTTGCGAGTCTGACTTTTGAGAAGTTTCAGAACTATCCATTGATTTCTCTTGGTCAGCCCCTGGCTCTGCTGATCCAACTGTAACTAGTGGCCTTGGAACCGCTCCAGCTGACGGGGGCTTCCGGCCTTTCTGCACATTCTCCCTGGGCTTTGAAGAATCCGACTCAGAGTTCTCCACGTTGGAGCCTAGTAAGGTGTGGGAGGCATTGCGCCTTGTAGTCCTTCCACTTCCTTGTGAGGATTCTGTATCTGCCACCTGTGAGTTCTCAGTCTCCATATTAGGAGTTGGGTTAGGGCTGCTGTTCGCTTTCACCTTCTCCTTTAACATCTTGCTTCTTTTACTGGTTCTGGGCCTCAGCTGGCGGTCTGTTGGACTGGTGGCAGAAGGACCAACCTGAGAATGAGTCTGGCTCATCTCTGGTGTTGCTGCTGAATCAGTGGCCAAATGCGGGCTTCTTTTGACCTCAGACTCAGCCACTTCAATGGGAACCTTGCTTCTCCTGCTTGCTCTACCCTGCGACTGGCTGTCTATTGGAGTGGCTGAAGGTATGGTTGAAGGTGTAGTCTGTGAGTCAATTTGGCTGAGTAGCTCTGTACCGCCTCTCCTCTTTGGCTTGCCTTTACCCTGTTCTTCTGACTCGGTGACCAATTTACTCCTCCTGCTAGATCTACCCTGTGATAGGCCATCTCCTGTTTGATCAGCAGGAGAGGGTGTGGCAATCTGAGAATCACTTTGGTGCTCAGTAGGATCCTGCTTGTCAACCTCGTCTACAAAGTCAACCTCCTCCAAATCACTGAGCGGTTTGCTCTTCCAGCTTGCACTACCCTGAGACTGGCTCTCTTGTTGAGATGATGTGGCTACATGCGAATCAATTTGGCTCGTCTTCTCCACCTTCTGAGGCCAAATACTCCTTAGTTTCTGCTTGCAATCATCCTCCACTTCCACAACCAACTTACTCCTCTGACTACATCTACTCTGTGATTGGCTATCATTATCAGATGCAGAGGGGGTGTCTGTTTGAGAGTCACTTTGACTGAGCTCCTCTGCAACACCTCTCTTCTGTTTGTCTTTGACCAGATCCTCTGATTTGTGGATCCTACTTGATACCATGCTACCCTGTGATTGGCTGTTGATATCAGCAGCAGGTGAAGGCGTGGCCACCTGTGAATTTGATTGGCTCGACTCGCTCTCCTCCTTGTGACTTCTTTTTCTCAGCTTGTCTTTTCCACGGTCCTCCACGTCAACAGCCAGCTTACTTCTTCTACTGGCTCTACCCTGTGACTGACCATCTGCTTGACTGGCAGGAGAGGGCGCAGTCTTCGGTGAATCCATTTGACACTCTGCCTCTTTGGGTTGAGACTTCCTCCGTTTGTCTTTCTCTTCCCATTCCTCTGCATCTTCTCCTGGTCTCAGTGGCCTGCTCCTCCGCCGTCCGGACCGCCTTGGTTCATCTTGGCTCAGATCGGCCTGGGAACTGGGAGAACCTTCCAGAAGATCTTGAGATTCCTCTTCTTTCTGACTGTTGTTTCCCATTACTACTTCTTCAACTGCAGGAACTAAAACTTCCTTCAGTATTTCCACCGGAGTCTGGGTGTCTGGGATGACGTCGTCCTCATCGGTTTCACTTGCTCTTTTCTCAGCTGGTTTCTCAACCTCAGATTGCTTTTTGTCTTCTGAAGGTTCAGGTTTCTCTCCCTCTTTTTTGGAAGACTGATTCTTGGAGCTTCTACATCTTGCTTGTTCAGTCTCCTGCGAGTCCGTATCGGCCCCCGCCGGTGGTTCCGGAGAGGAAGCCGCCTGCGCCTGGCCGGCCCCTGCCGGTGGTTCCGGAGGGGAAGCCGCCTGCGAGTCCGTATCGGCCCCCGCCGGTGGTTCCGGAGAGGAAGCCGCCTGCGCCTGGCCGGCCCCTGCCGGTGGTTCCGGAGGGGAAGCCGCCTGCGAGTCCGTATCGGCCCCCGCCAGTGGTTCCGGAGGGGAAGCCGCCTGCGAGTCCGTATCGGCCCCCGCCGGTGGTTCCGAAGAGGAAGCCGCCTGCGCCTGGCCGGCCCCTGCCGGTGGTTCCGGAGGGGAAGCCGCCTGCGCCTGGCCGGCCCCTGCCGGTGGTTCCGGAGGGGAAGCCGCCTGCGCCTGGCCGGCCCCTGCCGGTGGTTCCGGAGGGGAAGCCGCCTGCGCCTGGCCGGCCCCTGCCGGTGGTTCCGGAGGGGAAGCCGCCTGCGCCTGGCCGGCCCCTGCCGGTGGTTCCGGAGGGGAAGCCGCCTGCGCCTGGCCGGCCCCTGCCGGTGGTTCCGGAGGGGAAGCCGCCTGCGAGTCCGTATCAGCCCCCGCCGGTGGTTCCGGAGAGGAAGCCGCCTGCGAGTCCGTATCGGCCCCCGCCGGTGGTTCCGGAGAGGAAGCCGCCTGCGCCTGGCCGGCCCCTGCCGGTGGTTCCGGAGGGGAAGCCGCCTGCGCCTGGCTGTTAGCGGTCCTGGTGAGGGGACCTGTAAACGTCACCACGCTGGCAGGACTAGCAGGCTTCCCCTCAGCATACTTCTCCAGAGTGATGAAAGACTGGCGACGACTGTTGGTTTTCTGAGGCGTCCCTGAGACCATGTCAGAGCCGCCAGAGACATCAGGGCTGGTACCCTCTCTAGTCTCCATGGCAGAGTCTTCCTTCAACGAAACATCTTCATTGACATCCTCCTCCATGGAAATGTCTGCAGACTCAGGAAGTAACTCATCAGCAGGCTCCTCTCCCTTTGCAGATTCTGCTGTCTCATTGGTTGGACTGATATATTCCTGGGTGTCATTAGCAACGTCCTCCCCCATTTCCATGTTTTCTTCTGGAACCTGTGAAGAAAAGAATGAGGAGACATTTGTATTTGGGGATTTTCACTTTCATTTGAAGAAAAGTCCTGTTGGCTTTGAAGGCACCCATATGTTTTCAATCAAAAGAAAACCGTTTATTGGGGCAAATAAGGACATTTCAGATCTCGGGGGGGGAATGTAACAATGAATAGCTTGTGTTGTTAATTTCTCTTTACCTCCGCTTTAACCTCATCCTTTTCAGCATCTTCGGCTTGCTCGTCTGCTGGCAATTTGTCCCTGTAAAAGAAATGCATGTTTTAAACATTGGGTCCCCCACGAAGCAATCTTTCTTTATAGATTAGTGTTATTCAGTGTATCGGCAGCAGTCAACAAGTACTTACAGTGATTCCTCCTGACTCTGTGTGTACTGGGTGAAGACCGTGGTATCAAGGGAAGCATCCAGGGTGTTGTACATGGCAGGAATGTCAACCCTTTCAAATAAAACCCATACAAAAGCTTTGTTACTAGAAAGTGAGAAGAAGCATTTCTATGACTTCTGGTTTATTGTCTAAATAAGGTTCCCCGAAAACAATATAAAATCTTTTAAAAAGGTCAAGGGACTTTCTGGTTCAATAAAGATAGCCGATTTGCCTGAAACTGACCTTTTGGTTCTCTTGACCTCTTTCTGGTGCTCGGTGAGGAGTCTCTCCTTGGTCTCGGGGGGGATGAACACAAAGTCTATAGAGGCCTGCTCCTCCAGTTCCTCTCTACGAGGCGGCTTGGGAGAGCCAAAGTCGAGCTTCATCTGTTGGGGAGGGAATAGAAGTCATCTCCAATATGACAGATTGGATTTGAAATGATACAATGACTATAAGATATTAAAGCTGTCAGTCTGCACTTTGAGGGGATTTTCATCCATATCGGGTGAACTGTTTAGAAATTGCAGCACTTTTTGGAAATAGTTCCTCCCCCCTGATTTTAGGGAACCAAAAGTATTGGGACAAATTCACTTACATGTATTATAGTAAAATGTGTTTGGTCCCATATTTCTAGCACACAATGATTACATCAAGCTTGTGACTGTACAAACTTGTGGGATGCATTTGCTGTTTGTGTTTCATATTATTTTGTGCCCTATAGAAATTAATGTATTGGGTCATTTAAGTCACTTATATTGGAAGTAAGAAAATAATATATTTCTAAACACTTCCACATTGTGGTCGTTACCATAATCCTGAACAAATCGTGAATAATGATGAGTGAGAAAGTTAGACACAAATATCATACCCCCAAGACATGCTAACCTCTCACCATTACAATAACAGGAGAGGTTAGTATTTTATATCATACCCCCAAGACATGCTAACCTCTCACCATTACAATAACAGGAGAGGTTAGTATTTTATATCATACCCCCAAGACATGCTAACCTCTCACCATTACAATAACAGGTGAGGGGGGTTATGATATTTATGCCTCTAACTTTCTCACTAATCATTATTCACAATTCATTCAGGATTATGTCTAATACTAGTAGAAACCAAATTAATGTAGAAGGGTTTAGAAACTTTCTCTTCTTATTTATAAAAGTGACTAAAGTGAATCCAAAGTGCTGGAGTACAGAGCAAAAACAACAAAACAAATTGTCAATATCCCAGTACTTTTGGAGCTCGCTGTATATGAAAGCTACCTAGATTATCTGGCTCAGACTGGCACTGTGATAACTGTCCATTTATAAAGGGCTTCAATAAATGTGATTGGTGGGTTCTGAGAATAGAGAAATAAATGAAATTGGTCCTTACAGAGACAGGCTTGGATGTCTTGTAGTTCCTGTCCATCTCTCCAGCCCTCGCCAGTAGAGAGTCTCTCTTCACCCCAGGAGTCACCTGCACTCCACTCAGCTTGGTCTCCAGCTGAGAGCTCTCACTCTGCACACACACCCAGAACATAATCCAGGGATTAGTATACCATTCATATGAAACCATCTTAGATTTGACTTATTCAACAGGGAAAACACTCACTGAGTACTGTCCACTGAGCTCATCTGGAACTTCAACAGACTGAAAGCCAGGTAAGAGGATAGGAGTGTTCTGCTTCACCTGGCTCAACACTGGCCTGGAAACAGAAAGAAGCATGAGCAAACATGAAAACCTGATGATTAGTTTAGGTCCAGACCTAGATTAAAACACTTTTAATGGATATAAACAAAAACATTATTTAGCTCAAACTTTAACTTGTAAATGTAGATTGTTACTTGAGTTCTTCTGGGTAGACGAGGACCAAAGCGTTAGCGAAGGTTGTGTTCCAGAACTGTGTGACGAGGGAGCGGACGTGCTTTCGCCGGTGGAGGAACAGGACACAGAGCAGGGGGGACAGCAGGGACAGCAGCTCGTCATCATAGGCCAGGGCTGAACATGTCTGCAGGCAGCCCAACACATCAACCAGGAGCTTCTCCAGCTGGAGGGACAGGGACACGACCACCCACACAAAAAGGATTGGTTAAAGAGCTGAAGCTTGAAAAGAAAGCGTAGCCAATACTTCTATAATATTAGTGCAGTAGTTTATATAGAGATATATTTCAAATCAAATCTTATTTGTCACATGCACCGAATACAACAGGTGTAGACCTTACAGTGAAATTGACTGTACGTTTGTTTATCCCATGTGTAACTCTGTGTTGCTAAGTTGGTCGCACTGCATTGCTTTATCTCGGCCAGGTCACAGTTGTAAATGAGCCCTTGTTTTCATCTGGCCTACCTGGTTAAATAAAGGTGGGGGGATTTTTTTTTTTACTAAATAAAAACAAAATAACAATAACGAGGCTATATACAGGGGGTACCGGTACCGAGTCAGTGTGTGGGGGTCCAGGTTAAGCTGTTAAGGAGACTTTTGGACAAAGAAAGAAAATAGTAAACATTTGAACACACCTTTGCTCCAAGATTTGAGGTGGATTTCGGCTGCTCATTTGGAGTCCTCCCAGGCTGTTCATAGAGGGCTGTGAGGGGCTGTGTGAGAGAGGCCAGGGCCTCCTGGATGGCTGTAGCCAGGGACAGATTAGAGAACAGGGTAGAGAGGATGGAGACCAGGGCCAGGCCTGTACCTTCAGGGACAGTCTCAGGAGCCTCAACAGCATTAAAGACCTCCAGGGCCTGGACCAGCAGGGTCTGGAAGGTAGACAGGTTCCCAAGGGCTTTGCTTTTCTTACGCACCCAGGCCAGAGGGGTGTGGGGAGCTGGAAGGGACAGGAAGGTAAGCAAACATCAAGGCCACCCATGCATACAAAGGATTTCTTTGGATAAAAGCTTCTGCTTAATGAGATGTCTATAGATAGATCTTACATTTCATCTTCTGTTGAAACTGTGGAGTGTAGGGAGAGAAGTCAGAACTCTCAACGATGACCAGGAGGATGTTAGCAACCGCATCCAACGTTGACGGAACCTGGAAAATGACCATAATACAATCAATGAATCTGAACAATGAAAAGTATTGTGCAGCGGTATAATATTCTTATTCAAAGGGCTAACAATGCCAGTAAATTAGATACGTTTGTCCAATAAGCTCTCTCCACTCACCCTCAGGGCCTTCCTGTCCAATAAGCTCTCTCCACTCACCCTCAGGGCCTTCCTGTCCAATAAGCTCTCTCCACTCACCCTCAGGGCCTTCCTGTCCAATAAGCTCTCTCCACTCACCCTCAGGGCCTTCCTGTCCAATAAGCTCTCTCCACTCACCCTCAGGGCCTTCCTGTCCAATAAGCTCTCTCCACTCACCCTCAGGGCCTTCCTGTCCAATAAGCTCTCTCCACTCACCCTCAGGGCCTTCCTGTCCAATAAGCTCTCTCCACTCACCCTCAGGGCCTTCCTGTCCAATAAGCTCTCTCCACTCACCCTCAGGGCCTTCCTGTCCAATAAGCTCTCTCCACTCACCCTCAGGGCCTTCCTGTCCAATAAGCTCTCTCCACTCACCCTCAGGGCCTTCCTGTCCAATAAGCTCTCTCCACTCACCCTCAGGGCCTTCCTGTCCAATAAGCTCTCTCCACTCACCCTCAGGGCCTTCCTGTCCAATAAGCTCTCTCCACTCACCCTCAGGGCCTTCCTGTCCAATAGGGCAGCCATTTTGCCACACAGCTCCTCACAGCAGACGTTCTCCTCGGCCGTGGCCACCAGGGCAGAGCAGCAGGCAAACACCTTATACAGCCTGGACCACATACCCAGCATGGACTTCTGGGTCGTCTACAGAGGAAAGGAGGCAAAAATCAGTGTTTGAGATTGACCAACAGAAATGTGCTTTTTTCAAATCCCAACTCTCCGAGACACCCTCGGAAAGCGGGGTCACGTCCAGGGTCTGCCATTATCAACGCTGACCCTGGAACAATTAGGGTTAAGTGCCTTGCTCAAGGGCACATCGGAACAAGCAACCTTTCGGTTACTGGTCCATTCGCTCGAACTCAGGGTTTCCCCCAAACTCAGTCCTTGGGACCCCAAGGGGTGCACGTTTTGGTTTTTCCCCCCAGCACTACACCGCTTATTCAAATAACCAACCAACTCATCATCAAGCATTGATCATTTGAATCAGCTGTGTAGTGCTGGGGAAAAACTAAACATGCACTCCTTGGGTTTTGAAAACCCTGCTCAAACCGCTAGGCTACCGTGCGCCCTTGCAGGTTGACAGCGCATCGTTCATCAAATCCTCCTGCATCCCAAATAACTACTCTACTGATCAAAATAAGCAAAGCACTGAATTCATTCATAGTCGCCAACTTAAAATCCAATAGCATGGCCTTAATCCAGGGAATCTGAGACTCACCTGTGGCAGGGCCTTGCCAGGTAGCAGGTGTGTGATGGGGAACATCAGGGCAGTGTGAACAGCACTGAAATTGTGCTCCAGAGCGTCCCCTTGGTTCACCTCATTGGTCTGTCAGGGAGGAGAAAAACCTTGTTAAAAACCAATCTCCATCGCAAATCTCTATTTGTGCAACGCATAGGTTAATAATAATAATAGTTTGTGTCCACTTGGTGAAATTGGTCTTGCATCTCAACAAACAAGCACCATATTCAGTGCAGTTACAGGACATGTATTTACAGTGTCCACTTCATACCTGTGTGATGGTAACAGTCAGTGGGTTGACCACCACGCTCCACATCCTCCACAGGTGTTCCTTATTTCCCAGAGTCGCCGCGCTGCGCCCCACCGCCCCCAGGACCGCCTCCCCAAATGCCAGAGGGGACGTGAGGCCTGAGAGACCACAGCTCACTAGGGTCTCTAAACACAGGAAAAACCTGCGGGGTGCAGAGACAACTCAAATAGGACAGGAACAAGATACACTACATGGCCAAAAGTATGTGGACACCCCTTCAAATTAGTGGATTTGGCCATTTCAGCTACACCCGTTGCTGAAAGGTGTATACAATCGAGCACACAGCCATGCAATCGCCATTAGCCGTAGAAAGGCACGTACTGAACAGCTCAGTTTGTCAAATTTCTGCCCTGCTAGAACTTCCCCGGTCAACTGCAAGTGCTGTTATTGTGAAGTAGGACCATCTAGGAGCAACAACGGCTCAGCTGTGAAGTGGTAGGCCACACAAGCTCACAGAACAGGACCACCAAGTGCTGAAGCTTGTAAAAATAGTCTGTCCTCGGTTGAAACACACCAACTAACGAGTTCCAAACTGCCTCTGGAAGCAACGTCAGCACAAGAACTGTTCGTCGGGAGTTTAATGAAATGGGTTTTCATGGCCGAGCACACAAGCCGTTTATCACCATGCACAATGCCAAGCTGCGGCTGGAGTGGTGTAAAGCCATTGGCCTCTGGAGCAGTGGAAACACGTCCTCTGGAGTGATGAATCACGTGTCACCATCGGCAGTCTGATGGATGAATCTGGGTATGGCGGATGCCATGAGCACGCTACTTGCCCCAATGCATAGTGCCAACTGTAAAGTTTGGTGGAGGAGCAATAATGGTCTGGGGCTGTTTTTCCTGGTTCGGGCTAGGCCCATTAGTCCCAATGATGGGAAATCTTAATGCTACAGCATACAATGACATTCAAATCAAATTTGTCATGTGCTGAATACAACAGGTGTAGTTGACCTTACAGTGAAATGCTTACTTACAGGCCCTTAGTTAAGAAAAATAAGTGTTAAGAAAGTATTTACTAAAATAAACTGTACAAATATATATTCCTATAATTAAAGAGCAACAATAAAATAACAGTAGCGAGGCTATATACAGGGAGTACTAGTACACAGGTTAGTCGAGGTAATATGTACACAGGTTAGTCGAGGTAATATGTACACAGGTTAGTCGAGGTAATATGTACACAGGTTAGTCGAGGTAATATGTACACAGGTTAGTCGAGGTAATATGTACATGTAGGTTGAGGTAAAGTGACTAAGCATAGATAAATAGTAGCAGCAGCATAAAAATGGGGCTTGGGGGGGGGGGGGGGGTTCAATGCAAATAGTCTGGGTAGCCATTTGATTAGCTGTTCAGCAGTCTTATGGCTTCGGGGTAGAAGCTGTTAAGAAGCCTTTTGGACGTAGACTTGGCGCTCCGGTACCGCTTACGTGCGGTAGCAGAGAGAACAGTCTATGACTAGGGTGGCTGGAGTATTTGGCCATTTTTAAGGCCTTCCTCTGACAACGCTTGGTATAGAGGTCCTGGGTGGCAGGAAGCTTGGCCCCAGTGATGTACTGGGCCGTACGCACTACCCTCTGTAGTGGTGATGCAACCAGTCAGGATGCTCTCAATGGTGCAGCTGTTGAACTTTTTGAGGATCTGAGGACCCATGCCAAATCTTTTCAGTCTCCTGGGATGGAATAGGCGTTATCGTGCCCTCTTCACATTCTAGACGATTCTGTGCTTCCAACTTTGTGGCAACAGTTTGGGGAAGGCCCTTCCTGTTTCAGCAAGACAACGCCCCCGTGCACAAAGCGAGGTCCATACTGAAATTATTTGTCGAGATCAGTGTGGAAGAACTTGACTGGCCTGCACAGAGCCCTGAAATCAACCCCATCGAACACGCTTTGGGATGAATTGGAACGCCGACTGCGAGCCAGGCCTAATCACCCAACATCAGTGCCTGACCTCACTAATGGTCTTGTGGCTGAATGGAAGTAAGTCCCAACATCTAGTGGAAAGCCTTCTCAGAAGAGTGGAGGCTGTTATAGCAGCAAAGGGGGGGGACCAACTCCATATTAATGCCTAGGATTTGAAGATGTTCGACAAGCAGATGTCCACATACTTTGTAGTGTCCCATGTGGCTCAGTTGGTAGAGCATGGCGCTTGCAACACCAGGGTTGTGGGTTCGATTGCCACTGGGGACCAGCATGAACAAATATGAAAATGTATGCACTCACTACTGTAAGTCGCTCTGGATAAGCACGTCTGAAGTGACAAACGTAGTGTGTGATGGGTTTTGCCTACCTTCCTGAATGCACTGACTGGGAGTCATTATGGATAAGATGGTCTGCTAAATGACAAATATGTAAATATATTCCCAAGCATAGGAACACACTGGGATACTCAGTTCTATGTATTCTTCAGATTCACTACATGTTCTATGCACATTGTCCATAATGTCTACTCAGACATTGTCCGTCCTTATATTTCTTAATTCAATTTTAGTTTTACTTTTCAGTATTCGTGTGTGTTGTGTATTGTTAGGAACACAAGCATTTTGCTACACCCACAGTAACATCTGCGACCAATAACACTGGATTTGACTAATGCTGGTTGCAAAAAACTCAAGGAACAATTCTTAGTTTCAAGTTATCTTGGAAGTGGTAAGCCCCAGGAGAGATGTGTTTCTGGTTGGACAGGGGAAACCGACCTCTCATCCTCTACGAAGCCTGCCACCAGACTGCTGTTGTAGAACAGGAGAACCAGGAACAGAGCCGGGGTTCCCTGGGGGCAGAGATGCAGGAGGAAGAGACCAAGTAACCACACAGCATTCACAACACAGACATTTCCTAAGAGCCCCATATCAAAGAGTGCAGGATGTTCATTTACACTTCTTTAGAGAAGACAACGTTATCGAGCAGGTTACAGGGTTGTCGTCATAAGTGTCTACAGCCATGTATCAAGTAAAATCGTGAACCTTCTACATTTCAGCTTTCATGGGTCCGATTTACTTCAGATTCATCATTTGCAACAGAGGACAGAGCCAGAAGTAGCAGGGAGCGACTGGATAGACAGATTGTATTTCAAATGTAAATGATGTAGCCCAATGACCAGGAAGAGAGAAGCTATAGACACTCACGTTCAAAAGATCCATTTTGCCCACTTGGTAAGAGGCAGATCCCAGTATCCTTTGAGGGATACCCTTTACTGTCATTTCCAGCAGACTCTGCATACAGAGGAAGGGGAAGAATACAAGGAAAAGGTTAAACAAGCTTATATAAACAAAGGACAGTTTAAGGACATTGAGTTCCTTAATGCAACATGACCCACTAACATAGGCTAGCAGCATAGAGATAGGTCTTACCAGAGCCCTGTGTGCAGGGAGGGCCTCTGAGGAGATGATGCTCTGTAGAGCCTGTAGTAACAGGGGGAGGACCTCAGAGCCCTGGCGCTCTTTCTTATGGCCAGCTGTCACATAACAAAGGTACAAGGGACAGGAGGATAGACGTTTGAAGACACCAGGGCGTTTTCTCAAGTTGCCTTTCCTCAATTCCTCACATCCACACTCCGAGCCACCTCCTCAAAACGCATTGGAGGAAAAGGTAAAGGGGAGGGACTTTGGATTTTCTCATGTAATACATTTTGAACAGGAGAAACTAAACATAGAACATTACTTCTGTCATTTCTTTGAATGGGCATCACTGGGGACTGGCCCCTGAGATTTCATTCCTCGTCATAGTGGTTCCAAACCCGAAGGTCCGCTCAGACTTAAACTGATGACAGTGGGGCTGGACCTGGGGTGGGGGAGGCTGGGGTCTCTCAGCGCCAACCCCTGACAGACAGGACCCAGGCCCAGCTGTGGTACTCTGTGTGGGGCTGCAGGGCTGACCCATGGCTGGAAGGGTCAGTCCAACTGAGCAGCAGCCACAGAACATTGACCACTATTAGCTAACTAAATGAAGATGGAGTGAGGTTAAACTGTACGGCATTACTCATTCAGCAGAGTGGAGCATGCAGCTTGGGGCTCCATCATGCCTATATACACACACACACATTTTCACTGGTCAACTAATCACCAAACCCTCCATTAGTTGAATTAGCTGTGCCAGTGCTACAATACATTAAATAAGTACAACGGCTGGGGACACTGTAGGAGAGGTTTGAGAAACACTTAGGAGTTAGTTTCAGCCTTGGGTAACTGACGAGTGACTTAGGTTAGAGTTTCCTGGATGGCCTGCAGCCTTACATCATGATGGGGGGTGTATTCTCTAACTCTAATCACTAACAGGCCCTCCACTGTTTAACTGCATGCAATCTGTTCTGTGGGGGGTGATGTGGGTGACGTTAGCTGGTACTTACCAGCATCAATTGTTGCGATTATGAAACTGACAAGGTTCCTCCATATAAGGGCAAGCAAGGCATCTGCAGGGGAGAGAGAACACGCGAGTCACCCCACATGAAGTGGCCGTCGTTCAAGCCCCCACGCATGCACTTCTACACAAAATACACAATTCTTCCTTCCAACTCCCCCTCTACCCCACGCAGTGACTCTCAGAAACTGTTTCCAATCACTAGTCCATGTGAGGGAGCCCCTCCAAGCTAGCAAGTCAAGCCAGAGCGATCCTATCCCCTTTGTGGCGAGAGCACTGAGCATTACACACACACACACACACACACACACACACACACACACACATCTCTGGAGGCTGGCGCCTCGGCTCCTGGAGGAAGGCCAGCTGAAGTCATTTTCATTGTAGCACAATAACCTTGATCCTGTGAACAGGTTTATTCTTTTAGTTGCCCATTCCTACAGAACATTTAAATTACACTAGACAGGGTAACAGAGGATTACAGTATACCACTGCATCATAGCGGTGGGATTTGGGCTGCTACAATGTGAATGGAATTTCAGGGTCTGAATGGTTGTTTTTCATAGTGGCAGGAAGATAGGCCTACATTTTTCCTAAATGGACTACAGGTGATTTGTGCCCTCTTCCTGACTAGCAGTGGAAGAAACTGCTACACTCTGAGGCTGGCTCTGAACATGTTTGGAATAGTCAGTCATTATGGCTGCCATAGAGCTTATGCTAAGATCTGTTGCAGTGAGTTAGTTGAGGGCAGGTCGGTACCTGGGGCGTCTTTGCCGATGCAGATGAAGCTGTCGCGGACTGCGGAGATGAGCAAAGAGCCGTGCTTGGTGAAGGAGGGGGGGCTGGACAGGAAGGGGTGAACCAGAGGTTCTGCCAAAACGATACAGGAGAGTCATTTCAGAGAACCAGGCAAGCAGTTTCCAACTGGAACATTTATCTGATGCATAAATCGTTTATTATAATTTATTTATTTAACTAGACAAGTCAGTTAAGGACAAATTCTTATTTACAATGACGGCCTACCAACAGGCGAAAGGCCTCCTGCGGGGACGGTGGATTAAAAATACAATACAAATATAGGACAGAACACATCACAAGAGAGAAACCACAACATAAAAACCTAAGGCAACACCACAACATGGCAGCAGCACAAAACATGGTACAAACATTGGGCACAGACAACAGGACAAAGGGCAAGAAGGTAGAGACAACAATACATCACGCAAATCAGCCACAACTGTCAGTAAGAGTGTCCATGATTGAGTCTTTGAATGAAGAGATTGAGATAAAACTGTCCGGTTTGAGTGTTTGTAGCAGCTCGTTCCAGTCGCTAGCTGCAGTGAACTGGAAAGAGGAGCGACCCAGGGATGTATGTGCTTAGAGAACCTTTAACAGAATGTGACTGGCAGAACAGGTGTTGTATGTGGAGGATGAGGGCTGCAGTAGGTATCTCAGAGGGGAGTGAGGCCTAAGTTTAGTGTAAAGGCATGTCATCCTGCTGTAATACAAACACGGGTTTCTGTGTAGTGAGCTGAGGCTTGTGAAATGCATGTAAAATAAATTGTGATGTGAATCAAATCTTCTCTACACCCAGTCAGGTTCACCTAGCAGGTCACTGCAGCTAGCGACTGGAACGAGCTGCAACAAACACTCAAACTGGACAGTTTTATCTCAATCTCTTCATTCAAAGACTCAATCATGGACACTCTTACTGACAGTTGTGGCTGCATCACATCATGTATTATTGTCTCTACATTCTTGCCCTTTGTCCTGTTGTCTGTGCCCAATTATATTTGTACCATGTTTTGTGTTGCTGCCATGCTGTGTTGTCGTCTTAGGTCTCTCTTTTAGTAGTCTCTTGTCGTGATGCGTGTTGTGTCCTATATTTTTTAATACCAGCCCACGTCCCCGCAGGAGGCTTTTTGCCAGGCCGTCATTGTAAATTAGAATTTGTTCTTAACTGACTTGCCTAGTTAAATAAAGGTAAAAAATATGTATACAGTTGAAGTGGGAAGTTTACATACACTTAGGTTGGAGTCATTAAAACTCGTTATTCAACCACTCCACACATTTCTTGTTAACAAACTAGTTTTGGCAAGTCGGTTAGGACATCTACTTTGGGTCACCTAACTCAACTAAGAAAAGGAATTTTTACTAGGATTAAATGTCAGGAATTGTGAAAAACGGAGTTTAAATGTATTTGGCTAAGGTGTATGCAAACTTCCGACTTCAACTGTATCTATAAAACATTTAAAAACACCACTGAGTACTGATTAACGACTGAGGCTGTGACATCATTCCATTAATAATTTAGCTCTTAACCAGAGCGACTTTGTTCAGTGCATACAACTAAAGTATGTAAAACCACCACGTGTCTCTCACCCAGGCTGAGCGTCAGTTGGTTCTTGGCAGCAGCGATGGTGACCTCTGACCCCATGAAGTAGTGCAGCAGCATCTCTAATCCCAGCAGCTGTATAGAGGGGTAGGCCTGGCCCGCCACCACACTGCAGTTCAGGCTCAGACGGGGCATCACCGTTGGGCTGGAGAAGGCTGGGGCGCCTGGTGGGGCAGGGGGCAGAGCAACAAAGGTGAACAAATTCAGATAGCAATTTAAAAAAGTGTGACATTTAGAACATTTCCACAATTCTCTGGTGGCACTTTTCAGGTAAATCCAAGATGACCATTCAAGAGAGCTTTTCTATGTTCTAGATAAGATAATTATATAATGAAATGACATACTTGTATCACACATGCATGCAAATAATGAAAACCAACAGCTAGAAGCAAATAGTTGTAGGTATAGTGGTCCCCACAGTAAGACTACCAGTTTTGTGTGTACTGGTCCCCACAGCACTGCCCTGAATGGAGCTCCGGGCAGGAGTAGTTGGGAAGGTAGAGTCAGTGCCCAGGGTGCACTGGAGGAGAGGAACACCAACCTGACAACACACCGAGACTGTTGGTCAGCAACAAGACAGCTCTCGAGCAGGCCATTTCCAATCACAAAACAATGATAACGCTCTATCCACCTCTCACACAAGATTACAATTTATGACAAGATCGAATCTCAATTACATTTTATAATAGGCCTAATTTATTAACATAATCTCATTCCTTAATAACAAATCCTGCTCGGAGTCTGAATGCATCATCAAGTCATGTTTGATAATCTGGCATAAACGTAACAAAACACTTTATGGGCATTTTTCCACAAAAACATTAAAAACGGACACATAATAACAAACCATTACAAATGAAAACACTTTTTGTACCTGTTCAAAGTGTGCAGGCAGGTTGGGTCCCAGTTTGACCACCAGGTACCACCAGACCTCCAGCTTGGTGAGCAGCAGGGCCTCAGTCCTCACCTGGATGGAGCTGAGGGGCTGCAGCAGCAACTTTAGCCGCTTGGCACTGCACAGGATCTCTACAGCATGGGAGACAAGTCCGTCAATCGCTTTGCAAAGAATCTGACACTGATAAGAGTAGACTGTATAGTCTATTCAGAGTAAGTGTTCTCTACAGCAAAGAGTGCATGAAGAGAGAGTGGAGTGGATGTTAACAAGAGCATTTAGTTTGCCACACACTTTGTCGTACAACCCTCCATTAAGTTCTGTCTAAACGAAGCAACAGGTCAAAAATACTTGAAGAAGTAACGGCACTCTGTTGTACTGTGTGTTTCCTACCTGGATTGAGGGCAAAGTTGTCTATGAGGCTCTTCCAGGCGATGAAGGCGATCTTCTTTATGTTGGGGGAGGAGCTACGGAAGCCCAGTTCCTCCAGGCCAAGCAGGGAGTTGATGAAGGGACCACCTCTATGGAGCAGCTGGGGGATCAGGAGAAACACTGACTGTCAATGGTCAGACACTGAATTGGGTCTTTTCCCCCAACTCCCCACCGAGACAAGGTGTGGAGGAACCAATAAAATGTCTTATGAAATTAATTCATTACACTCCTGAGAGCCTTACATGTAAGCATCTCCTGAGGATTCAAACCATGCAGCCTCACCTTCCCTAGGAGCCTGACAAACAACGGCCAGAGTTTCAGAACATTGGTCTCGTTCTTCGTAGAGAACAGTTTCTGGAGCTCTGGGATGAGTTTCTGGAGCAAAACAAGAACAACTGTCAGATTGTGAAGAAATTAGCATCAAAAGAGTTTCTGAACCTTCCATTTAATCAAAGTGACTTGCTAAAAACATATGCACTCACTGTATTGTACGTGTGTGTGAGTGGTAGACAGTAGAGGGCAGTGCCATGTATTTAGATATAATCATGTAAATACATATGACTCTGGTAGAGAGTATAAACACTCACTGAGGACATGATGGGTTCTATGATGGCTGACACCTCTTTCTGTTTCTCCATTAGTAGAGGCAGACCCATCTCCAGGGCTGCTGCTGCCCGCAGGCGCACTTTAGAGGCTGAGTGGACCACCAGAGGGATGACCAGCTTGGCCCACTGCACTGCGTGCTCACCCATCTCGGCTGGAGCCTGGTCCAGCAACCTACACAGACAGAGGAGGGTCAAGACAGAGAAAGCGCTGATGATCACTGAAATACTGTCAAGACAGTCTTTTCCAGACCAGAGAGCTATGAGCACTATCCAAAACAGATACAATGTTAAGCAAGGTAGACTAGAATAACATCCATCTGCTTAGTGGCAGGGTTATCATACTGAACCATTCAACTGTGCATTCCTAAATGAGTCATAGCCAATCAAAGCTATTGATTCCCGGGTAGGAAAGTACATGACTGGGTGTTTGTGTTCACCTTATGATAACATTCAACGACTCATGCTCCATGACAACAGACTGGATGTCTTCTCTAGTCCGTACACACTCCAGGGTCCTCAGAATCTCTGGAACCATCTTGGCCACCACCTCTGGAGGGAAGTTCTGCTTGGAGATGACCCATAATGCTCTGGTGCATGTGTTCTTGTCTGTAGACTTCACCACCAGAGAGGAAAGAGCTGACAGTAGCTCCTCTGCAAAATTAGCTGGAGAAAGAAAGCCAAAGAAAACCCTGTTTCAAATGATGTGATCTCCATTCTTACCAGGCTTATTTCCAGAACAAAGTACTGTCACTGGAGAATCTGAATTGCTGATTTTTATCCATCAGTTAAACAAGTCCCATGTAAACATATGAAGAATTCTACTTGTTCAGTACCTGGGATAGCTGAGACGACATGGGCATGGAACACACAGAATCCCAGAGCCTGTAGTGCAGCCTGGCTCAGCTCTGCATTCTGACTGGAGATATGGGTCTAAAACAACATGACAAAAACGTAACCTTCATGACAATCCTTTAGTCAACGAGATGTTTACATTTTTACTTCATAAATGTTCTTCACATAAAGCATGCACTCACCTGGAAAGTTTTACCCAAACGTGAAAAGTTCTTTACAACGGCAGGGAGAAAGTGTGTTCCGTCATCCCCACTGAGACGACTGAAGATAAACAGAGCCAGCATTTAGGGTGGAAACAGACGTCTTTATAAGTGTTGCAGATCTACCCACTACCTCAGCTCATTACAGAAAAACATGCATATCGATAAGCATCTAGGGATAACGAGTTCATGTCCTGCCTATGTCCATCTAAAGCACCTACTTGACAATGGTGAGGTAGGCGTCTGTCTGCTCCGGCTGTCCGGCTGTGATATCCTCCAGAGATTCCAGCAGAGGGAGGAGACTGGAGCTAGTCAGGGGCACTGTCGCCATCATCCTGGTTCCTCTCACACCTAGGGCTGTGGTGATCATAAAATTATCAGCCGGTGATTGTCATGCAAATAACTGCCGGTCTCACGGTACTTGACATTAATTAACAAATACGGTCATAGCATTTCCGGGCTTCCAGGCATAGTCTACAAGCCGCTGATGCAGACCTTTGGAACATCTACATTTTAAAAAGTAAATAAATCAATTTAATATAGCCTACACCTTCACAATAAATCCCTTATTTTAGACAGGTCTAAAAAACACAAAGAAAATGTCATCCTTATGTTAGGTCCTGATCTGGCTATGCCATATGGCAGTGGGCTACATCCTTATGTTAGGTCCTGATCTGGCTATGCCATATGGCAGTGGGCTACATCCTTATGTTAGGTCCTGATCTGGCTATGCCATATGGCAGTGGGCTACATCCTTATGTTAGGTCCTGATCTGGCTATGCCATATGGCAGTGGGCTACATCCTTATGTTAGGTCCTGATCTGGCTATGCCATATGGCAGTGGGCTACATCCTTATGTTAGGTCCTGATCTGGCTATGCCATATGGCAGTGGGCTACATCCTTATGTTAGGTCCTGATCTGGCTATGCCATATGGCAGTGGGCTACATCCTTATGTTAGGTCCTGATCTGGCTATGCCATATGGCAGTGGGCTACATCCTTATGTTAGGTCCTGATCTGGCTATGCCATATGGCAGTGGGCTACATCCTTATGTTAGGTCCTGATCTGGCTATGCCATATGGCAGTGGGCTACATCCTTATGTTAGGTCCTGATCTGGCTATGCCATATGGCAGTGGGCTACATCCTTATGTTAGGTCCTGACCTGGCTATGCCATATGGCAGTGGGCTACATCCTTATGTTAGGTCCTGATCTGGCTATGCCATATGGCAGTGGGCTACATCCTTATGTTAGGTCCTGATCTGGCTATGCCATATGGCAGTGGGCTACATCCTTATGTTAGGTCCTGATCTGGCTATGCCATATGGCAGTGGGCTACATCCTTATGTTAGGTCCTGATCTGGCTATGCCATATGGCAGTGGGCTACATCCTTATGTTAGGTCCTGATCTGGCTATGCCATATGGCAGTGGGCTACATCCTTATGTTAGGTCCTGATCTGGCTATGCCATATGGCAGTGGGCTACATCCTTATGTTAGGTCCTGATCTGGCTATGCCATATGGCAGTGGGCTACATCCTTATGTTAGGTCCTGATCTGGCTATGCCATATGGCAGTGGGCTACATCCTTATGTTAGGTCCTGATCTGGCTATGCCATATGGCAGTGGGCTACATCCTTATGTTAGGTCCTGATCTGGCTATGCCATATGGCAGTGGGCTACATCCTTATGTTAGGTCCTGATCTGGCTATGCCATATGGCAGTGGGCTACATCCTTATGTTAGGTCCTGATCTGGCTATGCCATATGGCAGTGGGCTACATCCTTATGTTAGGTCCTGATCTGGCTATGCCATATGGCAGTGGGCTACATCCTTATGTTAGGTCCTGATCTGGCTATGCCATATGGCAGTGGGCTACATCCTTATGTTAGGTCCTGATCTGGCTATGCCATATGGCAGTGGGCTACATCCTTATGTTAGGTCCTGATCTGGCTATGCCATATGGCAGTGGGCTACATCCTTATGTTAGGTCCTGATCTGGCTATGCCATATGGCAGTGGGCTACATCCTTATGTTAGGTCCTGATCTGGCTATGCCATATGGCAGTGGGCTACATCCTTATGTTAGGTCCTGATCTGGCTATGCCATATGGCAGTGGGCTACATCCTTATGTTAGGTCCTGATCTGGCTATGCCATATGGCAGTGGGCTACATCCTTATGTTAGGTCCTGATCTGGCTATGCCATATGGCAGTGGGCTACATCCTTATGTTAGGTCCTGATCTGGCTATGCCATATGGCAGTGGGCTACATCCTTATGTTAGGTCCTGATCTGGCTATGCCATATGGCAGTGGGCTACATCCTTATGTTAGGTCCTGATCTGGCTATGCCATATGGCAGTGGGCTACATCCTTATGTTAGGTCCTGATCTGGCTATGCCATATGGCAGTGGGCTACATCCTTATGTTAGGTTCTGATCTGGCTATGCCATATGGCAGTGGGCTACATCCTTATGTTAGGTTCTGATCTGGCTATGCCATATGGCAGTGGGCTACATCCTTATGTTAGGTCCTGATCTGGCTATGCCATATGGCAGTGGGCTACATCCTTATGTTAGGTTCTGATCTGGCTATGCCATATGGCAGTGGGCTACATCCTTATGTTAGGTCCTGATCTGGCTATGCCATATGGCAGTGGGCTACACTAGTTCATTTAGCAGACAAGATTCGTGGCATTTTACACTTAATAAAAATATAAAATGCAACATGCAAAGTGTTGGTCCCGTGTTTCATGAGCTGAAATATCCCAGACATTTTCCCATACAAACAAAAATGGCTCTAATTTCATTAATTGTTTAAATCCCTGTTAGTGAGAATATCTTGTTTGTCAAGATAATCCATCCACCTGACAGGTGTGGCAAAGCAAGAAGACGATTAAACAGCATGATCATTACACAGGAACCTTTATGCTGGGGACAATAAAAGGCCACTAAAATATGCAGTTGTCACACAGTGCTTTTGCCAGAGAATGGAATGTTAATCTCTCTACCATAAGCAACGTTGCTTTAGAGAAGTTAGTGACTTCATCACTACTTTGATTTATGAGAGGTATTGACATGTTGAATGCACCAAGCTGTCTGTCTAAACTACTGGCACACAGCTTGGACACCCATGCATACCCCACAAGACATGCCACGAGGTCTCTTCACAGTCCCCAAGTCCAGAACAGACTGGGAGGCACACAGTACTACATGGAGCCATGACTTCACGGAACTCTAATCCACATCAAGTAACTGACGCAGCAGTAAAATGACATTAAAAAAATTAAAATGATAAAACACCTTATGGAACAGCGAGGACTGTGAAGCAACAAACGTTGGTACGGACACGCATACACACGATAACATACACATGGATTTAGTACTGTAGATATGTGGTAGGGGCCTGAGGGCACACAGTGTTTTTTGAAATCTGTCAATGTACTGGAATGTTTTAAAATTGTATGAATTGCCTTAATTTTGCTGGACCCCAGGAAGAGTAGCTGCTGCTTTTGTGGCAGCTAATGGAGATCCATAATAAATACAAATAAGAACCCGTTTCACTAGGCTCTGTACACTCCAAACTTGTTTCTGGGGTCCTGGCCCTATAGGCAACGTTTTTAGTTATTTGAACACTTTAGTCGTGATACAAACCATATACGCCTATGGTCTAGGCTGTACGCCACTATGATTCGTAAAAAGTAGAAAGAAAAAGGCATGTGCCGTTTCTTGCAAAGCACATGCTGGGCATCATTCACAAGTGATAATATTGTCACCTGTCAGACTATTCTCAACATATTCTCGTCTTTACATATACATGTATAATTAGTTTTGATTTAGATTGGGCCATTATCACGCACCTGTCAGAACAGGCTGGGGAAAAAAACTCGTCATCATACGCACTTAAATAGCGAATGGAGGACGCTTTTCCCGCAGTTTTCATTCCAGACTGTTAGGCTACTCCTGTTGTGAAGCAAAGCAATGTGTTTTATATTAGTAAAGTTAAGAAATAAATAGTATAGAGGGCATTAAAACTGTTCTCACAATTGCATAGCCTATAGAAGTGTTGCACAACATGGGCTCTCATGAAGTGTTTGGATGATTTTCAATTGCATTTACAATGATGTCAGAGATTAGAAGCAGTGGTGTAAAGTACTTAAGTAAAAATATTTTAAAGCACTACTTAAGGGCACTTTTGGGGGGTGGTATCTGTACTTTACTATTTATATTTGACAACTTTTACACCACTACATTCCTAAAGAAAATAATGTACTTTTTACACCATACATTTTCTATGACACCCAAAAGTACTCGTTACATTTTGAATGCTTAGCAGGACAAGAGAACATCCCTGGTCATCCAGCATGAAACTATTTTTCTTTTGATACTTAAGTATATTTAAAACCAAATACTTAAGACTTTTACTCAAGTAGTATTTTACTGGGTGACAGTCATTTTCTATTAAGTTACATTTACTCAAGTATGACAATTGGGTACTTTTTCCAAAACTAATTAGAGGGACAATGGAGCGCTGACTACCAGGCCATTAGCAAGTTTGGTAGGCTGTGCAGTGGCATCAGAGTGCAGTTTTGGAGAAGCCTAATTAGGTCACATGGAATTTGACTTGGCATAACAGCCCTACTCACACCATGCTAGTGAGAGGATGTTTTTAACACTGGTTACTGTCAGTCAAGAGTTAACCAACAACCAACCTAAGCCAATTCACTACCCATCATCCTTCCTCACACCCTACCAGTCAGAGAGAAAATTACAACACTTATCTGTATTGGACAACAAAAAATGTCCATCCACCCACATAAAACCCTGAAATAGTATTCACCAACACCAGAAACAGAGAGACAGTGACAACTTTCCATCTCTGCCTCAACATGTGTTTTCTTTTAGGTTGCTAGTAAGAGAACTAGGCTAGTCATAATTGTAGCGATCTATGCGTTTTGGATGAATATTTGTTAAATGTACACGTAGTTTGACACTAACTGCACGAGTTGAAGGCGTCAGTGTGTAACGTATAGAGTGGTCAGAATCAAATTATCACTTACCTGTACTATTTAATCCTTAGCTAACTTACCCGCTTCTAACTACAGGACATTAGCTAACAGCTGGTCAACATACAGGACTGGGCATCTACACAAGTGTAATACTAACTTAATTCTAAAAATAGATCTCAAATCTAACTACCTTAAGTTTACAAACACTAGCCAATGAAAAATAGTTAACCTTAGCTAGTTAGCTACAACATACCATCAGGCAACGTGGCAAACTCCTGGCTAGGGTTGGTTTGATGTTTATCAACAATTTTGCAAACTAACATCAAACGACATAGCTGACAATGGTCAAGAATACCGGTAGTTTGGTAACTAGTTAATCAAGTTAGCTGGCTAGCATAAGTGCAGCCAATTCACTTTCACTGATCTAACTGGTTAGCTAGTTAGCCACAAAATGTTAGCTCACTAGCTTACCTAACCATCTAATAGCAATACCAAATATAGGCATATTCCCAACTTACTAAATCATTTTGTAAGACAGCACTGTCAAAACTAATACTGGTAATTGCAATTTCCAACAAGTATTTGTTCTTATAGCAAGTCACTCCCTCCTCTAGCGCGAAAATAAACACAAACAAAACGCAGCCAGATGCACTTCCTCACCTTAGTACTCCTGATAGAATACAAACGATCAAATAAAAGTATACCATAAACGCCACAAATATACTGCAAGTATAACCGATATTATCTTATTTGGGGTGTTTCATTTCTCGCCGATTAACAGTGTAGTTGTCACTCCCCGCGAAAATGCTGGCGCGAAACTAGCACGCTGTGCAAATGAACTTTGACCCAACGTAAGGACTGCCCACTCTGCATTTTTGTACCCCTCTTTAATTAATTCTCTGTTTCTCGAAAAACTTTGATCATAATTTCAAACTGTCCACATTTCACATATCTGGACGGGGGTATTATCAGTATATTATACACATAGCAATATATACAAATATTCTTTCAACTAAAGGTTTCCTCTTTCAAATGTGATATCTTTCTCTTCTTGTAATGTAGGGAAGGCAATATTTGTTTTAATTAAAAAGCATATCCTGCACATGCCCTTTTTTTAATGTTAGTCTACATTTGCAGAATAATATAGCCTATATCCAAAGATACTGAAAACTAACTCCATATTCATCTGCGCTATATAAGCCTAATAAGGTGACTGGAATTGTGTGTTGCCTTTCCACATCTTTTCATTGACAGTAACCACAATTCCATCCACAGTTTTTATGCAGCAAAGTTATACCATATAAAACAGGACATTTCGGTAAAATTGTATAAATGCTGACAGATAATCTGTTCCTTTGACATGATGGGATATTTTTGTGCCAGTAAAATGTATTGTGAAAACGCCTTTATGTGCAAATATTGATATGCACTGAACAAAAATATAAGCTCAACATGCAACAATTTAAAATATTTTACTGAGCTACAGTTCATATAAGGTAATCAGTCAATTGAAATAAATTAATTAGGCCCTAATCTATGGATTTCACATGACTGGGAAAACAGATATACATCTGTTGGTCACAGATACCTTTTAAAAAAGAAAACTAGGGGCTTGGATCAGAAAACCAGTCAGTATCTGATGTGACCACCATCTTCCTCATGCAGCCTGACACATCTCCTTCGCATAGAGTTGATCAGGCTGTTAATTGTGGCCCGTGAAATGTTGTCCCACTCCTCTTCAATGGCTGTGCGAAGTTGCTGGATATTGGCGGAAACTGTAACACGCTGTCGTACATGTTGCTCCAGAGCATTCCACACATGCTCAATGGGTGACATGTCTGGTGAGTCAGCAGACCATTGAATAACTGGGACATTTTCAGCTTCCAGGAATTGTGTAAAGATCCTAGCAGCCAGATGCACTTCCTCACCTTAGTGAGGCCTTCCCTGTAGCTCAGTTGGTAGAGCATGGTGTTTGCAACACCAGGGTTGTGGGTTTGATTCCCACGGGGGGCCAGCACAGAAAGAAAGAAAACGTATGAAATGTATGCATTCACTACTGTAAGTCGCTCTGGATAAGAGCGTCTGCTATATGACTAAAATGTAAATGTAATGATTTATCATGCATGTTTCAGCATGATTTATCATGCTGAAACATGAGGTGATGGCGGCAGATGAACGGCACATCAATGGGCCTTGGGATCTTGTCACCATATCTCTGTGCATTCAAATTGCCATTCATAAAATGCAATTGTGTTCAATGTCATTAGCTTATGCCTCCCCATACAATGACACCACCGCCACCATGGGGCACTCTGTTCACAACCTTGACATCAGCAAACTGCTCCCCCACAAGAAGGTCTGCCATCTACCCGGTACAGTTGAAACCAGGATTCATCCATGAAGAGCACACTTCTCCAGAGTGCCAGTGACCATCAAAGGTGAGCATTTGCTCACTGAAGTCGGTTATGATGCTGAACTGCAGTCAGATCAAGACCCTGGTGAGTACGACGAGCACGCAGATGAGCTTCCTGAGACGGTTTCTGACAGTTTGTGCAGAAAGTATTTTGTTGTGCAAACCCACAGTTTCATCAGCTGCCCGGGTGGCTGGTTGCAGACGATCCCGCAGATGAAGAAGCCGGATGTGGAGGTCCTGGGCTGGCTTGGTTACACAACTTTCGAGGCAGCTTATGGTAGAGAAATTAACATTCAATTCTCTGTCAAACGTTCTGGTGGACATTTCTGCAGTCAGCATGCCAATTGCACGCTCCCTCAAAACGTAAGACATCTGTGGCATTGTGTTGTGTGACAAAACTGCACATTTTAGAGTGGTCATTAATTGTCCCCAACACAATTTGTACCGGTGAAATTATCATGCTGTTTAATCAGCTTCTTGATATGCCACACCTGTCAGGTGGATGAATTATCTTGGCAAAGGAGAAATGATCACTAACAGGGATGTAAACAAGTTTGTGCATTTGAGAGAAATAAGCTTTTTGTGCATATGAAACATTTCTGAGATATTTTATTTCAGCTCATGAAACATAGGACCAACACTTTACATGTTGCATTTATATTTTTGTTCAGTGTAATAACCATCATATCAAAGTAAACTTGGAGTCACGCAAAGATATGGTGTGTGGTCCTCCCACTACAACTCGTCCAGGAAAGCATGAAGTTTATTAGGCTACAGATGAAATCAATTATGATGAACTTCACAGGGTGGTGAAAGTGCAAGGTGATGAGCTTGATGCTCCTTTCCAATACATATCGAGGGTCTTATTCTGGTGACATGATAATTGATGTTTGGCTGCCTTTTGACAAATAAAATGAAATCTTCCTCTCTTGTCCATAATAATCTAATTTAGGCTATACATAGGCCTACGTGCGCTCTAGCCAAAATGTATAACGCAAACATTTTTGTCAGAAAACAAACCATCAGTAGATTTGAAAATGCGATGAAAACTCATTTAACTTGCATTTTTTATTTGATACATGGGAATTTAATCACATGTGCACTACATCATCACGCACAGCCTTGTATCAGCAACAAGTCAATTTGATGGAAACACATCTCTGGTGGGAAAATATTTGCATTAGAATCTGTCACCTCCATTCACACCTTGACTCCATTCACACCTTGATGATCATCCGAACAATGATAAGGGTAGGAAGGGACATGTGACAGAGTGAAGTACAGTAGTGAAGTACTCAACAACACTCACATAAAAATTAATAAATACAAATCTGGGGTTCTAGGATTTGCAGACATTGGGGCTTAGCCCAAAGTCATTAGGGGGGTCTGGGGGCATTTTCCCCCAGAAAAAGAAATAAGGAATTTCAACAGCTAAATGCATGAATTTGGTGCACTTTGAGATGAACGTTGAGAGATTAGATATTTTTCAGGTAACTTGCACCTTCCCACCTTCCACAGCAGACACTGCCAATACTCAATTACAGTTTCTACTGTGGGTCTCTCTACTCTGGAACACTCTCTACTCTTTAAACATAGACTCTGACCTGTCCAATGAGCCAAACTGATTCAAGAATCCCACAATACCCAAACACCCTCCACCTCTCGCACAAACACACACACACACACACACACACACACACACACACACACACACACACACACACACACACACACACACACACACACACACACACACAAACAGTGCAGTAATTAGAATCCATAGAGCAGCTTACCCCACCTCTGCCTCTCTCCATCACTTTCTCTATGTCTGTTCCTGTCTCCCTTGTATAACCTACAATATAACCACAAAGCTGGACATTATTTCCCCTATCTTTCTAGCTGCCTTGTCTGCCCTCTTCTCTTGCTGTCTCTTAGTATTAATAAAAAATAAAAATAAAAATTGCCATTTTTCTCCCCAATTTCGTGGTATCCAATTGGTAGTTACAGTCTTGTCTCATCACTGCAACTCCCGTACGGACTCGGAAGAGGTAAAGGTCAAGAGCCATGCGACTTCCGAAATACAACCCAACCAAGCTGCACTGCTTCTTGACACAATGCCCACTTAACCCGGAAGCCAGCTGCACCAATGTGTCAGAGGAAACACTGTACACTTGGAGACGGTGTCAGTGTGCACTGCGCCTAGCCCACCACAGGAGTCGCTAGTGCGTGATGGGATAAGGACATCCCTGCCAGCCAAACCCTCCCGTAACCCAGACGACGCTGGGCCAATTGTGCACTGCCCCATGGGTCTCCTGGTTGCAGCCGGCTGCAACAGAGCCTGGACTCTAACCTAGAATCTCTAGTGGCACAGCTAGCACTGCAATGCAGTGCCTTAGACCACTGCGCCACTCGGGAGGTCCCATCTCTTAGTATTCTATGTTGCTGTCGCTTGTCTACCCTCCTCTCTTGTCCTGTCCTAATTGTAAAAAGTGTAAAAGTAGACAATTGTTTTAATAGTAATAGTCACAGGCTTTTTCAACTCACCTGCAAATTCTTTGTAAACCATGTTTTACTTTTTAACAGTCTGTTTTTCACCTCTTATAATTTGTACAAATAAATACAACTAATTAGAATCTATACAGCAACTTGATGTGATACAGTCTAGTCTACGGTGTGCTCAATCCACCTCTTCTCTCTCCATCTGCCCTCTTCTATCACTTACTCTGTGTCTTGTCTGTTGCTGTCTGTGTCGTGTCTGTTGCTGTCTGTGTCGTGTCTGTTGCTGTCTGTGTCGTGTCTGTTGATGTCTCAGGTTCTTATTTGTTACTGTCTCCTTTGTCCTCTTCTGTTATGGCCTGTTCTGTTCTTCTGGTCTCTCTCCATCCCCTATTTTGCTGTTGCTGTCTTTGTGGCTTGTCTGGTGTGTCTCTCCATCATCTACTCTTCAGTTTCTGTCTCTGTGGCTTGTCTGGTGTGCCTCTCCATCATCTACTCTTCAGTTTCTGTCTCTGTGGCTTGTCTGGTGTGCCTCTCCATCATCTACTCTTCAGTTTCTGTCTCTGTGGCTTGTCTGGTGTGCCTCTCCATCATCTACTCTTCAGTTGCTGTCTCTGTGGCTTGTCTGGTGTGCCTCTCCATCATCTACTCTTCAGTTGCTGTCTCTGTGGCTTGTCTGGTGTGCCTCTCCATCATCTACTCTTCCGTTGCTGTCTCTGTGGCTTGTCTGGTGTGCCTCTCCATCATCTACTCTTCAGTTGCTGTCTCTGTGGCTTGTTTGGTGTGCCTCTCCATCATCTACTCTTCGGTTGCTGTCTCTGTGGCTTGTCTGGTGTGCCTCTCCATCATCTACTCTTCAGTTGCTGTCTCTGTGGCTTGTCTGGTGTGCCTCTCCATCATCTACTCTTCAGTTTCTGTCTCTGTGGCTTGTCTGGTGTGCCTCTCCATCATCTACTCTTCAGTTGCTGTCTCTGTGGCTTGTCTGGTGTGCCTCTCCATCATCTACTCTTCAGTTTCTGTCTCTGTGGCTTGTCTGGTGTGCCTCTCCATCATCTACTCTTCGGTTGCTGTCTCTGTGGCTTGTCTGGTGTGCCTCTCCATCATCTACTCTTCGGTTGCTGTCTCTGTGGCTTGTCTGGTGTGCCTCTCCATCATCTACTCTTCGGTTTCTGTCTCTGTGGCTTGTCTGGTGTGCCTCTCCATCATCTACTCTTCAGTTTCTGTCTCTGTGGCTTGTCTGGTGTGTCTCTCCATCATCTACTCTTCAGTTGCTGTCTCTGTGGCTTGTCTGGTGTGCCTCTCCATCATGAACTCTTTGGTTGCTGTCTCTGTGGCTTTTCTGGTGTGTCTCTAGTTTTGCAATCCAAAACGGTCAAGGGGATACTGGGGTAATTTAAATTGTTTTGGGTCTGTGTCTGGGTTCACCTAAATCATCCTCTTCCTACCATTTGCCCCTGACTGCTGCTGTTCTAATTGCTCTGCTGGCCTGCTGTTCTCATCTGCCCTCCTCCTTGGTTCATATGAAAGGTAGCAAGGAAGAGGTGCAACGTCTTTAGTTACTTTTAAAGGGCGACTGCACTTCCTGATTGGGTATCGTTTTAGATTTAGTTAATTAAAAAATGCTAGTGACCATGACTGAATTAAAATGTGAGTTGGTTTCGGGGTGTGGTTTGATGTGGGTGTCTCGTGTGTGTATACGCAGGTGGGAAGAGTTAGACAAATTATTTAGCCAATTATCTTCAGCCGGCTGGTGTGCGACTTGACTTTCGACTTTGGATTGCCTATCTCTGGGGCTAGTTAGGGAACGTTAATAAATTACACAATGTAAATGAGATAATATTTTTATGTTGCACACCTTTTAGTTTTCTCATGATATGCTTTTAACATTTGTATATGAATTTCTACAATTTATAGTTGGTTTGAGGTTTTAAGTAATTGACATTTATGAGCTATTGGAATTTTTATATATTGTCCCATGTGCATTGTGTAATTTACCGATGGTCCCTAAAACTAGCCCCATAGGAATATCCAATGTTCACCCAAATTTACCACAGGCATTACGATCGGGTCACATGCAGCTGCACTCCAAATGTATGATTACTTGTGTGCTGCCACCTGTGGGCATATGGGCAGGATTGAAACAAACCCAACCTTCATTTACTGTACATTATTATGCAGTCACACAAAACTGAGTTTGTAGTCAATTTTGACACTAGAATAAATGTGTCTGACTCATATCGATGCCACATAAGCTGTCTTCTAAATGAGAAGTTGGTTTTAGTTTTTTTAGTTGCTCTTTAAAGTTACTGTATACCAACATGACCAGGGCAACTCAACTGTCAAGAAAAATGCAAGTGTCTGCATAACAGTGCAACACAACTCCAAACACAACAGATAAGAAGCTCCATAGCCTCTAGGAGCCCCCAAAAATTACCTGTAGAATGGAATAGGTTATAAGACCTCTATGATTAATTTCATTTCGTCAGTTCTACCAGCTATTGTGAGATTTTTAGACTACATAACATTTGAGGACACAGAACTTAAGGGCCTATGCATTTTCAATGTTTTGCTCACCTACAATATAACCACAAAGCTGGCCATTATTTCCCCTCTCTTTCTAGCTGCCTCTCCCTTCCCTTCTAAGCTCAAGTTTGTTTATTTGTCAAGGCAGTTACCCCACTGTTCCTAGGCCGTCATTGAAAATAAGAATTTGTTCTTAACTGACTTGCCTAGTTAAATAAAGGTAAAATGTAAAAAAAAAATATATATATACACAATATATCAATGGAGTGCACAGTGCAATGAAATGCTTCCTTGCAGGTTGACAATGCAACAATGTAAAAAAGTAAGAAGCTAAGTGAATAAAAAGAGTAATACAAATATGTCACGTCCTGGCCAGTATAAGGGTTAATTGTTATTGTAGTTTGGTCAGGACGTGGCAGAGGGTATTTGTTTTATGTGGTTCGGGGTGGTGTTTTTCTAGAAGGGCATTTGATTTATGTATTCCGGGGTTTTTGGGCACTGTTTGATATTCATGTAATTCTATGTTTAGTCTAGTGAGTCTGGTTCTATGTTTAGATAATTGGGGTGGAGACTCTCAATTGAAGGCAGGTGTGGTCTATTTGCCTTTAATTGAGAGTCCCATATATTAGGGTGTGTTTGTATGTTGTGGGAGATTGTTCTGTGTTTAGCCGTGTGCCTTGCCAGACTGTTATTTTGTCATTGTGTTTCAGTGTACGTGTGTTGTTTTCAGTTTTCCTTCTTTATTTAATAAAGAGGATGAGTACACTTATTTCTGCTGCATTTTGGTCCTCCTTTCCCAACGACAACCGTGACAAAATAAAAGCTCAATGAAATAATTTCACCAATTTAATAATGGACAGTTTTTTAATTGTTATAAATTGTTATATAGACTATATGGAAATAACAGACATGAGCCAACCATTTTTACCTGTACAATTGAATAGGTTATAAGACCTCTATTTTTCATTAAACGCTACCTACAGAAACCCATCAAATACACTCGCTGGAAATAAACACTTTTCCTAATAATATGACTTATATCAACATCCTTAGCTTTCCCATTCACCAAATATACTGTTAAATAACGATAGCCAATAGCTTAAGGATGCTGAGCACTAACGCTAGCTTATTAGCATTTGCCAACCCTTATGCTGAGGTCGGGACACTAGCTATATCGAACAAAAACATAAATGCAACATGTAAAGTGTTGGTCCGATGTTTCATGAGCTGAAATAAAAGATCCCAGAAATGTTGTATATGCACAAAAAGCATATTTATCTCAAATTTTGAGCACAAATTTGTTTACATTCCTGTAAGTGAGCATTTCTCCATTGCCAAGGTAATCCATCCACCTGACAGGTATGGCATATCAAGAAGCTGATTAAACAGCATGATCATTACACAGGTGCACCTTGTGCTGGGGACAATAAAATTCCACTCTAAAATGTGCAGTTTTGTCTCACAACACAATGCCAAAGATGTCTCAAGTTTTGAGGGAGCATGAAATTGGTGGGGACAATAAAATTCCACTCTAAAATGTGCAGTTTTGTCTCACAACACAATGCCAAAGATGTCTCAAGTTTTGAGGGAGCATGAAATTGGTGGTCACACCAGATACTGATTGGTTTTCTGATTCATGCCCCTACTTAAAAAAAAAAGGTATCTGTGATCAACAGATGCATATCTGTCACGTCCTGACCAGTAAAAGGGGTTATTTGTTATTGTAGTTTGGTCAGGACGTGGCAGGGGGGTATTTGTTTTATGTGGTTCGGGCTGGTTGTGTTAGTAGTTGGGTGTTTGATGTATTATTCTGGGTTTTGGGCACTGTTCTATGTTAATGTATTTCTATGTTTAGTCTAGTTATTTTGTATCTGTACGTTTAGTTAATTGGGGGTTGGACTCTCAATTGGAGGCAGGTGTTTTCTAGTTGCCTCTGATTGAGGGTCCTATAAATAGGTATGTGTTTGTGTTAGTATTTTGTGGGAGATTGTTCTTGTTTAGGTATGTGTGCCTGACAAGACTGTCAAGTTCGTTTTGTATACGTTTTTGGTGTTTTTCCTACTTCACTTTAATAAAAGAAGATGAGTGTACATTTTCCCGCTGCGTCTTGGTCTCAACCCTACGACAACCGTGACAATATTTGTATTCCCAGTCATGTCAAATACATAGATTAGGGCCGAATGAATTTATTTCAATTGACTGATTTCCTTATATGAACTGTAACTCAGTAAAGTCTTTGAAATTGTTGCCGCTATGCCCTCCGATGAACCATCAAACAGGCAAAGCATCAATACAGGACTAAAGATTGAATCGTACTACACCGGCTCCGACGCTCGTCGGAGTCGGTGACACGAGCTGCCCAGTGACACGAGCCTACCAGACGAGCTAAATTACTTCTATGCTCGTTTCGAGGCAAGTAACATTGAAACATGCATGAGAGCAGTTCAGGACGACTGTGTGATCACGCTCTCCGCAGCTGATGTGAGTAAGACCTTAAACAGGTCAATATTCACAAGGACGCAGGGCCAGATGGATTACCAGGATGTGTACTACGAGCATGCGCTGACCAGCTGGCAAGTGTCTTCACTGACATTTTCAACCTATCCCTGTCGGAGTCTGTAATACCAACATGTTTCAAGCAGACCACCATAGTCTCACTGTGCCCAAGAACACTAAGGTAACCTGCGTAAATGACTATCAATACGTAGCACTCACGTCTGTAGCCATGAAGTGCTTTGAAAGGCTGGTCATGGCTCACATCAACACCATTATCCCAGAAACCCTAGATCCACTCAATTTGCATACTGCCCCAACAGATCCACAGATGATGCAATCTCTATTGCACTGCACATGGTCCTTTCACACATGGACAAAAATAACACTTATGTGAGAATGCTATTCATTGATTACAGCTCAGCGTTCAACACCGTAGTGTCCTCAAAGCTCATCACTAAGCTAAGGACCCTGGAACTAAACACCTCCCTCTGCAACTGGATCCTGGATTCCTGACGGGCCGCCCCCAGGTGGTAAGGATAGGTCACAACACATCCACCACGCTGATCCTCAACACGGGGGCCCCTCAGGGGTGTGTGCTTAGTCCCCTGCTGTACTCCCTGTTCACGCATGACTGCACAGCCAGGCACGACTCAAACTCCACCTTTAAGTTTTCCAATGACAAAACAGTGGTAGACCTGATCACCGACAAGACAGCATATAGGGAGGCGGTCAGAGATCTGACCGTGTGGTGCAAGGACAACAACCTCTCCCTCAATGTGATCAAGACAAAGGAGATGATTGTGGACTTCAGGAAAAGCAGGACTGAGCACGTGCCCCATTCTCATCGACGGGGCTGTAGTGAGGCAGTTTGAGAGCTTCAAGTTCCTTGGTGCCCACATCACCAACAAACTAACATGGTCCAAGCACACCAAGACAGTCATGAAGAGGGCACGACAAAACCAATTCCCCCTCAGGAGACTGAAAAGATTTGGCATTGGTCCTCAGATCCTCAAAAGGTTCTACAGCTGCACCATTGAGAGCATCCTGACAGGTTGCATCACTGCCTGGTATGGCAACTGCACTGCCTCCGACCGCAAGGCACTAGAGAGGGTAGTGCATACGGCCCAGTACATCACCGGGGCCAAGCTTCCTGCCATCCAGGACCTCTATACCAGGCGGTGTTAGAGGAAGGCCCTAAGAATTGTCAAAGACTCCAGCCACCCTAGTCATAGACTGTTCTCTCTGCTACTGCACGGCAAGCGGTACCGGAGTGCCAAGTCTAGGTCCAAGAGGCTTCTAAACAGCTTCCACCCCCAGGCCATAAGACTCCTGAACATCTAATCAAATGGCTACCCAGACTATTTGCATTGCCCCCCCACTTCACCCCTTCTACGCCACTGCTGTTCTCTGTTATTATCTATGCATAGTCACTTTAATAACTCTACCTCTGTATATATTACCTTGACTAACCGGTGCCCCCGCACATTGACTCTGTACCGGTACCCCCTGTATATAGCCTCGCTATTGTTATTTGTTGCATTGTTGGTTAAGGGCTTGTTAGTAAGTATTTCACTGTAAGGTTGTTACCTGTTGTTTTTGGCGCATGTCACAAATACAATTTGATTTGATGTGGAGTTTATATTTTTGTTCAGTGTAGTTAGCTACCACCAACCCTCCACAAACCTGTGGCTAACCCTTCTGCTGCTGCACTGACTTTCTGGTTGTTCTGCCCTATCCACCTCATTCCCTGTTGTCTCAACCTGCTCGTTCCAAACATCCAGACTCTCTGACTGAGTGACAGGGGTTTTGCTTAGTGACACAAATGACATCTGCTTTTCAAGACAACTGGGAACTTTAAAAAAAAAAGATTTTTCTGAGTTTTTTCTGAGTTCCCAGTTGTTTTGAACACGGCACAACCAGTGCTGTAGGGGTGGGGGACGTGAGCGGTCCACTGCGTTGTGAAATCTCAACCAATAACACCAGGCACCGCGTCACTCCTGGGGCTCGCAGTGCCTACTGCCTAGCGCAGTATATTGTATTGTTTATTTTTGTCATTCAAATTTGTCAATAATTATTTTTGTTATACTGCATAGTTCAAGTGATGTGGCTTATGGAAACTCATATCAGACTGAAAAAATAAATAATCATTGGTCAGGTGAAGCAACAGCTGGTGTCATTCTGGAAGTGGAGGAGAGAAGCGTTCACAGCAATGTACTCCATCTGGAAGCCTCCTGCGACTACAGAGGCATCGGACAGGAACTTTAGTGTCATCACATTCCCTGTGGGAGAGAGAAACGGGGAAAGGTGACAGGGTTATCAATGAAAACACTTAACTGGAAATCAATAAACAATTGATGATTAAAAAAGGGTTATCAATGCCAGACATTTACTGTAGCTTTTTGATCTATAATAATAGCATTTAATATGGTAATAAAACAGGAATGTGTTTGTGCATACCTGTGCTTATGAGGTCATCTGGTAAATAATCTCCACAGTACCTGGAAATAATACATGTATTTACTTGATAGTAGATCAACATGGTCAGACAGTAGCCTATGTTATGACAGTATGTTGTGGGAAAAGAGTATGTAAGTATCAATACATTTAGTACAATGCAACTTTCTATCATCTTAGATAAGACTAACAACCCAGATAAACCATTATAACGTGAACTCAACAAACTAAAACTAAATGTAAAGGCACATTCAATCAAAACCTAGATCCTCACCTCCCGGCGAAGCCAGAGATGTCGTCATAACTGTCATAGATCTCTAAAAAGTCTGCTAGACATGCCGTGTCCTCCTCCACATCAAATTCCAGGAAGTGCAGGCGTATCCTCTGTCCGTAGCGCACGCGGATGTGCCAGTAGCAGATCTGCTCATCCTGGTACTCCTCTGGGTAACCGGGTGACTGGATGATCCTTTGCTGATCTGTCAGAGTACCTCCACACTCCTTCGCTGTGGACCAGGAGACAGAAGGAGGAGATAGGATGAGGAAATATACTGAAGAGATAAAAGCTAACTTTATATATTAGATGAGATAGATGAATACTTGAGCGGATTAAATAAGACTTTGTAATGGGTAATGTCCATAGATAAAAGTAAAGCAAATATTCTGCACACTAGCTGTTGCTTTAGACTCTAGAGTAATGATATCATATAAGCAAAACATTTCAGTGTATTACATTTGCTGTCATCATAAGTAAATGCATTATGATAAATTAAAATATGGGAATTATGTTTTGCTTGTGTTGTTGTCTCTGATGTGACCACTGAATGAAGTTAGAAATAAAGTTAGGGGCCTCCTGAGTGGCACAGCAGTCTAAGGCACTGCATTGCAGTGCTTGAGGTGTCACTACAGACCCGGTTCCATCCCAGGCTGTGTCATAACTGTGCGTGACCGAGAGTCCCGTAGGACGGCGTATTATTTTGCCCAGTGTCGTCCGGGTTAGCGGAGGGTTTGGCCGGGGGGGCTTTACTTGGCTCATCGCACTCTAGCAACTGCTTGTGGTGGGCTGGGCTCCTACAGGCTGAATTCAGTCGTCAGTTGAACAGTCTTTCCTCCGACACATTGGTGCAGCTGGCTTCCGGGTTAAGGAGCGCGGTTTAAAGGGTCATGTTTCATAGGACGCATGACTCGACCTTCACCTCTCCCAAGCTCGTTAGGGGTTGCAGCAATGAGACAAGATCGTAATTGGATCGCAATTAGATTTCACAAAGTTGGGGAGAAAAAGGGGGGTAAAATATAATAAAACATTTTTTTTTAAAGTTCGAAAAGAGACTCCTTTGTCTTCTGAATGAACACAATTCCTTCCACATGTGCAGTTGGGTGAAAATTAAATCAAAAGCTCCCCTAGATCCCCAGGATTTGTAGAGGGAAAATGTACGTAATTAAGAGTTGTTTTAATGCAATTCAACCGTAATTTATCAAATGTGAACCATACATCCTCAACGTCACAGGCAATTAGGGAGAACATTTGTGCCGGTTTCTCAAATGACACCCTATTCCCTTTGTAGTGTACTACCTTTTGACCAGGGCCACAGGCAGTATCACTCAAGGCAGCTATCTCATCCAATGAGCCAGCCTCTTCCATGTTGAGTACAGTCGTCACGTGGTGCCAACTATCATGTATCATTCTGCACCATGAAAACAGGCCCAATACAGCTGTTTTGTCATGATTAATTAAAGATGTTGTAAAAGTGTTGTAAATACGTCCCTAATAGTTATAATGACTGGATAAATACTGAGTTCTTATCACATAAGGCCCCTAGAGTTAGAGATTAAAGACAGGGTTCTTATCACAGATTTGATTTTGGTATTATCTAGAGTTCAGTGTGTTCCTCTTTGGATTTACACCTCAACGTGTTGCTTTGCTACTTTATTCTATAATGACTTAATGTATTTGATTTCCGTCAGTGGCATAACGCAGTTTCACAGGGCCCCCTGAAAAGTCAGACCATGAGGCCCCCCTGCAAGAGCGGGGAGGCTGTGCCACCATTGGATAGTTTAAAGACTGGATTTTTACATTTTTATATCATATCGAGACAAATAACAGTCATTGGATATTAAGTAACTGTGTTCCTTGCTGGCTTTCCACCTCAAAGTGTTGCTTTGCCGCTCTAATCTATAATGTACTAGATTTACATACAATCTAGAAATGTTCGGGCCATTTGGGTTTCAGTTTGTCCCCAATAGGCTTTATATCTTGAAGTGTTTCTTTGCCTTACCCACAGACATGTATAATTATTTGCCTCGGCCTCACCATTCTATAAGACTGACAAAGCATTAAACAGTCCAGTCCCAGCTAGCACATAACGTTCTGACAACCAAATGTTTCTTAGAGCTTGGTGAGAACGTACAACCTTCCCACAACTTTCTAGGAATGGTGCAGGATAATTGATTGGCTTTGGAAAATTCTCTGCACATTTAAGGAACTTGACAAAAAAACATTATTTTCTTGGTATTTCATTACTTTAACAGAATATTTCCTAAAATTTCAAACATGGTTACCTTTAATTAACATTTTTGGTAATGTTTCAGGAACGTTCTCAAACTGGTTTGACATTGGGAATGTTCTCAAATAGTTCAGAGAATGTTAAGAAACAATGTTCTTCTGTGGGAATTTCAGTACTTCAGCATAACGTTTCCTACAGGATTCCTCATGGTTCTATTTAAAGTCATGTTCTCAAATTGTTCTGAGAATTTTAAGAAAACGTTCTACTTTATTAATGTTCAGAGAAAGTTCTAAGAATTGTGTTTAAAAACATATAAATTCCATTCTCAGCGTCAACAAAACTCTCTCTATCCTCTATCTTGTTAAGTGTGTTCAGGTGTGTTGGCCACGCCCACTAAATGGCAACACCTGATCTTAATGAATGCTTGTTTCCTTTGAAATGGGGTCTGTTTGAATAGACTAAAATGAACAGCTTTGTATCAGTTAAAAACACGTCATGCTAGCTCCATCCTGGTGGCACAGTGAACTAATTCCATAGATAGAGAACAGAAAATGATATGTTCAAATCTCACTAATGCTGGGTCACAATAAAAAATAAATGTGTTTGCATGATTAATGCCTAAGGAAATTAACGTCCATATGTCCTATCTGCAAGTAGTGTTATTAAAACATTAATTAAAAATTTTAAGGGAGTTATTCAAAAACCTCCAAATCAAATCACATTTTTATTTGTCCCATGCTTCGTAAACACCAGGTGTAGACAAAATTAAATGCTTACTTATGGGCCCTTCCCAACAATGCAGAGATTTATTTAATTTTTATAGTAATAATAGAAAAAGATAATAGCGCGAGGAATAAATACACAATGCGTAACGATAACTTGGCAAAATACAGTACACGGGAAACCAATACAGAGTCATGTGCAGGGGCATGAGGTAGATACAGTGCCTTCAGAAAGTATTCATACCCCTTGACTTATTCCACATTTTGTTGTGTTACAGCCTGAATTCAAAATGGATTACATACATTTTTTTATTACCCATCTACACACAATACCCCATAATGACAAAGTGAAAATATTTTTTTTTTACATTTTTGCAAGTGTATTGAAAATAAATCACAGAAATATCTAATTTACTTAAGTATTCACACCCCTGTGTCAAAACATGTTAGAATCACCTTTGGCAGCGTTTACAGCTGTGAATCTTTCTGGGTATGTCTCTAAGGGCTTTGCACACCTGGATTATATCATATTTGCAGTTTTAGGTTATTGTCCTGCTCAAAGGTGGATTTGTCTCCCAGTGTCTGTTGGAAAGCAGACTGATCCAGGTTTTCAAATCAAATAAAATTTTATTGGTCACATACACATATTTAGCAGATATTATTGCGGGTGTACCGAAATGCTTGTATTTCTAGCTCCAACTGTCACGTCCTGACCAGTAAGGGGTCATTTTGTTATGATAGTTTGGTCAGGGCGTGGCAGGGGGTGTTTGTTTTGTGTGATTTGGGTTGATCTATGTTATTCTATTTCTGTTTAAATATCTAGTTTTTCTGTTTCTATGTTGGAATTGTTTGGGGTTGGTCTCTAATTGGAGACAGCTAAATCTCATTGCCTCTGATTAGAGACCATATTTATGTAGGGGTTCTCTCATTGTGTTTTGTGGGGTGGTTTATTTCTGATTAGTAATTATTACCTGACAGAACTGTTTGGCTGTCGGTTTCTGTTTCAGTGTTCAGATCAAATAAATTCATGATGAGCACTAACCACGCTGCGCCTTGGTCTACTCCCTTCGACGGCCATTACACCAACAGTGCAGTAGTATCTAACAATTCACAACAATACACAAATCTAAAAGTTTCCTCTAGGATATTGCCTTTGCTTAGCTCTATTCTATTTATTTTTATCCCCCAAAAAACTACCTAGTCCTTACCAAAGACAAGCATACCCATTACATGATGCAGCAACCACCATGCTTGTAAATATGAAGAGTGGTACTCAGGGATGTGTTGTGTTGGATTTGTCTCAAACATAATGCTTTGTATTCAGGACATAAAGTGAATTTCTTTGCCACATTTGTTACAGTTTTACTTTAGAATGCATGTCTTGAATATTTGTATTCTGTACAGGTTGTCATTTAGGTTAGTATTGTGGAGTAACTACAATGTTGTTGATCCATCCTCAGTTTTCTCCTATTTTTTTACTTTTATTTAACTAGGCAAGTCAGTTAAGAACAAATTCTTATTTACAATGATGGCCTACACAGGCAAAACCTGGACAACGCGGGGCCGATTGTGCTCCCAGTCATGGCCGGTTGTGATACAGCCTGGATTCGAACCAGAATGTCTATAGTGACGCCTCTAGCACTGAGATGCAGTGCCTTAGACGAAACTCACAGCCATTAAACTCATTAACTGTTTTAAAGTCACCATTGGCCTCATTGGCCTCCAGCAACTGAGTTAGGAAGGACGCCTGTATCTTCGTTGTGACTGGGTGTATTGATACACCATCCAAAGTGTAATTAATAATGCTCAAAGGAATATTCAATGTCCGCTTTTTTTTTTACCCATCAATAGGTGCCTTTCTTTGCGAGGCATTGGAAAACCTCCCCGGTCTTTGTGGTTGAATCTGTGTTTGAAATTCACTGCTTGACTGAGGGACCTTGCAGATAGTTGCATGTGTGGGTTACAGAGATGAAGTAGTCATTCAAAAATCATGTTAAACACTATTATTGAACACAGAGTGAGTCCATGCAACTTATTATGTGACTTGTTAAGCAAATTTTTACTCCTGAAAATGTGAATACTTTCTGAAGGCAATGTATGTACCTATAATTTCCATTCTCAGAGCGTTAATTAAACCACCCGGGAACATTTTCAAGGAACCAGAGTAAAATGTTCTCAGAACCTCCCTGCAACCTAAAAATAAACATTCCCAGAACAGGCTAAATGTTCACCCCGGGTGTTTATATGAATAATTTTGCTTTTGCAACCCTTTCCAGATATACTGAGAGGAAAAGGAATGTAATTAACAAGAAAACAATCTTCATCTCCATCTATGAGCCGAGTCAGAAAACATCTTGGTGAAATTAATCAATGTT